>NC_092707.1:280919282-281225710 GCF_047496885.1 Scyliorhinus torazame | reverse complement strand
ATCCGGACAGACCGCCCCGGAAACCCGCTACAACGACACCCACACAGTGACCAGGAGCGTGATCAAGCGGTGTGCCAGTCTCCTGAAGATGCGGTTCAGGTGCCTGGACCACTCTGGAGGTGCCCTCCAATATGGCGCTGGGAAGCCGCCCGCATCGTGGTGGCCAGCCGTGTCCTCCACAACATCGGGCAGCAGAGGGGTGACGTGCTGGAGGAGGAGGATGAACACCAGGCTGCGTCCGACGAGGCGGATGCGGGGAGGGTGAGGATGGACAAGACACGGGGCGCAGGAGGCCGCACAATGTATGCGCCAGGGCCAACGTGCAAGGGACACTTTGATGGCCTTCGAATTCATCGACTGGGGGGGGAGGGGAGTGGACTGGCCAGGAGCACGGACACCGCATCCCATCTGCACACCACCACCCCCCTCCACTCCCACCCCCCCGAGCAACCCCCTCCGTGATACACACCTGCTGCACAGGATGTAAGCCCTGGGATGGCGGTAACAGCGGGTCTGGTCCATGGGATGGAGGATGATGACCACCCGCTCTGCGATGAGCTCTGGTGCTCCGCATCGTTTGACAATGTTTGACTCCTGCCCACGGTAGCACTTTCCACCGTCCACCTGGGTGATCCCTGAATGCGAGCTGGTCATTCCATCACACAGTCCCATCGATCCCCTGTGTGGTGGAGGTGGGGACTGTGGGGGGGGGGGGGGGGGGCGGGGGGGGGGGGGGGGGGGGATGGGGGGGGGACGCCGGAGCGGTGAGTGGTCGCTGAACTGCGATCCCTGAGCCAAGCCCACCACAACATCCGACCATCTCTCTCCAACCCGCTCCCCCCTCTGCGACCTGCTCAGCCCAGCCCACCCCTCACACCCTTCTGATAGAGCACTAAGGCAGGTTGTAACAGTATGAACAGGTAATTATGTGACAATGCATATACAGATATGTGCCGGTACCCCTATAACTAAACTGTGCCCTGCACCAACTTAACTCTTGTCTAACGTTCTGGCCTTACGGTCCCCTAACACTGTGTCTTGGTGGATCCTCTTGCGGCCAGCAGTGATTCCCGCCCTGCAACCTGGGTCTCCATTGGCAGGCATCTTCTCGGGTGGCCAGGTCTGAATGGGACCAGCTGCTGCTCAGGTGTGTCCCGGTGGCATGGTGCCACCCTGTCCGCTGCCCACCAGGTGTGCCATGGACAGGAGGGGGTGGTGAGTCCGAGGTGCTGCGGTGTACCAGACTCCCCCCATGTGGGAGTCACCGGCACAGGCCCCATCACCTCCTCCTCCCTCCGGGTGCCCATGGGACGGGGATGTGAGCAGAGTTAACCCCTGAGGCTACCCCGTCACCTGGCGCTGCAAGTCCTGGAGGCCCTGCTGTTGCCTTGACCAGGGTCTGCATGCTGGTGGTCAAGGTGAACAGGGAGTGGACCATCTCCGTCTGCGACTGCGCCGCATCACCCATTGACTGTGCCATCACTTTCTGGGTCTGTGTGACATCAGCCAGTGACTGCGCCATCTCCCTCTGGGACTGGGCCACCTCCCTCTGTGTCTGTGCCACATTGGCCAGCGCCTGGGCAATGCCGCTGACGTTCCCAACTATGGCCTGCTGTGACTGGGCCATAGTTGGAGGAGCGCCGCTGCAATTTCCAAGTGGCTCTGGCTCATGGCTGGACCTCGGCTGGCGCCTGCACAGAATGCCCCTGGCCTTGGACATGCTGATCCATCGCTGCAACTCTCGCCCCCAATGCCTCCACCGCGGACACCATCTATGCGGTTTTGGCCTGGGGTGGCACATTGACAGCACCACCTCCTGCTCCTGCATGCGGTTGGACTCCTCCACCTGTCACTGCAGCTGCTGGATGCGCATCTACAGCCCCTCATGTAGTCCCTGGCTCTGCGACTGCATCTCCACAATCAATGGGACTGTTTAGTCCAGAAGTTCGAAACCTGCCTGGACGGCAGCTAGTCCCTGGGGTCGGCCTGCCCTCCGATCGTCTGTCCCCTCGGGAGTTCCAACCTCCACCTGCTGTACTGGAGCAGCTGTGTGATGCTCACCAGAGAGTGTCCCAGGAGCCTTTTCACTATACTGCCCAGCCGAGGTGAGTGTCTCTGGGATGGTGGAGGGTGTTGGAGACAGCTGTGACGGGAAATCCGTGTCATCCCCAGACTCGTGCTCCGAGCTGTCTTGGGTGTCACATCCATGGCTCGCATCCACGTTGCTCTCCTCAACATAGCTCGGCACCCGGAACTCCCACTGTGACAGTGGCTGGGGGCTGGGGGCTGGGGACACTAGATGGACCTGGCCCATCTCCCGACAAAACACATGATTAGACCACTGGCCGGGCCGGGGGCAGGGGGGGGGGGCGGGTGCAGGTGAGGATGAAGGGTGAGGATCAGTGTGATGGGGGGGGGTGTTACAGGGAACCGCAACTCAGCGGTGTCTCACTTACTCGCCCCTGCAGCCGATGTCCACACCGGTGACCTCCCTTTCCTCTGGGTCGCTGTCCTCGTCCAGGGCCCTCTGCTCAGCCACAGCAAGGGGCCGCAGGGCTGGCGGGGGAGGGGGGTGGGGACGGTCGGAAAACGATAATGTTAGACAATCCAACGCATGCAGCCCAGGGGGTGGGTAACTGATGGCTTCAGTGGTCAGTGTGGTGATATGCATCAGTGTAAATACACAAAGGGCTAATGTAAATACACTACAACTAAGTAAATACTAGGGGGACCACCGGAGATGTCATGACATGCAGACATAGAGCTAATGAACACATAGAATAGGACACGACCAATGGGAAGTCAAGGCACCCAGAGGTGACACTACCACAAGGGACATTACACAACCCCCACACATAAAAGGACAGGGCACACATGCTGTGTCTCTTTCCACAGGCGACACTTAGAGAGTAGGACAGGGGCAGATCAGAAGCATCACACCCACCACGTGGCTTAGAGCAGACTGGTTAGTTAGACTGAGTTACTATAGCAAGATTAGCAGGAGAGTCGAACTCATAGAGAACTGTGCTAACTGTGCTACTGGTTCAATAAATCAGATTGAACTAACATCAAGGTCTGGAGTATCTTTTGGTCAAAGCTGCATCCAGTTGCAGCCTGTGTTATCCCAGAGTACATAACACATCAGTCAGGACACCCAGCCATGGTGGTCGGTATGGGTGTCAGCGTGTGGTGCAGGGTGGAGGTTTCGCCGCCCTCCTGGTGGGAGGGTGCAGTTTACGGGTATGTGGGTTGGGGTTAGTGCCAGGGGCACAATGCTGCCTACTCACCCTGGCTGCCCTGAGGAGGATGTGCAGTTGTTTATGGCACTGCTGGCCGTTCCGGACGATGTTGCCGGTGGTGTTCACCGCTTCAGCCACCTGCGCCCAGGCACAACGAATGGCAGTGGGTCTCAGCCTCCTTCCCAGGCCAGGGTATAGGGTCACCCGCCTCTCCTCCACCACGTCCAGGAGGGTCTCCAGCTTGACGTCTGTAAATCAGGGTGCTGCTCTCCTCGCGCCGAATTGTTGGTTGGGATGGTGTGTGTGGGGAGTGCAGTGTGTATATGCGGCTGCAGCTTGTCAGCCTCCTGAGTGTCGACCGCGAATCTGGCAAATCCCGCACCGTTTCTCATTGGAATCAATTAAATTCCACCTGGCACCGGTGCTAGCCCCTCAACAGTTGCTGCATCGGTCCAGGTGCGCCGTTGGTTTTGCTGTCGTGGAACTCGTCGAATCCTGCGCAGGCGTCAACACTTAATCTCAGGAATGGAAAATCCAGCCCAGAGACAGTTCACTGTAGACATGGTGCAAGGAATATTGAATAGAATCCGTCTGGCCTGAAGAATTATTGGGAACTGTTTATGGTGCAAGATGTCGTTACTGTCTCCTTGACGACTGCTATAATTACCTGTCATCTCGCTGTCCCTTTCAATTCCATTGCTTAAACAAATGTATCTGTTAACGGGCATTTAATCAGCAGTGTGGATAGGGACAATGAAATCATAATTCAGCAATTATAACAGTAGCTTGTGATGTGAATGTGTGAGGGAAAGATGGCTTTAGGATCACCTTCTCTCCTGCCATGAATCTTGTACATAATCACTTGTGACTGACTGGATCTGAACCACCAAATGTGTGTGCCATACTGAGGCCAAGATTAGCTCGGTATTCTGTAGCTGCACAGCCCGACAAGAACTTGGTTTTAAGATAGTGAATCATCTCGAGGTGCTCCACATGAGGGAGGGGAGCAGAGATAACAACTGCAACAATTTGCATTTATAGAGCACCTGTAACATACAATACTGAAACATGCCAAGGTGCTGCATGGGTACATTGTCAAACAAAACTTGATACTGAGCCGTGAAAGGAGATATTAGAGCTGGTGGTCAAAGAGAAAGGTTCAAAGGAGCATCACAAAGCAGGATAGTGAGGCAAAGAGGCTTCGGGAGAGAAGGAAGGAGCAAGGTGATGGAGGCATTCAGAAAATGGTAACAGAAAGGAAGAAATGACTTAAATATTTGGCTGCAGTAATAGATATTGCAGTGGCTGTTAAGCGAAGTCTTGTGACACAGTGGGTAGTGTCCCTGCCTCTGGGCCAGCAACTTCCGGTTCAAGTCCCACTTCAGGGCTTGATGTCCACGGAACCTACATTCATAATTTGGCCAAACAGGTAGAATTATCTGCCTGTAAATCCTTCACATACACCTGATGGAGAGATTCCTTGTCAGCCGTACTGCAGAAGGCAATGGTAAATAACTGCCATTCCGTGCCAAGCACAACCATGTGAACAAGGAGCAGGAGTAGGCCATTCAGTCCCTCAAGCCTGCTCTGTCATTTAATAAGATCATGGCTGATCTGACAGTAATTTCAAATCTGCATCCTGACGACACGCAATAATCTCTCACACCCTTGCTCACTGAGAATCTATCTTCCTGAGAAATATTCAAAGACTCTGGGTGTGAATGACCGGAAGCGTTGCGCCTAAACGAGGGGGGCCCGGCGTGGCTGACCTAACACGAGACATTGCGATCTGAATCCTGCCCATTGTGGGCGGGATCAGTATTTGGCAAACCTGCATATTAGAGTGAGACAGCTAGTTTCACTGTAAAATGCAGCTCGCCTGATGTGCTGAGGCCATGGGATCTAAGCCTTTCACCTCTGAGACCTCAGGCAAGCGCCATTGAGTGCTGGTCTCCACGAATGGGG
Source organism: Scyliorhinus torazame (assembly GCF_047496885.1). Lineage (NCBI taxonomy): Eukaryota > Metazoa > Chordata > Chondrichthyes > Carcharhiniformes > Scyliorhinidae > Scyliorhinus > Scyliorhinus torazame. The sequence continues at coordinate 281,220,506 of NC_092707.1, read as the reverse complement.
ATCAAACGGAATGGCACCGGGGGGGGGCGCGGTTTGCCCAGCAGATCGGAAGGATACCAGGTTGTCCTCTGGGCAGGGTAGCGCTGCAGGTGTGAACCTGGCACTGCCAGCCTTGTCCCCTGACAGTGCCACCTGGGTCCCAGTCTGGCACTGCCAAGGTGCCCAGGTGGCACTGCCAGGCTGGCATTGTTCCTGTGCTGGGGATTGAGCCCGGGGGTGTGAGTTGGGGTGAGGGAGGGGCCCGAGGACCCCCTTATATAGGTGAGTTTGGGGGCGGCGCCTAGGGGTCACGACGGTTGGTTCGAGAAATCGGGAAACTATTTAAAAATGGTGTGCTGATCTCCTCCTGCACTGAGGAGTTCTGGCGAGCGGAGCTCCTCTGCAGGAAACAGGACTAAGTGTAGCCTCAGCGGGGAATTCCTTGCTGCGGCTCCGGATTGCAACAAAGGCCTGTTGGATAGCGTGGTGTTTCGCGCCGCTGTGTGTGCTGGGAAACACCCAGCTAAACGAGCTTGACATGGATCTCTGTTGCAATTTGGTTAGGTCGTGCCATCTGCTTCCATGGCTTTTCCAGGATGAGAATTCCAGGGACTCACCAACCTCTGAGTGAAAGAATTTTGCCTCATCTTAATTTTAAATGGGCAACCTCTTGGGCGTGATTCTCTGTCCCAGGACGCCTGGAATGCGTTCCCCGATGGGATGGAGAATCGTGTGTTGGAGAAAAATTGGTATCGGCACCAGGTTCTGATCCAAACGCGATGCTCCGACTCCCCTACTGGCGGCATTAACAAGGACCATCAAGTGTGCTGGAGGGAGGAAATAAATAAATGCGAATGGGTCTTAATGATCCATTTGCATCTATTTAGCGGGCCCGGCACCCAACGATCCAGCCTTCTGTGATTTTCCAGTCCCCGGGGCCGGGAATCACGTGGGTGCAGATCATTTGTGGTCTCAGCAATCGTGAACCAAACATGGTGGACCTTGCGGTGGCCTAAGCTCCTTGGCCCACCGCGAGGTTCACCACACAAGAGCTACGCTGGTAGAGAGCATCTGAGCACATCCGAGGGCAGTGGGAAGCATTATGGACATCCCTCGAAGGAGAGCATCTGTGCCTGCATTTGGTTCCCACAGATCCATTACCTGCAAGCCATTCATAGCTTTCAAGTAGTGGTCTGTGATTGACAACTTGTAAAAAGTCATCTGCAGCTTTGATTCATTCATCTCTCATCATGGTTCAGTGGCCCAAGTGGTGAAACCCCAATGTTTGTAAACATTGACCACATTGACCACATTAATGAGAGGTAAGTGCATTCCAAGCACTAAGTGCACTCCAGTCACATCAGAATCATGATGCAGTGTGTTTTCATCACTTCCATCACAATCACATGTTCTCTTGCATGGCATTTCCAACCTAGAAACAGGCCATTTAGCCTAACTAATTTACTAAAGTTAATGCTCAACACCACCCAGATACCTCCCATCCTTATTCATCTAACTTATCAACATTTCTTTCTGTTCCTTTCTGTTTCATGCATTTATCCAGTTCCCCTTTAAACATATCTATGCTATTTGTCTCAACTAGTCCCTGTGGTAACGGGTTCCATATTCTTATCGCTTTGCCTGGGTTCCCCTATTGGGCTTATCAGTGACCATCATATATTCATGGTCATGAGTTCTGGTCTTGCCTGCAAGTGCAAGCAACCTTTCTCGGTCTACTTATCAACCCTTTCATAATCCTCAAGAGCTCGATTAGGTTATCCCTCAATCTTCCTTCTGGAGAAAAGCACCTCAGCCTGTTCAGTCTTCCCTGATGGGTACCCTTTCTCTATCCCAGTACAACCACCATTTTCATTGACTTTGCTGCAGTGATTAAAGTATCCCTGACTATATAGCACCAAAAAGAAAAACTGATAGAAAGATTTCCCCTGATCGTGATGGTGAGGAAAGAGAAATTAATTTCATAAAGCAAGTGAGGATGGAATGTATTAATGCTGGACCTTGCTCTTGTCGACTCACCTTTGGAAAATGATAATAAAATAAATGAGTAAAAACAAATTAATTGCATAAGTTTGTACTTCAAACACTCCATTCAGACAAGTGTCTCGATTTCAGATATAGAACGGAATGGGAGAATCACGAGGAACTTCAGGATACTTTTGAAAACCTGAATAAGGTGAGATTCTTTGCTTTACCCACTCACTATAATTATACAGAATGCCAGAGGAGAGTAGGATAAAAGATTAAGGTTTACTGTCAAATTGTGACTCCTTGGACCTCTGACCAATTCCAGAAAACATCACACTCCTCTGCACCAGCCTGTTTCTGAGAGTCTAATTGACTTGATTTGAACCCTCTGCAAGTGGATGGGTTTTGAATGAACTAAAATGGGGCCCCTTTCCTTTGTTATAATGGGCTGTATTTTCATCTTTGACGCAGGAAGCGGCAGTGGAGAAAATTCCTGGCTCATCCCACCCATGGAGAAAACTCCCTTGTGGGCGGGATTTTCATTGTGGGTGGTGGGGGATGAGTGCAGGTTGGAGTCAGGCCAGCTGATCCAGGTAAAAGTTTTGAGGCAGTCACAGGAGCTGTCAAGTGCAGAGGTGGTCTGTCGGAAGGCCTGTCTCGATGCTGTGGGACTTTACCCCAGTTAAAATACAAACAGAAAGGCTTTCAGCACTCACCCCTCACACACACCTCAGCACTCACACTCTGTCTATGCCCATCCATACCACCTCATGCCTCCAACCCATCCCTGTGGTCCGTCATAGCATACCATGGAACTTCCCTGCTAATGTACCCCCTCACTGTAATTATATAAAAGCGATGAACACAAAGTGACAGTAGGATGTAGCTTTACAAAGATAGAAACTCATTGATAACTCTCCACTTTTAACTCTCCTCACTACAGCCCAATATAAGTGTCAATTATTTAAAATATCAATTACAGAAACTGCAAGCACTTGAAACCTCATTCTCTTGTGCAAATAGCCATTATGAAGTTGTCACCATCGATTAGAGAGCCAGTCTAGAGATGTTTTTTCTGGGGCTCAGGTGTTTTAGTTATCAAATGAATTTCTGGGCTGTCAGCCAAGAATACATCATCAGCAGTCCTTAAACGGCAGTCCTGAAAATTAGATGCCCGGAAATGGGGTTGGCAATCCCGGAAGTGATTCCCATGCGCCATTTTTAACAGTGAAAATCCAGACTGTGAAATAAATCTTAATATTATAATGTTAATGAAACTTAAGCACGAACAGCTAATTTAATTGTCAGAATCACCATGAGGTATGAGAATGAAACAGAAAGAAATTGATTAAACATTAAAAAGCATTTCTTCTGTTGTTCCCTTATCACTGCCTTGCTCTTTGACCCCATTTTCTCAACTTGAATTTCATGTATTTAACCTGTTGTTTTCATTTTTTTAAAAAGAAATTTAGAGTACCCAGTTCATTTTTCCAATTAAGGGGCAATTTAATGTGGCCAATCTACTTACCCTGCACATCTTTGGGTTGTGGGGGCAAAACCCACACTGACAAAGGGAGAATGTGCAAACTCCACAATGACCCAGGGCCGGGATTGAACCTGGGACCTCGGTGCCACGAGTCAGCAGTGCTAACCACTGCGCCACCGTGCTGCCCTGTTGTTTTCATTACTTAAACAAAAATCCAATGGGCGGTACGGTGGTGCAGTGATTTGCACTGCTGCCTCACAGCGCCGAGAACCTGGGTCGATCCCAGCTCCGGGTCACTGTCCGTGTGGAGTTTGCACATTCTCCCCGTGTCTGCTTGGGTCTCACCCCCACAAACCCAAAGATTTGCAGTGTAGGTGGATTGGCCACGTTAACTTGCCCCTTATTGGACAAAAAAGAATTAGGTGCTCTAAATTTATATTTTAAAAAATTCAACATCTTAAATTTTCTAAATGAACTATTCTCACCCATTTTCCAAAGTCTAGAGGTCCGATACCCATCTGGAGGCGGGACCCAATCAGGCAAATAATGAGCTAAAGAATAAATTCTAAACTATTTTATTGAACGAGTTAAACTTCAGGGCAATAGAGATTTTTGGGGACAGAGCGTGTATTGATGTCAGGAATAAGGGGCGAAATTCTCCGGTATCGGCGCGATGTCCGCCGACTGGCACTCAAAATGGCGCAAATCAGTCGGGCATCGCGCCGCCCCAAAGGTGCGGAATGCTCTGCATCTTTGGGGGCCGAGACCCAACCTTGAGGGGCTAGGCCGGCGGCGGACGAATTTCCGCCCCGCCAGATGGCGGAAAAGGCCTTTGGTGCCCCGCCAGCTGGCGCGGAAATGACATCTCCGGGCGGTGCATGCGCAGGAGCGTCAGCGGCCGCTCACGGCATTCCCGCACATGCACAGTGGAGAGAGTCTCTTCCGCCTCCGCCATGGTGGAGACCGTGGCGAAGGCGGAAGGGAAAGAGTGCCCCCACGGTACAGGCCCGCCTGCGGATCGGTGGGCCCCAATCGCGGGCCAGGCCACGGTGGGGGCACCCCCCAGGGCCAGATCGCCCCGCGCCCTGACCCCAGGCCCCCGGAGCCCACCCGCGCCGCCTTGTCCCACCGATAAGGTAGGTGGTTTCATTTACGCCGGCGGGACAGGCATTTTAGTGGCGGGACTTCGGCCCATCCGGGCCGGAGAATCGCGGGGGGGGCCCCGCCAACCAGCGCGGCGCGATTCCCGCCCCCGCCAAATATCCGGTGGTGGAAAATTCGGCAACCGGCGGGGGGTCGGAGAATCTCGCCCAAGATATCTTTGGATTGGTGGGAGGAGTGGCAGGAGTAGTATAGGGGATTTGCAGCCCGACCCAGCCAGTAGCAAACAATGCCTGATCACAGATGCCAAGCCACCAGCTGCAGCACGCCTTGCTGTGAAATATCAGCCAATCCCAGTAAATCTGGTGTCTGCTCTGTGGTTCTGTATCTGAAAAGACGTTTCAAATGAATCAGAAAATAAATAATGGGACAGGGTGAGGAACACAGAAGTTTCTTGAAACAAAATAAACTAAGAATGTTCAGAATTAGCTTCAGATGAAGTAATAAATGCAGTAAACATAATATAATACACAAAGTTCAAGGTTTAAGGACTGAAAATGCTTGTTGCCACTCAAAGATTACATTGTAGAGTGGTCTAATAATTCTGGATCAGGAGCGGAAGAGGTCATTCAGTCCCTTGAATCTGTTCAACAATTCAATGATGGCTGATCCGTAACCTAACTCATTCACCCGCCTTGGCTCAAAGCTCTTAATATCCTCAACAAGCTAAAATCGACCTATCTAAAACTAAGCCTAAGTGAAGTGACCATATCAATCTTTTCACATTTTGTTGGTGCCACTATAAGGCGAACACATCCTATATAATCCGGTTCATTGCTTGGAGCACAGATGTTGACACAGGACTCCACTGAAACCTCATGGAGTAAGTGCAATAGAGTGCAATGTTGAGTCTGGTAAAATATCGACCTGTGCCTGGTTAGCTCGTATAATCCAGGCATGGAAAGTTAGTTAGCAAGGGGGAGGTACTCTTAATCTCATTGGAATTTGGCGGAATTATGCTTCAGAGATAATGAAACAACTAATTTCACTGCCAAAAATGGTGCTGATGCTCTTTGTGGTTGTTAATTGTATGTTAATTGAGTGTTTAGTTTTATTCAGATGTATGTAGGAGTATACTGAGACTGTGTGTATCTCTGTAAAGTGTGTAAAGAGTCGGTTCCGTAAGACCCTAAGATGTGTGAGCAGAAGTAGGCCATTTGGCCCATCGAACTGCTCCACCATTCAATGAGATCCAGACTGATCTGGTGTGACAATCCTCAACTCCACTTTCCCGCCTTATTCCCATAACCCTTGATTCTCTCACTGATTAAAAACCTGCCTATCTTAGCCTACTTATCGACCCAGCCACTACTGCTCTCGATGGTGAAGAATTCCACAGATTCATTACCCTCTGAGAGAATAAATTCCTCCTCATCTCAGTCTTAAATGGGTGACCCCTTACTCTGAGATTATGCCATCTGATCCTAGACTCTCCTGCAAGCGAAAACAACTTCTCAGCATCTACCTTGTCAAGTCCCCTGAGAATCCTATGCCTCTTAATAAGGTCACCTCAAATTCTTCTAAACTCTATTGTGTACAGGCCCAACCTACTTAACCTCTCCTCATAAGAAAATTGCTCCATGCTCAGGATCAACCTAGTGAACGTTTCTCTGGACTGCCCCCAATGCCAGTGTATCTTTCCTTAGGGAAGGGCACCAAAATTGTTCACAGTATTCCACAGCTTCAGTTCTATCCTTCATGGCCTAGCTATTTGGAGTAAACGTGGTTATGAATGTGACAAGGGAGCGGCATGATGGCTACCTCACGGCGCCGAGGACCCGGGTTCGATCCTGGCCCTGGGACACTGTCCGTGTGGTGTTTGCGCATTCTCCCTGCGTCTGCATGGGTCTCACCCCCACAGCCTAAACATGTGCAGGGCAGGTGGATTGGCCACACTAAACTGTCCCTAAATTGGAAAAAAAAATTAAATGTGCAGCAGCCAAAAAACAAATGAGTCAACGAAGCTCCCCCACCACCAAGAGGGGATATTACATCTTAGAGTGAGTTATTGCAAAGCCTTTGTAACTAAAATGGAAAGCTTTCAAAATCCAAAATATGTGCCCTGTTACTGTGTCTTCCTTACAGAATGCAAATGAAGCTTTATTAAAGAACTTGGAACTCCAAATCCGAACCCAATTCCTGCAGGAAGATATAAACTCTACTAAAGAGAGGAACAGGAAGGTAAGTGCCAACCATCCAAGGCTTGCCAATTATTTAAATGCGCTGAGTAATGGTATGCAAAGTAAGCAACTCACACATGTCAATACTAAGTAACGTATGCGGTCTTTGCCCTCGAAGTTACTTCGACCGAAAGCGCTGCAGTGTTGCACAAGTGGTTAGCACAGTGGTTGGCACTGTTCCTTCACTGCGCCAGGGACCCGGGTTTGATTCCTGGTTTGGGTCACTGTCTGTGCGGAGTCTGCACGTTCTCCCCGGGTCTGCCTGGGTTTCCTCCGGGTGCTCCGGTTTCATAGATCATAGAATTTGCAGTGCAGAAGGAGGCCTTTCGGCCCATTGGGTCTGCACCGGCCCTTGTAAAGAGCACCCTACTTAAGCCCACACCTCCAACCTAACCCCATAACGTGTTCCTCCCACAAGTCCCAAAAGACGTGCTTGTTACGTGAGTTGGACATTCTGAATTCTCCCTCAGTGTACCCGAACAGGTGTCATAGTGTGGCGACTAGAGTATTTTCACAGCAACTTCATTGCAGTGTCAATGTAAGCCTACTTGTGACACTAATAAAGATTATTATTATTATTATGGCCCAAATCTTACAATGTTTGCCGGAGGCTGCACTTGATCTAGAATGTGTGACAATTTTCTTGACAGCTGCATAAATAAACAAATAAAAGGTATTTGAAATGAGTGATGATGGAATATTTATCTAACTTTCACCAATAAGGAGAACCCTATAACTTGTTTGCAGCACTTTCCTGTTATGACTGCTGCTCAGCCCCAACCCAACATAAATGGTTAATTTCCATTGGCCCATTATATTCTTTCTACAGAACAGCTGTCAGACTTCTGCAGATAAAATCAAATCACGGTCTGTTTCAGAATACTGTTAATGGGGAAGCATATTCTGTGAGGAAGTGCGACTCCTTTTCCTCGTGAACTTCTTTACATTTTTATGTTCAAAACCCGGCCAACATCATTGCAACCTGCAGTCTCAGAGCTGTGTAATAGTGGAGACTATGTGAAGCCAGATCAGGGGAATCCTGGCGTGTGTTTCATGGATGTCAGCGATTGAAGCTGTCAATGAAGAGCTGACATTGCTACAGCAGTTACCCAATCCATTGCTACTGACTCAAATTAGCCAGGCTGATTTTTAATTCAATTCGCAGCAGCGGAGAGCATTGTAATAAATGGGGAGAAAATGATGGCAAGCATGGTAGCAAGAATGGGATGAAGTTGCTTTTTACATCAATCAAAATTACATGCCAATTTGTAAGGTAAAGAAAACCTATGAAAACGATGCCAGCCCATCAGGTTAGATTATTCCGATCTCTGACTGAGAAAGATAACCTGGAGTTATGGGGGGAAAGGGGGAGGGGACTATATATGCTCCCCTGCCAACACCCCTGCATTCTACCCTCAGTACTGTTAGAGCCTACCAAAATCCTCCTGCTTGTATCTTAGTTCATGCCAAGTTCCATTTGCCAATCACCCCTGTAGAACAATCATGCGGACTCGTAACGTTAACTCTGTTTTTCCCTCCACATGCGCTGCCAGACTTTCTGAGTCTTTCCAGCATTTTCTTCTCTTCCTTCTTCTCAAATCCCTCCTTGGCAGTTATCGGTGTTGTAACACTAGTTGTAGCAGGATAGAGTCTGACTGGAATTACAGTGGGAGGTTGGAAATTTCACCATAGAATTCCGACAGTGCAGAAGGAGGCCATTCAGCCCATTGAGGTTGCACCGACACTCTGAAAGAGCACCCTACCCAGGCCCACTCCCCCTGCTCTATCCTCGGACACTAAGGGGCAATTTGGCCAATCCACCTAACCTGCATATCTTTTGGACCCAGAGAGGAAACCAGAGTACCCGGAGGAAACCCATGCAGACACGGGGAGAAAGTGCAGACTCCACACAGACAGTCACAGAATTGAACCTGGGTCCCTGTGCTAACCACTATGTAACCGTGTTGCCCCAAATGATCATGTTTTATTTTCTGACATCTTTCTTTGACGTTCATATCCCACAGAATCTAGCAGAAATTCAGGACTACATGAATGTTCTAACGGATGTCCAACAGTTCACAATCAGCAAACCTTCAACCACAGTAGACCATGAGGTAACCCAACAGAGTGGAATATGCAGAAAGTGACAAAGACTCATTCTGTGATTTATCAGTTCTAAAATTTCAAATTTGTACTAAATCACGTGTGAGCACATTTGTAGTTAACACTCCTGTTGTCGTATTGCTACTCTGGCTACAGGAAGAAGAGGAGCAGTTCGCTGTGGAGAGGGGGTCTTCGATGTCATCTCAGTTGGACGACGACAAGGATGGTTCTTATCAATTACAGAGCCAGAAACAGAATGAGGTCAGTTGGTGTAGAAAACATGCTTGGCAGATTCTCCAGCAAAGCTGGGCTATTAATGAAATGAACATCTGAATGTTCAAAGTAAAGTCTTATGATACTTCGAATAGCCTCCTACTAGGCTGTAATGATTCTAGATCTGCGCTCTGCCAATTCTGGCCCCTTGCACATCTCCAGCATTTTAATCGTTCTGCCATTGGTGGCCATGCCTTCGGTTGCAGAGGCCCTAAGCTCTGGAATTCAAATAGGACCTGTGAGGAAGAACTTTTATGTAGAATTCCATCCACCTCACAAGAGCACATCTTTCTATTCCCCTTTCTCCAACGTATCTGCCTAGTTTCTGGTTGAAAGATCTTTACCTCAGTCACTTCCTGAGGTAGCGAGTTCCACATTCTTAACACACTGAGTAAAGGAATTGCACTTTATCTCCCTGCTGGATTAATTAATTAATTAATCTAGCACGAGGGGACATAGCTTTAAATTGAGGGGAGATAGATATAGGACAGATGTCAGAGGTAGGTTCTTTACTCAGAGATTAGTCAGGCCATGGAATGCCCTGCCTGCAACAGTAGTGGACTCGCCAGCACTAAGGGCATTCAAATGGTCATTGGATAGACATATGGACGATAAGGGAATAGTGTAGATGGGCTTTAGAGTGGTTTCACAGGTCGGTGCAACATCGAGGGCCGAAGGGCCTGTACTGCGCTGTAATGTTCTATGTTCTAATTAATGACTATTTTGTAATTGTGAACCATAGTTTTGAATTCTCTCACAAGTGGAAACATCCTGTGCACACCTATCCTATGCAACCCATTCATCATCTGTCAGATTGCATCTCAGAGAAAACCCCAAACTGCTTAACCTTTCCTCATAGCTGGAACCATCTCTGAAATTTCCTTTGTACTTTCTTCAGTGCTTCCACAGTATGGGAACCAGAAATATGCACTGTATGTGAAGTGAGGTCTGACCAGAGTTGTATATGAGTATAATGTAACTTCACTTCTTTTGGTTTGGAATAAATCCCAATGGATGTTCTTGTGCAAATGGGTAGAGAGAGATGGAAGATAAAATATTAGATTGACAACTATTATTACAATGAGTGGAGTTATGTGAAGTAAAGTCTACATAGTCCCAGATGGCCATAGGCTACTTTCCCCTTTGAGGGGGACAGTAGCATAGTGGTTAGCATTATGGTTTCCCATCTCCAGGGTCCCAGGTTTGATTCCCGGCTTGGGTCACTATCTGTGTGGAGTCTGCACGTTCTCCCCGTGTCTGTGTGGGTTTCCTCCCGGTGCTCCGGTTTCCACCCACAAGTCCCGAAAGACGTGCTATTAGGTAATTTGGACATTCTGAATTCTCCCTCTGTGTACCCGAACAGGCGCTGGAATCTGGCAACTAGGGGTTTTTCACAGTGACTTCATTGCAATGTTAATGTAAGCCTACTTGTGACAATAAAAATTATTGTTATTATAGATGCTGTTGCAGAGCACTGGACCCACATGTCCAAGCCGAGTCAATTAACCCTTAATTATAAGCCAATAACAGTGGCAGCCGTGCGTACCATCTACACGATGCACTGTAGTAACTTGCCAAGGTTCCTTCGGCACCAAACCCACGGCCACTACCATCTAGAAGGACAAGAGCAGCAGATACCTGGGAACCCCTCCACCTGGAGGTTCCCCTCCAAGTCACTCACCATCCTGTCTTGGAAATATATCGCCGTTCCTTCACTGTTGCTGGGACAAAATCCTGGAAACGCCTTCCTAACAGCACTGTGGGTGTACCTACACACCAGGGACTGCAGCAGTTCATGAAGGCAGCTCACCACCACCATCTGAAGGGCAACTGGGGATGGGCTTAACCAGCGACGCCCACATCCCGTAAATGAATGTTTTTAAAAAGCTGCTATCGGCTTCCAACTGCACGTGTGCAAATAACTTCAAATAGCTTGGCTCCAAAAGATTACACAATATATTTAAATGTTTAAAAATCGTATTGACTGGGCTCTATGGAAAGAAAGTTGGCTTTTGTAGACTGTATATAAGGATTAGTACATACATGGCATATGTAGTTAAGAATTCTTGACAGCCTGTCAGGAGACAGCGGCATCATCTACCCATTAGTCTGCTCTGGGCACCATTCCAGTTCACTTTATTATGAGAGGGGAAGAAACCTCTTTAATATTGCTTTTGTTTCACATTGAAAGATTAAGTGCATCTTCTGTCAGCTTGTGCCATCTGGAATTCATTTTATAGTCGTGTAAAGGTCACCTCAATCCAGTTTTAACCCTTGTGAATTAACAACAAGCTCCTGTGGTAGTAACCGGCAACGTGAATAGCTGAGATTGGGGCTGAACATCAAATAGTTTCTGCTGACATGATAACATATTTTATGCAATCCTCTAAAACTATCAAAGAAAAACTAGGCTGGCTTTCATCCAACAGTAGGAGCAGGAGTCGACTATTCAGGCCCTTGAGCCTGCATCACAATTCAATAAGACCATGGCCTCAATTCCAGATTCCCACCTACCCATGATAACCTTTGACTCCCTCGTTAGTCATGAATCTCTGGAACTCTACCTTAAAAATATTCAATGACCCAGCCTCCACTGCTCTCTGGGAGGGAATTCCACAGGCTTTTGACATGCTCAGAAATACAAAGTCTCCTCGTCTCTGTATCCCTTGGGCAGAATCCGCCGTCCCGTCGCACCCATTTTCTGATGCGGCGCGCCCCCACCGGCAGTGGGATTCTCCGTTCCGGCAGCCAGCCAGTGGGGCTTCCCATTGTGGGCACCCCCATGCTGTCGGGAAATCTGTAGGCACGGCCGGCGAAACGGAGGATCCCGCCAACGGAGAATCCAGCCCCTTATTTTTAAACTGTGTCCCCTAGTTCTAGTCTTTCTGACAAGGGGAAACATCATCTCAGCATCCACCCTGTCAACCTCCCTCAGGATCTTATACATTCCCATAAGATTGCCTCTCATTCTTCTAAACGCCAATGGATGCTGGCTGGAATAGTTCTGTGCAACAGAGTAAGGAAGGAAATCAGGAATCATAGCCGTAGGCCTGGTGAGTGACGATAGACCTTACAGACTAATTAACTTGGTGGAGCCAAGGAGGAATTTTGCAGCATCTTTTCTCAAGATTATAATATTAAGGTGGAGATTAAGATAGGGTAGATTGTACAAAGGGCTTACACATAAAAATCAAGGCCGACACCTCGGTGCACTTCTGAAGGAGTGCTGAACTGTCAGAAGTGCTGCCTTTCAGATGAGGCATTAAATCGAGGCCCCATCTGCCTGCTGATGGGAATGTAAAAGGCCCCATGGCATTATTTCGAAGGAGAGCTGCAGAGTTCTCCCCTGTGTCCCGGCAAATAGTTACTCCTCAATCAACATCAGAAACATATTTCTGCTCGTTATCAGATTGCCATCTGTGGGAGCTTGCTGTGCACCTGTTGCCACCTGTTGGCATGACAACAGTGACTACACTATTGGCTGCATTTGAGACATCATGGGGTAATGGAAGGTGTTATATAAATGCAAGTCTTTCTTTTTATAAACTGTGATGGGAACTGGCTAAGTAGGCCAAATGATCGACTATTCCAAAATAATTTATGCAATTTTGTGCTTCCCCATTACCATTAATCCTAAAGATATTTTCTATTTGTAGTCTCTTTCATTCCTAATGGAACATACAGCATATATTGACCACAATGAAACCCGAGTTCCAAAGATTAAGTGATAAGGATAGATTAAATAAACTAGGATTGTATTTTAGAATTTTACAAAATCAAGAGGTTTTTTTGATTGAAGTTTTCAAGATTTTAAAGGTTAACAAGGTAGGATAGAGGGAAACTATTGCTGACGGTTGGGGATTTGAGGACCCGGGTGCAGAGTATAGCATTTAGATCCTGAACGTTCCGGAGTGAAATTAGGAAACACTTCTCCACAGAAAAGAGTGGTAGAAGTTTGGAACTCTCTCCCACAAATGACAATCGCTGCCAGATCAATTGTTTATTTTAAATCTGAGATGGTAGATACTTGTTAACCTAAGGTTAAGGTGGGACAGAGGCGGGCACATAGACTAAAATAAAGGCAAAATACTACGGTGCTGGAGATCTGAAACAAAAGCAGAAAGTGCTGGAAAAACTCCGCGGGTCTGGCAGCATCTGTGGCGGCAGAAGCAGAGATTCGAGTCCAATATGACTCTTTTTCAGAACTGGATTCAAAGCATTAACTCCGTTTCCCTCTCCGCAGATCCTGCCAGACCTGCTGAGTTTATTCCAGCACTTCCCGTTTTCATTTCTAAGATATATATAGAGCTAGGTTGCAGATCAGTCATGATCTCAGTGACTGGCAGAACAGGCTCAAGTTGCTTCCTTCTATTCCTATCTCCTGATGTTGATGGGGTGTATTCATGAAGGATAAGGGATAATGACTGTGTGAATTTGACCAGAAGTCAATGACTTATTGATACTAGCTGTGATTCTCCGTTCCAGGCAGTACTGTTGAAGTGTTGACCACTTCAATAATGCTAAATGCTTTCTGCAGTTAGAAAAAAGGAAGTGAAGCCACTTTGCTGCTTTGAAGTGGTCAGCAGTTGTCAATCACAACAAGAATGTTTATAAACATTGCAGTTAGGATCAATGGCGGGGCCTTCAGGTGCATTCATGCATGAAGAGAATGATAGATGAACAAACCTCCTGGCAACTGTGTTTAAACCATTAAGCTGCCAGTCAAAGGCAGGTTAAAGGCACTGCACTGTGAAATTGAACAAATGCTTCCTATTTCAAAGGATCTCAAGGGACTTCAAGCCTTTTCAAGTATTGTGGGCTATCTAGGAAGTCTCTAATGCTTTAAAAAGCAGCAGTTTCAAAGGCATAGATCTGAGGGAGCAGATGTGCGGAAAAGGAAAGTGTTCCTGGTTTGATTCTTCACTGAACTGTCTGGTCTGCTTCCCAGCTGTCATGCAGAGAGGTTCAGAGTGAGAAGACCACTTCAGAGGTTAAACAGGTCAGACCAGGATGAAGATCTTGAACAGGGGGCTGCCCGAGATCACCATGCCAAGAGTGATCTTCAGGTTGCCCAGGGCTGGAAGGGGCAATCCAGGCATGGGACTCCTATCGCAGGGAAAGGTTCCAGGGTCAACCCGCCCCCACAGCCTGAGCCTGAGCCCACCCAACCCTCAGGAACCTTGGGGGACTCTCCCTCTGCAGCCTGGGAATGGCAGAGGGGCACGCGAGCGATGGGCTGACCCCCCTTGATGTCCATCACTCAGCACTTACAAACCCCATCTTTTTACTCAGCAAAATGGCCAATCTGCGCGACTTCGAGTCAAACTCCGAGTGAAATGCCTGACCCACCCATCCTTTCCTCAGCCTAACCTGGCTCTTCACATGGATGTGCATCTCCTGCAGGAAGACGATCCCCGCTTTCAAGTTCCTCAAGTGTGCAACTCTTCACCGGCCCGTTTAGCCCCCGCACGTTCCATGTTATGAGCCTTACCGGAGGCTTGCGCCTCCACTCCCCTCTACTGTCCGCCATCCTCCCCTGCGGATTCTGTCCCCTTTAATTTCATCCTAAACCTGGCCAACCCAAAATGGCCCCTTCTCCGTCCATGACCACGCGTCTCGTCCAACACTGCCACGTTGCATCCTCTCCATGCACCCTCCCCCCTCGGCCATCCTTCGCAGCCACCTCCCCCACCTCACTTCCATTCACCAGCATTACGTGCCAGCGTGGCAGCTCCTGCCCGAAGGCTCCACCTATCTACCCCTTCACCCCTCCCTCCACCCCTCCCTCCTTGATTTGTGCAAGCAGCTCTCTGTGGACCACCCCTTCCCCACTGGAACAAAGCCATATCCAAAGCCACAGGTCAGCTCCTTCAAAAAATAAACACCACCACAGACTTCAGGAGGGGGGCAGGGCAGTTGCTTACTTACAAATCTATTACCTCGTAACAAATGGTCATCCCAATGAAATCCCCCCACCCAAGAAGAAAAAAGCCTCTTCCCACTGTTCAATCCCCACACGAGCCGTGTCCTCCGAACTCCACTGTGCTAACTCCTCTGTCCCCCATCAAAATTCAGTTGTCCACCAGCTTATGCTCTTTAATAAAGTCATTAACCTCCTCTGGGGTTTCAAAATAGTACTCCCGGCCTTCGAAGGTCACCCACAGTTTCACCGGATACAGCACCCCAAGCCTGATCTGCCATCGATACAGCGCCGCCTTTGCCCCGTTAAACCCAGCGAGCCTTTTTACCATCTCCGCTCCAATGTCCTGGTATATTCGGACCTCGTTCCTCTCCCATTCGCAGTTCCGCTTCTCCCTGGCCCACCGCAGGATCTTTTCATTCTCCACAAACTTGTGGAGTCTGACAATCACGGCACGCAGCGGCTCCCCTGTTCTTGGCTTCTGCCTTTGGGACCTGTGTGCTCTATCCACCTCTGAAGTCTTGCCCAGCACCCCCTCTGCCACCAGCCCTGCCAACAACCTTGAGTCATATCTCGCGGCACTCGTGCCTTCCACACCTTCAAGCACGCCAACAATACGCAGGTTCTGCCTTCTGGATTTGTTCTCCTGCTCTTCTACCTTTGCTCTTAACGACTTGCGAAGATCCCCCAAAAGCCCCACCTCTGCCTCCAATGCCACCACCCGATCACCGTGGTCGGATATCACCTTCTCCATCTCCCGGATCTGTGACCCCTGTGCCTACAAGCACTTCTTGACCCTCTCCATCTGTTATATTACCTTGTGTAATATCGTATATTACTCTTCAAACCAGCCGAGTTGATGAAATGAACAATAGTCTTCTTGTAAAGATGAACAAATTTATTGAGTAATATAAATAGCATTTGTGAATCCCTTTTACTTAATATCAACTAGCAAAGAAATAAAATATAGTAAAGATAACTAACTATACAATGTAATTATGAAATAACTTATAACTTCTCTCTCTCTAACTACTCTATGTCTTGTCTGTTCACTCTCCTGAAGCACACTCTCTCAGAAAGAGCGGGAAAGTCCTTTTTATATCACCTGATAGTGAGACATCTAGTGCTGAATTGACTGTGCTACATTTACATACATTGATCATGTATATTGATATACAGAGATCACTACACCATCGAGCCTTTTGAGGGTGCTACCACTCCTTCGATGGCCTTCAATTGGTCTTCCTACATCTCCTTTCTTTGCTGGCGAAACTCTTCTTTAATAAACGCCATCAGCTGCTCCATTTTGGGTTTTCCAGCATGGGACGACCCTTCCCCCTCCACCATCTTTCCAATTGCTGCTGCGCCACACGTCTCCTCCAGTTCCTTGGCCAGGTCTTTAACCTTCTTCTGCCAGATCTGCTAACCAGCAGACATGCGCCACTCCTGGGAGGAACTTCTTCTCCACACCTTCAGCTGCAATATCCCATCAAAGTTCTCCTGATTTTGAGTAAAAAGAACTCAGATCTATGCCTTTGAGCAGTAGCTGCCCTGTGTGCGACCACTCACTCCATGGTCACCACCGGAGGTCCCCCTCGGTGCCCATCACACCAGGACTGCGACTGGCAGTGCTTACACCAAAGCCCACCGGGTGGAGTTCCTGCTGTGTGGGTCAGAGCTGTGGTGATGTGCATCACTGTGTATACACAAGGGGTTAACGTAAATACACTACAACTAAGTAACCACTAGAGGGAGCACCAGAGCTGTCATGACACACAGACATACAGTCAATGGGTCATTACAACAGGACACAACCAATGGGTAATCAGGACACCCTGAGGTGGCATTACCACAAGGGGGCACTTCACAGCCCATATAAAAGGACAGGGCACACATGCTCTGCCTCTTTCCACAGACAGACATCTAGAGAGTACACCAGGGTTGATCAACAGCATCATACCCAGCATGTGGCTTAGAGCAGGCAGGTAAAGATAGACTGAGTTACTACAGTTAGATTAGCAGAGAGTCAAACTCATTTAAGAACTGTGATAATAGTTCAATAAACAAGTTAAACTCATTTCACAGTCTGGAGCTTCCTTTGTCAAAGCATACACCAAGGAAGCAGCTTATGCTACACGAAGCAGCATAACACAACAGGAGCATAATGAGAGCAGAGTTAGAGTACCCATTGGGTAATTGGGGAAAAGGTGCAATTTAGCGTGGCCAATCCACCTAACCTGCACATCTTTGGGTTGTGGGGGTGAAACCCATGCAGACACGGGGAAAATGTGCAAACTCCACACGGACAGTGACCCAGGGCCGGGATTCGAACCCGGGTCCTCAGCGCCGTAGTCCCAGTGCTAACCACTGCGCCACGTGCCGCCCTCATAGGAGCAGAGTTGAGGGTTGGGGGATGCAGGCAGCGAGATGATTCGGGCTTCCAGTCCGTTTATGGGTGGCACGGTAGCACAGTGGTTAGCACTGTTGCCTCACAGCACCAGGGCCGCAGGTTCGACTCCCGGCTTGGGTCACTGTCGGTGCGGAGTCTGCACGTTCTCCCCATGTATGCGTTGGTTTGCTCTGGGTGCTCTGGTTTCCTCCCACAAATCCTGAAAGACATGCTGTTAGGTGAATTGGACATTCTGAATTCTCCCTCAGTGTACCCGAACAGGCGCCGGAGTGTGGTGATGAGGGGATTTTCACAGTAACTTCATCGCAGTGTTAATGTAAGCCTACTTGTGATAATAGTAAAGATTATTATTATTAGTTGCATTCTAATGAATGCAAATGAACTGTATGCATGTTCTGGCCAGCATGGGACGGGAGCCCGCTGTGGTCGGTATGGCGGGGCCGGAAACTGGAGACGGGTCTGCCGCCCGCGCTGATCCTGTTTTTGGCCCGGTGCAGGATTCTCCACCCGATTGTGATTCCAGATCTTAGTGGTGGGGTACAGAGAATTCCGGCCAATGTTAAGTTGCATATGTTTTTATTTTGATGATCAGATCAATATTCCATACTTTTTACACTTAGGGCTGGTGGAAGGTTGATTTTTATCATAGTGCTGTTAACAATATAACGACTTTCCTTTCTATGAGTCCGAGCTCTTCCTGTCTAATCGTGGCAGTTATTCAGGAAAATGTTTTCATCATTACAAAAAAAAAACTTGCATTGATGTAGCACCTTTTATGACCTCAGCATTTCACAAAATGTTTAGGAGCCAACGATGTACTTTGAAATGTAGCCACTGTTGTAATGTAGGAAACGTGGCAGCCAATTAGTGCACAGCAAGCTCCCACAAGCAGAAATGAGGTAAATAATGGCGGCACGTGGCACAGTGGTTAGCACTGGAACTACGGCACTGAGGACCCGGGTTTGAATCCTGGCCCTGGGCCACTGTCTGTGTGGAGTTTGCACATCCTCCCCGTGTCTGCGTGGGTTCTACCCCCACAACCCAAAAATGTGTAGGTTAGGTCGATTGGCCACGCTAAATTGCCTCGTAATTGGAAAAAAAAATGGGTACTCTAAATTTAAAAAAAAGAAACTATGTAAATAATTTGTTTTGTGGTGATTTTGTTTGAGGGATAAATAACAACCAGGACATTGACGAACTTTGGAGCGTAGCCACTGCTCCTCTCCGATAAGGGCTATGGGGTCTTTATGACCCCTCATGCCATGAGATCAGACACGGCCTCGGTTTAAAGGCAGGCCCTCAGGCAGTGCTGCACTGGAGTGTCAGTCTAGGTTCCTACATTATAACTGTGATTGCACTTCAGAAATATTTAATACACTGTGAAATACTGTGGATGTCTTGAGATTGTGAAAGCTGCTTTGCAAATGCAACCCTTTCATTCTTTGTGTGTTCAAGTGTCTGGTGCTGGCCTCAAATTTGTAATCTTGTGATAGGAAGGAGAATATTCCCACTGAATTGAAGCTAACACTTGTTCCCTACCCGAGAGATGAACATTACACATTGATATGTTTAATTAAAACATCTTAAATAGCATAATTAACATTTATGGCGCTTATTTCAAAATCTTTGTCTTAAAACTCATAAGCAGACAAGCCGGGCCGTGCAGGAAAGTTACCTGGATCAGATGCAACCGTACAGGGAGCAAATTGAAGACTTGAGGAAAAAGATGGGGGAAGCTGAGAAGAACTTGGAGAAGTGTGCCAATGAGTGTCGACAAGTTGTCATGTACCAGCAATCACTGGAAGATGAACTGGAGAGCTACAAGAGGTTTATTGCAAATGAAGATTACAGGTGCGTAACAGGATCATTAGGTTTCGCCTTTTCAATTGCCCATAATTAATTACGTTATTCATAATCTAAGGCCTGACATTGCTTAGTTGTGCAATAAGGTATGATGCTCAGTTATCATTCCACATAAACCGTTTGAGATTATTTAGACAGAAGAGTTAACTATTGTCTACTGTACAATCAATGTGGTCTTTACAAATAGAAGCAAGACACCGTCTGAAATTTTCCCACCGCCCCCCGGCAGCAGAGGGTGTGAACAATGTGAAAACCTGTTGACAGCGGCGGGACCGGAAGATCCCGCTGCTGGCCAATGGGAGTCCACCTCCGCGCAACACACCGCTGCAGGGGAGGGTTGGAAAATCCCGCCCAATTTCTGTAATCCCACACCAGGGATGCACATGATATTGTTCATAGAATCATCGAATTTACAGTGCAGAAGGAGGCCCTTCAGCCCATCGAGTCTGCAACGGCCCTTGTTGAATGGCATTGTCAAATCTTAGGGCAACAACAACTTCCATTTATATACCGCCTTTAATGTAATAAAACATTCCAAGGTGCTTCCGAAGACCACAAATCAATAAAATTAGGCATTGAGGCTGATAAGGAGATATTAGTCCACATGCCCGAAGGCTTGATCAAAGAGGTTGGTTTCAAGGAGTGTCTTATCAGAAGAAAGTGAGGTCGGGAGGGAATCCCAGAGCTCAGAGTCGAGACAGCTTAAGACTGGATGATTGTGGGCACTCAGAATTGAAAGTGAGGCAAGCAGCGGTGGAACAGAACAATGCCTGAGTACGTTCATCAGCAGCCATCACCTACCTTGGGGTTATCAATTAGTGGAGTAATTTGATGGAACTGGACTTTTCTTAGGCTTTCCTGTTGAATGTTAACAAGAGTTTTAAATAATCAATTATTTTTTAATGGTGGAGCGATTAAAATCTGGGATGAGCAAGAGGCCAGAACTAGATGCGTGCAGGGATCTTGGAGAGGTGCTGCGGGCAGAAGGAGATTACAGAGATGGAGAAGGGTGTGGCCATGGAGTTCTCTGGAAACGGGGAGAGATTTAAAAAAAAAAAACATTTTATTAAGGCATTTATGATTTTCTAATAACAGAAAATACAAAAAAAAGGTAAACATAATTCAGTACAAAACACCATACCCAGCCCGCCTGGCTTATACACACAATTCCCCAGTCTCTGGGTGGGAATTTCAATATCAAGATGCTGCTTGGCCAGAAGCCAACGTCGGTCAGTGAGCACAGGGGTGAGGGGTGAAGGGAACTTGGTGCGGGTGAACTGGCAGAGTTTTAGAGTTAGTTCAAACAGTTTCTAACCAAGCCCAATAAAACTTAAAATACCTTTCAAACTCTATTATGCAGATTTTTTAATATAAGCTAAATCAGGGGGCCCTGCAATTTTTCAGAGCCATGTATATACTTTAAAATTTTTGTGAGTCATTCAAACAGTCTTGCATTTCCTGACCCACATGGAAACTTTCTATTTTTCTGTTCCTTAATCCAGCTGCCAAGAACCCGCCTGCTTCGGCCCTCTTGTATTTTGTAGAATGGGGTTCTGTCCAGTTAAAGATGCCTAATTGAGGCCCCGACTAACGCGATGGGGACATGGGTTCAAATCCCACCAGTTGGTGGAATTCAAAACCAATCAATAAACAAAAACCTTGGAATGGAAGGTTGGTTCAGTCGTGGTGGCCTTTACCATCAATTGCCATTCAAAAAAAAAAATCTGATTCACTAATGCCCTTTAGGGAAGGAAATCTGCCACCTTTACCTGGTCTGACCTACATGACTCCAGACCCCAACTGGCCCCTCCCTACTGGCCAGGTCCGCAATATGAATGACTCTTAACTGCCCTCTGAAGTGGCCCAGCAAGCCACTCATTTCACAGGCAGTTAGGGATGGGCAACAGATGCTGGTCTTGCCAGTGAGGCCCAGATCCCATGGAAGTGTAAACAAAATAGGTAAATCTTCACCTGCATCCCTCTCTCCTATGATTGCCTCCCCAACCAATTTTAACAATAGCCACAATATATAGCATATTTAACACAGTAAAACATTCCAAGATATTGAAGATTTGCTGGTTGTGGGCATTCAGAAGTGGAAGTAAGGGCAGCAACAGTGGAACAGGACTATGCATGAATAAATCTATCAGGTGAGATCATCTACTTAGCCTTGGACATAACGAATTGTGAAGTTATTTGTTGGAACAATATTTCTTTTGGGATTTTCTTTTGCATGTTAAAGAGATCTATGAATAGTTAATTATTCTCTAGCATCTAAATAGATTACTTCTGTTTTTCAGATCACAATCTACCCTGACTGACACACAAACCACCCCTCTGTCCGCAAGTCATCGCTATGAATACACACAGGTCATGCCTGAAAGCAAAGGTCAGGGTAGATAAATTTAAACTGATAAATAACTACACATTTAAGTTTTTAATGTCTCCAGAGATTCTGCAATCACTTTCATTTTATCTTAATAGAGCTGAAAGCTGGCTTTATTCTGTCATAATTTTCAAAAGTGACGGGTTGTGCAAGTTGTGTGCTGCAGAAAAAAGCTTCCATCATTTCGAAAAGATTCTGAGGCAATGTGCACACATTTGGGTGATTTTCCAAACAGATTTGACTTTCTATAGACTCAGCAGGAGGAAAATCTATTTTTTATTCATTCGAAGAATATGTGGGTGTCACTGGCAGATGTCAGCATTTGTTGCCCAACCCTAGTAATCCTTGAGGAGGTGGTGGTGAACCATCTTCTTGAACCATTGCAGTTTGTGTGATGTAGGTACACCCACAGTGCTATTACGGAGAGAGTTCCAGAAATTTAACCCAATGACGCTGAAGGAATAATGATATATTTCTGAAGTCAGGATGGTGTGTGACTTATCGAGTCATAGAGACATAGAATCATACACTGCAGAAAACGGCCTTCAGCACATCGAGTCTGCACCAACAATAACTATCCCTAATCCCTCCCGAATCCCACTTACCAACACTTGTCCCATATCCTTGAATGTGATAATGTTTTAAGAGCACATTCAAGTGTTTTTAAAGGTTGTGAGGTTTCCAGCCTCCACTACCTTCCCAGACAGTGCATTCCAGGTTCTCACCACCCTCTGAGTGAAAAATGTTTTTCCCAGATCCCCTCAGAATCTCCTTCTCCTCACCCTAAAACAATGCCCCCTTGTGATTGATCCCTCAACCAAGGGGCCAGCTGCTTCCTATTTACCCTGCCAAACCCCTCATAATCTTATACACCTCAATCTTATCCCCCTCAGCCTTCTCTGCTCTAAGGAAAACAATCCAAGCCTATTCTGCCTCTCTTTATAGCTTAGATGCTCCATCCCAGGCAACATGCTGGTGAATCTCCTCTGTACCCCCTCCAATACAATCACCTCCTTACTGTAGTGAGGTGACCAGAACTGCACACAGTACTCCAGCTGTGGGCCTAACCCACACTCTGTACAGCTCCAACGTATCCTCCTTGTTCTTATAGTCTATGCCATGACTGATAACGACAACTGTCCCATATGCCTTTTTTACTACCCTATTCACCTGCTCTGCCAACTTCAGGGACCTGTGAACAAGTACCCCAAGATCCATCTGTTCCTCTGAGCTTCCTAGTGTCCTGTCATTCATTACATACTCCCTTGTCCTGTTTCTTCTTTCAAATTGCATGACCTGGCACTTATCGGGATTAAATGCCATCTGCCACTGCTCTGCCCATCTGACCAACCCACTTATATCTTCCTGTAACCTACAACTCTCTTCTTCAGTGTTAACCACCCTATCAATCTTGGTGTTGATTGCAAACTTACTTATCATTCCCCATGTTCTCAGATGCATCATTTGTATTTACATAACAAACAATAAAGGACATAGCACTGATCCCTATGGTATATCTCTGCTCACCAGCTCCAGTTACTCAAACACGCTTCCACCACCACCCTTTGTGTCCTATTATTAAGACAGTTTTGGATCTATCTCGACAAATTTCCTTGAATTCCATGTGCTTCCACCTTCTCAATCAGTCTCCCAAATGGGACCTTGTCAAAGGCTTTGCTAAAATCCATATAAACTATATCAACTGCACTTTCTTCATCCACACTTGGTCACTCTATCAAAAAAATTATATCCAATTTGTGAAGCATGACCTCCCCCTGACAAAG
Organism: Scyliorhinus torazame; assembly: GCF_047496885.1. Taxonomy (NCBI): domain Eukaryota; kingdom Metazoa; phylum Chordata; class Chondrichthyes; order Carcharhiniformes; family Scyliorhinidae; genus Scyliorhinus; species Scyliorhinus torazame. Next base: position 281,196,975 of record NC_092707.1, on the reverse strand, counting down.
CCATGCTGATTATCCATAATCAACCTCTGCCTTTCCAAGTGGAGATTAATTTTCTCCTTCGGAATCTCCTCCAGTAATTTCCCTATGACTGACATGAGACATACTGGTCTGTAATTCCCTGGTTTATCTCTACCACCCTTCTTGAAAGGTGGAACAACATTAGCTGTTCTTCAGTCTTCTGGCACTTCCCCCGTGGTCAGAGACTAATTAAAAACTTGCATTAGAGCCCCTGAAATTTCCTGCCTCGCCTCCCAAAGCAGCCCCAAATAATCTGGGCATGGGGATTTGTCTATTTTTAAGCCCGTCAAAGCCTCCAATACCTCCTCACTTTCTATGTCAAACTGCTCAAGGTCCACGCAGTCCTATGTCCTGAATTTAGTACCTACGTCCTTCTTCTCCTGACTGAAGACCGATGAGAAGCATTCATTTAACATCCTAGCAATGCCCTGTGGCTTCACACACAGATTGCCACCATGGTCTCAAATGATGCTTAGTCTTTTCCTGGTTCACCTCTTCCCCTTAACGTATTTATAGAATATCTTAGGGTTCTCCCTGATCTTATTTTCAAGTGCTTTCTCATGCCTCCTTTTTGCTCTTATAATTGCTTTCTTAAGTTCTCTCTGCACTTCCTTATTCTTTTTCGGTCACTGTTGAATTTCTCCCTTTGGACTTGCTAAAAGCCTCTCTCTTCCGTCTCATCCAGTCTTGGATTGTCCTAAACATCCAAGGTTCCCTGAACTTATTGATCCTACATTTCCCTCTATGGGGAACATGTACTGTATTTTCCCTATTTCCTTTTTGATTGCCCTCCACTGCTCCACTGTAGATTTTTCTGGCAAGAAGTTGTTCCAGTCAACTTTAGCCAGATCCCACCTTATTTTAGTAAAATCTGCCTTGCCCCAATCCAAAACTGTCTTTTGCGGATCAACTTTTTCCTTGCCCATAACAAACTTGAACCGCACCATTTTGTGGCGTTGCACAGGTCAAAGAGACACAGCATGAGTGAGTGAGACACATCCAGAGTGGGAATTTGAAACTAGGTAATTTGGTGCAGTGAGGTAACCAGGAAAGGTAAGTGGTAAATCTAATTCTGCTGTTTTTCAGTTAAAAGTGCAATGTAAATTAGTGTCTGATTGGCTGAAACTGCCCCCACCATAATTGCTGAGAGGCAGTTATCTGGCAGTCACCTGAGGCCTGTTTAGGGGCACAAAGGTACACATTGTATTCTTCTCTTTGAAGTTTAAGTAGTGCGAGTCATCCTGAAGTCTGTATAAAAGACAGACACAAAGCGCACTCAGTAAGCATTGCGCAGGTCAAAGAGACACAGCCTGAGTGAGTGAGACACATCCAGAGAGGGAATTTGAAACTTGGTAATTTGGTGCAGTGAGGTAATTTGGTGCAGAGTGGGAGAAGGTGCTTTTTCCCTACTGTTTTGTTCTCTCTCTTTCTTCTGGCCTGTAACCTTTAATCAGCAGGGAACGCATCTGAGAGCATCTGAGACCCTCAGAAGGTAAGTAAGTGATTTTTACTCTTTTCAAATTGTGTGTGTGTGTGTGGTTGGTGGGGGGGGGGGGAATCTGAAGTGACATCACAGAAAAGCTGTGACCTGATTGGCTCGTTGGGAATCTACACTAAATTTTAAAAGTAAGCATTGGTAAACTAATTAAACATAATTATAATTTAGAGGGCTATCTGTATTTAGAGTACTGTATTTAGCTTTCACATTTATAGTAGAAATCTAGTGCTAGGAAACATATTGTTAGCAATAACTTTTTAAAAACTTTTAACTTTAATTTACTAATTAATTGACGCAATGTCAGTTAGAGGGGTGCAGTGCTCTGACTGTGAGATGTGGCAGGTCCGGGAGGCTTCCAACGTCCCGGATGGCTTCATCTGCAGAAAATGCACCCGACTGGAGCTCCACACAGACCGCATGGTTCGGTTGGAGCTGCAGTTGGATGCACGTAGGAGCATGCAGGTGGCGGAAAGCGTCATAGATCGCAGTTATATAAATGTGGTCACACCCAAAGTGCAGGCAGAGAAATGGGTGACTATCAGAAAGGGCAGGCAGTCAGTGCAGGAAACTCCTGTGGTTGTCCCCCTTTCGAACAGGTATACCCCTTTGGATACTGTCGGGGGGGGGATAGCCTACCAGGGGAAAACAACAGCAGCCAGAGCAGTGGCACCACAGCTGGCTCTGATGTTCAGAAGGGCGGGTCAAAGAGCAGAAGAGCAATAGTCATAGGGGACTCTATAGTCAGGGGCACAGATAGGCGCTTCTGTGGACGTAAAAGAGACTCTAGGATGGTATGTTGCCACCCTGGTGCCAGGGTCCAGGATGTCTCCGAACGGGTAGAGGGCATCCTGAAGGGGGAGGGCAAATAGGCAGATGTCGTTGTACATATTGGTACTAATGACATAGGCAGGAAGGGGCATGAGGTCCTGCAGCAGGAGTTCAGGGGGCTAGGCAGAAAGTTAAAAGACAGGACCTCGAGGGTTGTAATCTCGGGATTACTCCCTGTGCCATGTGCCAGTGAGGCTAGAAATAGGAAGATAGAGCAGCTAAACACGTGGCTAAACAGCTGGTGTAGAAGGGAGGGTTTCCGTTATCTGGACCACTGGGAGCTCTTCCGGGGCAGGTGTGACCTATATAAGAAGGACGGGTTGCATCTAAACTGGAGAGGCATAAATATCCTGGCCGCGAGGTTTGCTAGTGTCACACGGGAGGGTTTAAACTAGTATGGCAGGGGGGTGGGCATGGGAGTAATGGGTCAGAATGTGAGAACATTGAGGGAGAGCTAGGGAATAGGGACAGTATGGCTCTGAGGCAGAGCAGACAGGGTGAAGTTGCTGAACACAGCGGGTCTGGTGGCCTGAAGTGCATATGTTTTAATGCAAGAAGTATTATGGGTAAGGCAGATGAACTTAGAGCTTGGATTAGTTCTTGGAACTATGATGTTGTTGCCATTACAGAGACCTGGTTGAGGGAAGGGCAGGATTGGCAGCTAAACGTTCCAGGATTTAGATGTTTCAGGGGGGATAGAGGGGGATGTAAAAGGGGTGGTGGAGTTGCGCTACTGGTTAGGGAGAATATCACAGCTGTACTACGGGAGGACACCTCAGAGGGCAGTGAGGCTATACGGGTAGAGATCAGGAATAAGAATCATTGTGCAGTCACAATGTTGGGGGTTTACTACAGGCCTCCCAACAGCCAGCGGGAGATAGAGGAGCAGATAGATAGACAGATTTTGGAAAAGAGTAAAAACAACAGGGTTGTGGTGATGGGAGACTTCAACTTCCCCAATATTGACTGGGACTCACTTAGTGCCAGGGGCTTAGACGGGGCAGAGTTTGAAAGGAGCATCCAGGAGGGCTTCTTAAAACAATATGTAGACAGTCCAACTAGGGAAGGGGCTGTACTGGACCTGGTATTGGGGAATGAGCCCGGCCAGGTGGTAGAAGTTTCAGTAGGGGAGCATTTCGGGAACAGTGACCACAATTCAGTAAGTTTTAAAGTGCTGGTGGACAAGGATAAGAGTGGTCCTAGGGTGAATGTGCTAAATTGGGGGAAGTCTAATTATAACAATATTAGGCGGGAACTGAAGAACCTAGATTGGGGGAGGATGTTTGAGGGTAAATCAACATCTGAGATGTGGGAGGCTTTCAAGTGTCAGTTGAAAGGAATTCAGGACCGGCATGTTCCTGTGAGGAAGAAGGATAAATACGGCAATTTCCGGGAACCTTGGATAACGATAGATATTGTAGGCCTCGTCAAAAAGAAAAAGGAGGCATTTGTCAAGGCTAAAAGGCTGGGAGCAGACGAAGCCTGTGTGGAATATAAGGAAAGTAGGCAGGAACTGAATCAAGGAGTCAGGAGGGCTAGAAGAGGTCATGAAAAGTCATTGGCAAATAGGGTTAAGGAAAATCCCCAGGCTTTTTACACGTACATAAAAAGCAAGAGGGTAGCCAGGGAAAGGGTTGGCCCACTGAAGGATAGGCAAGGGAATCTATGTGTGGAGCCAGAGGAAATGAGCGAGGTACTAAATGAATACTTGGCATCAGTATTCACCAGAGAAGGAATTGGTAGATGTTGAGTCTGGAGAAGGGTGTGTAGATAGCCTGGGTCACATTGAGATCCAAAAAGACGAGGTGTTGGGCATCTTGAAAAATATTAAGGTAGATAAGTGCCCAGGGCCTGATCTACCCCCAAATACTGAAGGAGGCTAGAGGGGAAATTGCTGAGGCCTTGACAGAAATCTTTGGATCCTCACTGTCTTCAGGTGATGTCCCGGAGGACTGGAGAATAGCCAATGTTGTTCCTCTGTTTAATAAGGGTAGCAAGAATAATCCAGGGAACTACAGGCTGGTGAGCCTTGCGTCAGTGGTAGGGAAATTACTGGAGAGAATTCTTCGAGACAGGATCTACTCCCATTTGGAAGCAAATGGACGTATTAGTGAGAGGAAGCATGGTTTTATGAAGGGGAGGTCGCGTCTCACTAACTTGATAGAGTTTTTCGAGATGGTCACAAAGATGATTTATGCAGGTAGGGCAGTGGATGTTGTCTATATGGACTTCAGTAAGGCCTTTGACAAGGTTTCTCATGGTAGACTAGTACAAAAGATGAAGTCACACGGGATCAGGGGTGAGCTGGCAAGGTGGATACAGAACTGGCTAGGTCATAGAAGGCAGAGAGTAGCAATGGAAGGATGCTTTTCTAATTGGAGGGATGTGAGCAGTGGTGTTCCGCAGGGATCAGTGCTGGGACCTTTGCTCTTTGTAGTATATATAAATGATTTGGAGGAAAATGTAACTGGTCTTATTAGTAAGTTTGCAGACGACACAAAGGTTGGTGGAATTGCGGATAGCGATAAGGACTGTCAGAGGATACAGCAGGATTTAGATTGTTTGGAGACTTGGGTGGAGAGATGGCAGATGGAGTTTAATCCGGACAAATGTGAGGTAATGCATTTTGGAAGGTCTAATGCAGGTAGGGAATATACAGTGAATGGTAGAACCCTCAAGAGTATTGAAAGTCAGAGAGATCTAGGTGTACAGGTCCACAGGTCACTGAAAGGGGCAACACAGGTGGAGAAGGTAGTCAAGAAGGCATACGGCATGCTTGCCTTCATTGGCCGGGGCATTGAGTATAAGAATTGGCAAGTCATGTTGCAGCTGCATAGAACCTTAGTTAGGCCACACTTGGAGTATAGTGTTCAATTCTGGTCGCCACACTACCAGAAGGATGTGGAGGCTTTAGAGAGGGTGCAGAAGAGATTTACCAGAATGTTGCCTGGTATCGAGGGCATTAGCTATAAGGAGCGGTTGAATAAACTCGGTTTGTTCTCACTGGAAATTAGGAGGTTGAGGGGTGACCTGATAGAGGTCTACAAAAATATGAGGGGCATAGACAGAGTGGATAGTCAGAGGCTTTTCCCCAGGGTAGAGGGGTCAATTACTAGGGGGCATAGGTTTAAGGTGCGAGGGGCAAGGTTTAGAGGAGATGTACGAGGCAAGTTTTTTACACAGAGGGTAGTGGGTGCCTGGAACTCGCTACTGGAGGAGGTGGTGGAAGCAGGGACGATAGTGACATTTAAGGGCATCTTGACAAATACATGAATAGGATGGGAATAGAGGGATACGGACCCAGGAAGTGTAGAAGATTGTAGTTTAGTCGGGCAGCATGGTCAGCACGGGCTTGGAGGGCCGAAGGGCCTGTTCCTGTGCTGTACTTTTCTTTGTTCTTTGTTCTTTATCACTGAAATGCTCCCCCACTGCCACATTGATCACTTATCCAGCTCCGTTCCCGAGACCAGGTCTAGCACTACTCCATCTCTTGTTGGGCATTCTACATATTGAGACAAAAGCTACCCTGAATACATTTCAAACAATTCTCCCCCTCTAAACCCTTTACACTATGACTATCCCAATTTATGTTGGGGACCTTGAAAGCCCCTCGTGTAATTACCTGATTATCATTCTTACACACATCAGTAAATTGGAGGAGAACCTGGGTGCAGGATAGGAAAGGTGCAGTCAACTTGTTAGGAGTTTTCTATAGGCCCTCCAATAGTAGCAGAGATGTGGAGGAACAGATTGGGAAACAGATTTTGGAAAGGTGCAGAAGTCACAGGGTAGTAGTCATGGGTGACTTCAACTTCCCAAATATCGAGTGGAAACTCTTTAGATCAAATAGTTTGGATGGGGTGGTGTTTGTGCAGTGTGTCCAGGAAGCTTTTCTAACACAGTATGTAGATTGTCCGACCAGAGGGGAGGCCATATTGGATTTGGTACTTGGTAATGAACCAGGACAAGTGATAGATTTGTTAGTGGGGGAGCATTTTGGAGATAGTGACCACAATTCTGTGACTTTCACTTTAGTAATGGAGAGGGATAGGTGTGTGCAACAGGGCAAGGTTTACAATTGGGGGAAGGGTAAATACGATGTTGTCAGACAAGAATTGAAGTGCATAAGTTGGGAACGTAGGCTGTCAGGGAAGGACACAAGTGAAATGTGGAGCTTGTTCAAGGAACATGTACTACGTGTCCTTGATATGTATGTCCCTGTCAGGCAGGGAAGAGATGGTCGAGTGAGGGAACCATGGTTGACAAGAGAGGTTGAATGTCTTGTTAAGAGGAAAAAGGAGACTTATGTAAGGCTGAGGAAACAAGGTTCTGACAGTGCATTGGAGGGATACAAGATAGCCAGGAGGGAACTGAAGAAAGGGATTAGGAGAGCTAAGAGAGGGCATGAACAATCTTTGGCGGGTAGGATCAAGGAAAACCCCAAGGCCTTTCACACATATGTGAGAAATATGAGAATGACTAGAGCGAGGGTAGGTCCGATCAAGGACAGTAGCGGGAGATTGTGTATTGAGTCTGAAGAGATAGGAGAGGTCTTGAACGAGTACTTTTCTTCTGTATTTACAAATGAGAGGGCCGATATTGTTGGAGAGGACAGTGTGAAACAGACTGGTAAGCTCGAGGAAATACTTGCTAGGAAGGAAGATGTGTTGGGCATTTTGAAAAACTTGAGGATAGACAAGTCCCCCGGGCCTGATGGGATATATCCAAGGATTCTATGGGAAGCAAGAGATGAAATTGCAGAGCCGTTGGCAATGATCTTTTCATCCTCACTGTCAACAGGAGTGGTACCAGGGGAATGGAGAGTGGCGAATGTCGTGCCCCTGTTCAAAAAAGGGACTAGGGATAACCCTGGGAATTACAGGCCAGTTAGTCTTACTTCAGTGGTAGGCAAAGTAATGGAAAGGGTACTGAAGGATAGGATTTCTGAGCATCTGGAAAGACACTGCTTGATTAGGGATAGTCAGCACGGATTTGTGAGGGGTAGGTCTTGCCTTACAAATCTTATTGAATTCTTTGAGGAGGTGACCAAGCATGTGGATGAAGGTAAAGCAGTGGATGTAGTGTACATGGATTTTAGTAAGGCATTTGATAACGTTCCCCATGGTAGGCTTCTGCATAAAGTAAGGAGGCATGGGATAGTGGGAAATGTGGCCAGTTGGATAACGAACTGGCTAACCGATAGAAGTCTGAGAGTGGTGGTGGATGGCAAATATTCAACCTGGATCCCAGTTACCAGTGGCGTACCGCAGGGATCAGTTCTGGGTCCTCTGCTGTTTGTGATTTTCATTAATGACTTGGATGAGGGAGTTGAAGGGTGGGTCAGTAAATTTGCAGACGGTACGAAGATTGGTGGAGTTGTGGATAGTAAGGAGGGTTGTTGTCGGCTGCAAAGAGACATAGATAGGATGCAGAGCTGGGCTGAGAAGTGGCAGATGGAGTTTAACCCTGAAAAGTGTGAGGTTGTCCATTTTGGAAGGACAAATATGAATGCGGAATACAGGGTTAACGGTAGAGTTCTTGGCAATGTGGAGGAGCAGAGAGATCTTGGGGTCTATGTTCATACATCTTTGAAAGTTGCCACTCAAGTGGATAGAGCTGTGAAGAAGGCCTATGGTGTGCTCGCGTTCATTAACAGAGGGATTGAATTTAAGAGCCGTGAGGTGATGATGCAGCTGTACAAAACTTTGGTAAGGCCACATTTGGAGTACTGTGTACAGTTCTGGTCACCTCATTTTAGGAAGGACGTGGAAGCTTTGGAAAAGGTGCAAAGAAGATTTACCAGGATGTTACCTGGAATGGAGAGTAGGTCTTACGAGGAAAGGTTGAGGGTGCTAGGCCTTTTCTCATTAGAACGGAGAAGGATGAGGGGCGACTTGATAGAGGTTTATAAGATGATCAGGGGAATAGATAGACAGTCAGAGACTTTTTCTCCGGGTGGAACAAACCATTACAAGGGGACATAAATTTAAGGTGAAAGGTGGAAGATATAGGAGGGATATCAGAGGTAGGTTCTTTACCCAGAGAGTAATGGGGGCATGGAATGCACTGCCTGTGGAAGTAGTTGAGTCGGAAACATTAGGGACCTTCAAGCAGCTATTGGATAGGTACATGGATTACAGTAAAATGATATAGTGTAGATTTATTTGTTCTTAAGGGCAGCACGGTAGCATTGAGGATAGCACAATTGCTTCACAGCTCCAGGGTCCCAGGTTCGATTCCGGCTTGGGTCACTGTCTGTGCGGAGTCTGCATGTCCTCCCCGTGTCTGCGTGGGTTTCTTCCGGGTGCTCCGGTTTCCTCCCACAGTCCAAAGATGTGCAGGGTAGGTGGATTGCCATGATAAATTGCCCTTAGTGTCCAAAATTGCCCTTGGTGTTGGGTGGAGGTATTGAGTTTGGGTAGGGTGCTCTTTCCAAGAGCCGGTGCAGACTCAGGGGGCCGAATGGCCTGCTTCTGCACTGTAAATTCAATGATAATCTATGATTAATCTAGGACAAAGGTTCAGCTCAACATCGTGGGCCGAAGGGCCTGTTCTGTGCTGTATTTTCTATGTTCTATGTTCTATGTTGGTGGTGTTCACATGCACAACTAGCTGGTAGGGGGACAACCTTTTTTAAAAAACCTGTTCTGGAGACTTTAACGGATACACAGCAACCAATACGTTTGTAACCAGACAGCACAATGTCGAAACTCCTAGGGGGTTTGTGGGTGTTGGAGGAGATGAGAGGTGAAACAAGTTTTGTCCCCTGTTATCGAAATCCCAGGGCCAGGGTATTTTACAACCATAGATTCGTCCACTTTGATCGGGTTGTAGGTTTGAGAGTGAAGGAGGGAAGTTGAGACCTTTACCCAGTCTCGGGAACAGACATGGAAAATATTGCTAACTTGGTCCTACTTTTCCCCACTGCCCCATCCCCTAAGCAAGGATATCACTCTGCAATCGATTCTATTGCCAAACTGTCCTGGGACTGTTGGAATTCCGGTGTCTCCAATCTCTTAGCTCTGCTAGACATCAAGAGCTCCTAGGCTCCCTGGGGCCCAGTGTCCCTCTCAGCTTCAACACAAATCAAGAAAGTATGAGGTGTTTCCTCATTTACATAATATACTGACGTGACTGACCCTTGGTGTTGTGGGGGAGGGGTTTATCATGGGCCTAACTATGAGTTCATGCATGTCCAAATCCCAGTTCACAGCAAATCCCATTCACCCATCATCCACTGTGCTCACTGCCCTACATTGCTGCAACACCTCAGTTTTAAAGTTGCTATCCTCATGGTCAAATTCCTTTATGGCTTCACCCTTCCCAATCTCTGTAACCTCCTTCAGCCCCACAGCTCTCTGAGGTCTCTGTGCTCCTCCTTGGCATCCCTCAATCCATTTGTCCCACCCTAAACTTCTCTGCCACTCTCTCCTCCCTGGTAATCAGTACACATACTGAAGGTTTTCACAGAAGCCATTTCAGAATAGAGGTATGTTTCCACGTGGCTCTGTGATAAAGGCCCCACCATAATTTGATTTTAAAATGCTTCCTCTGATTTAGCTAAGAATTGATAAAGCACATTCTCAGCCGAACAATCAGTAAAAGATTGTATTTTATTTTTTAGATATCACTCTGGCCACTCAGTACGGCCCACATTTTACATCCAGTCAGAAAGGGCATTCTAGAAAAGTAGCCAAGAGAAAGGACACTGCATCTTCAGACGGCACGGGCGATAATGGAGCAGATGAGGAATGTGCAAAGAAACCTTCCGAAATGTGCGAAGACCAGAAAGTCAGTGTGGATGAGGATGAGGAAGAGGATGAAGAGGGAGAATTTTATTCTGATGAAGCTGAAGGGGATACAAGACCAGATGATGTACCTGATGGAGCACAGATCAGTCGGATTTATCATGCTTTGTGTAACATAGTGAGAGACAAAATGGGAAGACACAAGAGACCAGAACTACCTGTAGCGGAGTTCTATACCAAAGGGCACTATGTGCAAGTTACAGGTGAATCCAGCTACATGGATCCTTTCTTCTGCACATCAGTTCCTGCAAGGAGTCAAGTAACTGTTACTTTTGATGATCAACGCTTTCCTGTTGATAGCGACTCTCTTCCACAACCGGACCAGCCCACGCCTTTAAAATACAATGGAAATGACAATGGCGGGAAAGGATTTGACTCCACTAAAGACAAAGACAAAGATAAGTCTGAAGGTGAAAAGCAAGATGATAGAAAATCAGGCGCTAACGGAGAACCCAAGAGGCCAACACCATCACCATCTATTTCACCTCCAACCCCATCAATGCCAGAACCGTCCCAAGTCTCGGATTATAAGCCAACACCTTTCAGTGGTCCATCTATGCCACAGCCGCATCCCAATGCTCCTGACAAATGGGCATGTAAAGGTGCTTCTTCGGGATCCAAACAGAAGCAGGATGAGGACAGAGCCAGGATAATCACGTCCCCACAACCACTGCCTTCAGATAATAAACCCCCAGAGGAGCCAAAGTATAGATACTATGAAAAGATAGAAATGACGGAAGCAGTTGAGACATTTACAGACAACAAACTGCAAGGCTATACAGAGACTTCCACAATTGTGGAGACCACAGTGGAAAAGACAAACCAGGAAAAGAGAACAAAGAGGTCCTAAATTAGTGGGACTTGTACAATTTTTTTAAAATCGTAATTTGCGTCTCAGAGTTGAAATTTCATAACAGTGCGCGCACACAATGAACTTCACCTTGTTTTCCTGAAAATAAATTAATGCAAGGAGCAAACCATAGTTAAGCATTTAATAGCTTGTGTGTGTTATTTATGAATGAACAGTTTTGAAAGCCATTAATATAGGATTGATGAAGGCAGTATGCTTAATTTCTGCTCAAAGCTTTATTTCATGACATGAATCAAGTTTAGTTTCTGTGGCAATTTGAGTTCACCCCAAGGTTTTAATAGAAAATAATTTGACAGAACTTTTCGAGGGAATCATTAGCAATAATGAAAGGGTTTAATCTTCTTGACCGAGTGTGTGATGGATAACTAGAACAATTTAAGAAAGCTCAATTTGTTATTTGATTTATATACTCTGAATGAATGTCTTCCAGTGATCAATATAATTTGCTTTGTAAAGAAAACTGCAATAAAACCAATTGGTTGAGGATGATCTGCACCAATATTTTCAATATTCATGCTTTGTAAAGCAGACAAAGTTGTCTCAAGACTGTCTTTAAATAAATAAGGATTAATTTGTGTTCTGAAGCTAGAGTTCACGTAAGTCCACTCCTGTTACTTTTCTCTTAAAAATTCTAATTGTTCAGTAGGTTTAGCTATTAAAGTTAATTAACAACAGTGTTTATCATGCATAATTTAAAATCAAATGAACAGATAATTTAAGATAAACAAATGCAAATTAAGAGTCGATGTTTTTATACCTAATATATTTTGGGAATAATTAATGCAATTTTAAAACTACAATATTTTCATTTCTATTTGAATGATTTATTTTTAGTTGTTCTGAATGCATCACTAGACAGGAAACACAGTATCCATCCCTGGTTTAGTTAAAGCCATGTGACTTAAGTGTGCGGATCCTGAATCATATTTAGACCAGGCCAGGAAAGAGCTGCAAAGTTCCCTCTGGTAATTCCCTTTGGAATTTCTTTTGGAGCCCAAGGGAATCAGTTGGATCATTGTAACAATAGACCATAAGATATAGGAGCAGAATTAGTCCATTCGGCCCATCGAGTCTGCTCTGCCATTCAATCTAGGCTGATATGTTTCTCATCCCCATTCTCCTGCCTTCTCCCCGTAAGCCCTGATCCCTTTATTAATCAAGAACCTATCTATCTCTGTCTTAAAGACACTCGGTGATTTGGTCTCCACAGCCTTCTGCAGCAAAGAGTTCCACAGATTCACCACCCTCTGGCTGAAGAAGTTACTCCTCATCTCAGTTTTAAAGGGTCGTCCCTTCAGTCTGAGGCTGCGCCCTCAGGTTCTAGTCTCTCCTATTAATGGAAACAACTTATCTACATCCACTCTATCGAGGCCTCTTAATGTTCTTAACTTTCAATGAGATCCCCCTTCCTTCTAAACTCCATCAAGGACAGACCCAGAGTCCTCTACCAATCCTCATATGATAAACTCTTTATTCCCGGGATCATTCTTGTGATCCTCCCCTGGATCGCCTCCAAGGCCAGCACATCCTTCCTTAGATACAGGGCCCAAAACTGTTCACAATCTAGCAGCTCACTACAATTAAACAGGGCATTTGTGAGGTCACATCTGGAGCAGTATGTTTGGGTCTCCTTACGCGATGAAAGAAATACATGCCCTCGAGGAAGTGCAGCAAAAAGTTCTGTACACTGGTTTCTGGGATGAGGAATTGATCAGATTAGGCTTATATTGTCTGACGTTTCGATCAATGAGAGTTGAATTGAAACATAAAACCTCAAGGGGCAAGACAGTGATGATGCTGGTAGGCTATAGAGTCAAGAATTAGGGATCATAGTCTCAGTACATGAGATCGGTCATTTAGGACTGAGATGAGGAGAAATGTCTTCACTATGAGGGTTGCGAATCTTTCGAATCCTGTATCCCAGAAAGCTGTAGGTGCTCAGTTATTGAATATATTCAAGACTGAGGGCAATATATAATTGGGTACTAAGGGAGTCGGAATATAGCAATATTGCAGGAAACTGGAGTTGAGTTAGAAGATCAGCCTGGAAGAGCGGGCTTGAAGGGCCAAATGGCCTAGTCCTGCTCCTATTTATTATGTTCTTATATTCACGGTGACCTTTCTGGTAGCAGCTTAGAAATTAGCAGAGTTAATAAATAAAGATTCACAATGTGCAAGGGTAACAATGAAACTCCTGGGGCGAAATTCTCCGGTATCGGCGCGATGTCCGCCGACTGGCACCCAAAACGGCGCAAATCAGTCGGGCATCGCGCCGCCCCAAAGGTGCGGAATGCTCCGCATCTTTGGGGGCTTAGCCCCAACCTTAAGGGGCTCGGCCCGCGCCGGACGAATTTCCGCCCCGCCAGCTGACGGAAAAGGCCTTTGGTGCCCCACCAGCTGGCGCGGAAATGACATCTCCGGGCGGCGCATGCGCGGGAGCGTTAGCGGCCGCTGACGGCATTCCCGTGCATGCGCAGTGGAGGGAGTCTCTTCCGCCTCCACCATGGTGGAGACCGTGGCGAAGGCGGAAGGAAAAGAGTGCCCCCACGGCACAGGCCCGCCCGCGGATCGGTGGGCCCCGATCGCGGGCCAGGTCACCGCGGGGGCACCCCCCGGGGCCAGATCGCCCCACACCCCCCCAGGACACCGGACCCCGCTGGCGGGTCAGGCATTTTAGCAGCGGGACTGGCATTTTAGCAGCGGGACTTCGGCCTATTGGGCCGAAGAATTGCTGGGGGGGGGCCCGCCAACCGGCGCGGCGCGATTCCCGCCCCCGCCGAATATCCGGTGCCGGAGAATTCGGCAACCGGCGGGGGCGGGATTCACGCCAGCCCCCGGTGATTCTCCGACCCGGCGGGGGGTCGGAGAATCTCGCCCCTGATCTCAAACCTAGTAGTCCTGGCTCATTACCACGATACTATCTATACTATCTTAAATTAAGAGGTGGAGATGCCAGCGTTGGACTGGGGTGAGCACAGTACGAAGTCTTACAACACCAGGTTAAAGTCCAACAGGTTTGTTTCAATGTCACTAGCTTTCGGAGCGCTGCTCCTTCCCCAGGTGAATGCAGAGGTCTGTTACAGAAACACATATATAGACAAATTCAAAGATGCCAAACAATGCTTGGAATGCGAGCATTAGCAGGTGATTAAATCTTTACAGATCCAGAGATGGGGTAAGCCCAGGTTAAAGAGGTGTGAATTGTACCAAGCCAGGACACTTGGTAGGATTTCGCAGGCCAGATGGTGGGGGATGAATGTAATGCGACATGAATCCCAGGACCCGGTTGAGGCCGCACTCATGTGTGCGGAACTTGGCTATAAGTTTCTGCTCGGCGATTCTGCGTTGTCGCGGGTCCTGAAGGCCGCCTTGGAGAACGCTTACCCGGAGATCAGAGGCTGAATGCCCTTGACTGCTGAAGTGTTCCCCGACTGGAAGGGAACATTCCTGCCTGGTGATTGTTGCGCGATGTCCATTCATTCGTTGTTGCAGCGTCTGCATGGTCTCGCCAATGTACCATGCTTCGGGACATCCTTTCCTGCAGCGTATGAGGTAGACAGTGTTGGCCGAGTCGCACGAATATGTACCGCGTACCTGGTGGGTGGTGTTCTCACGTGTAATAGTGGTATCCATGTCGATGATCTGGCACGTCTTGCAGAGATTTCCATGACAGGGTTGTGTGGTGTCGAGGTCACTGTTCTGAAGACTGGGTAGTTTGCTGCAAACAATGGTTCGTTTGAGGTTGCGCGGTTGTTTGAAGGCAAGTAGTGGGGGTGTGGGGATGACCGTGGCAAGATGTTCATCGTCATCAATGACGTGTTGAAGGCTGTGAAGAAGATGACGTAGTTTCTCCGCTCCGGGGAAGTACTGGACGACGAAGGGTATTCTGTCGGATGTGTCCCATGTTTGTCTTCTGAGGAGGTCGGTCCAGTTTTTCGCTGTGGCGCGTTGGAACTGTCGATCGATGAGTCGAGTGCCATATCCCGTTCGTACGAGGGCATCTTTCAACGTCTGTAGATGTCTGTTACGCTCCTCCTCGTCTGAGCAGATCCTGTGTATACGGAGCGCTTGTCCATAGGGGATGGCTTCTTTAATGTGTTTAGGGTGGAAGCTGGAGAAGTGGAGCATCATGAGGTTATCCGTGGGTTTACCGCAAACCCACGGATAACCTCATGATGCTCCACTTCTCCAGCTTCCACCCTAAACACATTAAAGAAGCCATCCCCTATGGACAAGCGCTCCGTATACACAGGATCTGCTCAGACGAGGAGGAGCGTAACAGACATCTACAGACGTTGAAAGATGCCCTCGTACGAACAGGATATGGCACTCGACTCATCGATCGACAGTTCCAACGCGCCACAGCGAAATACCGGACCGACCTCCTCAGAAGACAAACATGGGACACATCCGACAGAATACCCTTCGTCGTCTAGTACTTCCCCGGAGCGGAGAAACTACGTCATCTTCTTCACAGCCTTCAACACGTCATTGATGACGATGAACATCTTGCCAAGGTCATCCCCACACCCCCACTACTTGCCTTCAAACAACCGCGCAACCTCAAACGAACCATTGTTTGCAGCAAACTACCCAGTCTTCAGAACAGTGACCTCGACACCACACAACCCTGTCATGGCAATCTCTGCAAGACGTGCCAGATCATCGACATGGATACCACTATTACATGTGAGAACACCACCCACCAGGTACGCGGTACATACTCGTGCGACTCGGCCAACGTTGTCTACCTCATACGCTGCAGGAAAGGATGTCCCGAAGCATGGTACATTGGCGAGACCATGCAGACGCTGCGACAACGAATGACCGGACATCGCGCAACAATCACCAGGCAGGAATGTTCCCTTCCAATCGGGGAACACTTCAGCAGTCAAGGGCATTCAGCCTCTGATCTCCGGATAAGCGTTCTCCAAGGCGGCCTTCAGGACCCGCGACAACGCAGAATCGCCGAGCAGAAACTTATAGCCAAGTTCCGCACACATGAGTGCGGCCTCAACCGGGACCTGGGATTCATGTCGCATTACATTCATCCCCCACCATCTGGCCTGCGAAATCCTACCAACTGTCCTGGCTTGGTACAATTCACACCTCTTTAACCTGGGGTTACCCCATCTCTGGATCTGTAAAGATTTAATCACCTGCTAATGCTCGCATTCCAAGCATTGTTTGGCATCTTTGACTTTGTCTATATATGTGTCTCTGGAACAGACCTCTTCATTCACCTGAGGAAGGAGCAGCGCTCCGAAAGCTAGTGACATCGAAACAAACCTGTTGGACTTTAACCTGGTGTTGTAAGACTTCGTACTGATCTTAAATTAAGTTGGTTCTTTGATTCATCCTGCATATATTTCAAGAGAATTTTATTGGCTGTAAAATGCCTTGTGACATACTGAGACAACCATACATTGGCACCATCACTCAGACCACCTATTTTCACTTCCATAACATCATCTGACTCTGCTCTTGCCTCAGGCTAATGATACCTTCATTCATGCCTTTTCCCTTCTGGTTTGACAATTCCAACACACTCCTGGCTAGCCTATGCCCTGCTAAGTTTAAGGGGCAGCAAGGTAGCATACTGGTTAGAACAGTTGCTTCACAGCTCCAGGGTCCCAGGTTCAATTCCCGCCTTGGGTCACTGTCTGTGCAGAGTCTGCAGGTTCTCCCCATGTCTTCGTGGGTTTCCTCTGCGTGCTCCGGTTTCCTCCCACAGTCCAAAGATGTGCAAGTTAGGTGATTGGCCATGCTAAATTGCCCTTAGTGTCCAAAGAAAAAGATTAATTGGGGTTACTGAGTTAAGGGGATGGGGTGGAGGAGGTGTGGACTTGAGTGGGGTGCTCTTTCTAAAGGCTGGTGCAGACGATGTGCTGAATGGCCTCCTTCTGCACTGTAAATTCTATGAAAAACTCATGAAAATCCTGCTGTTCTTGGTCATATTCACACCAAGCCATCCTCATTCAACACCCCTGCCCTCGGTGAACTACATTGCCTCTCAGTTAAGCAATTCTGTTATAAAATTCTCATCCTTGTTTTCCAATCCTCCCTTGGCCTTGCTCCTCATTACCCCAGTAATCTCTTCCGACCCCACAACCCTCCAAGAAATCTGCACTCCTCTAATTCTGGCTTGTGAACATCCCCAATTTTAATCGCCCCATCATTGGCGGAAATGCCTTCAGCTGCCTCGGCCCCGAACGCTGGAATTCTCTCCAGAAACTTCTTCACCTCTCCAGGCTCTCAGCTCCTTCAAAATACTTCTTAAAACCTATCTCTTTGACCACAATTTTGGTCACCTGCCTCAGTAACCCCTTAGTGGCTCAGTGTTGAATTTTGTTTTACAACGTTCCTGTGGAACGCTTGGAGTGATTTATTGTGTTAAAGGTGCTATATCAGTATGTGGTGCTGTTGAGATCATGTGAAATGCTTTAGAAGTGTGAGTTTTTCCTTCATTATAAGCAGTTTGGAGTTGGCTAGGGACCATCCACGATTACAAGTTTCACAAAAGTGTTCATGGGAATAAGGAAGGTTAAAGCTTAAAGGTTAAACCACAAGACTGAAAAGGAAATCATTTTACAGTTTGCTTTGGAGACGGGGGCTGGATCCTCCGGTTCCCCAGCCCTGTGTTTCTCGACGGCGTGCCATTCGCTGGCGCCGGGATTCTATATTCCCGCCACTTGTCGATGGAATTTCCCGTTGAAGACACCCCACATCTTTGGGAAACCTGCGGGCAGAGTTGTGCTGCCGGCGGGAAAAGTGAATCGCGACAGCTGGAGAATTCCAGCCAGGATTAGTCATACAGTATTCTCTACTCTCTTGTAAAAATGATAATTAATCCGAACCGTTTGCGGTTGGTGTCATTTGGGTAGAGCAAGGAGTTACCAAACATGTAAATAGATCAAAACTATAAGCATCAGGACACTTTACTGTCCCTGTATGTCCGTACTGGCTCTCTCTCTCTCACTCTCTCACTCGGAGTTATAATATGAGCAAGTGCTAACCTTCTAGCATCTGGAGGTGAAAGATAATATATCATCGGAGGACATTTTCCCTTTGCAAAGAAATCATAAACTACTTCCCGAAGTGGGTTGGAATTTTGTTCAATGAAGTGTGGAGAGGACATTCTTCCCTGTTAGCAAGTGTGAACTTGAAAACCTCAGGATATGATAGCTGAGATGGCTTCCGGCTACGAACCACTGTTTCCCACCCTGAGATTCCTCAGATTCTTTTTATCTCCCAAATCTAGACTGGTTTGGGTTTTTGGTAGGGGTAGGGGATTAAACTGTTAAAAGTCTGAATCCCAACCCCAACTCTCTTCAATCCTGTCCACTTCCCATTCTAAGAGAGGCCAGGGTAGGGATGAAGCTGCTCCACAGTTGTCACTTTAAATATTATGGCGCTACTGCAAACCTCCTTTTTTTATCTCTACTCGAAAATTGAAAGCCTCATGAAACCTGATGGCTGAACTGTGCTGAGAGACTGCTGGATTGGGAGGCAGTTTCCTTTCTTTCCGCTTACCAACTAGTATCAGCATGTTTGCCTGATCAGCCTCAGACACTTCAGGTCCCATCCACCACCCTCACCGATTTCCCCCCCACCCCGCGTTTCCAATCTTCCCCTTCTCCCATGGTAAGGGGTAAAGTCACCAAATTCCCAGATGACCATAGGCTGCTTTCTCCTTTGAGGGGGAGAGCTGACTGGTGGTGATTTAACCTGAGGGTCACCACACCTCAGGCAAGGGGTAAAGTTGAGAAGGTCATGAATAACTTCAGCCGGTACAGGAATTGAACCCATGCTGCTGGCCTTGATCTGCATCATGAATCAGCTATCTAGCTGCCTAGCCAAGTGAGCTAAACCAGCCCCCAGGAGGCCCCACTCTCATTCCTCTGGTGTTGAAACATCTCGTAAGGAGAAGATTTTGTGATGCTTATCCAGTTCTATCATTTCTGAACATGCAGAGACCAAAATGTGGCAAATGACATGAGTCAGTGCTTTGAATCTAATATTATCAGAGGGAGACCTTTGACAATAATTAGTATTTTCTGAGATGATAACCAGTTTGGATATCCAGTCATCAAGAGTTGGTTTGTCTCATAAATGTGCATAATTGAACATGTTATGACCAGTGCACCATCACTAATTAGTCACTAATGTTACTTAATAGCAGCAAAGGATTGAATCAAACCATCTTGTTGCTGCTTAGATGGTGCAAGTGAAGGAATGCAGCAAGCAACGCAAATGTTAATTGAATGTTTTATCAGTGTTATTATCTCATTTGGAGTGGAGGGTAAATGGCAATCTAAATATAATTCACATGTGAACTGTGGGTTCCCTAACTTTGTGTTGTAGCATTCCTATTTAGCTCTCGGAAGTAGTTTAGCAGTGCGATATTAAACATACCGGCCAGGGCCATGTGACACAAGCCTTGCTGTTTACCTTAAATTCTGGAAGCTTTTGTCCGATGCTGTCTAATTGAGGGGATCATTATTGATTGAAGGGTGAAAGAGTGAGAAATTTCTCACCCTGGTAGGGAGAGTCCACAGCCAAGGGGGTATAAGTTTAAACTTAGAACCAAGCCATCCAAGGGTGAAGTCAGGAAGCACTTCTTCACACAACGGCTTTTGGGAATCTAGAACTCTTTCCCTCAAAAAGCTGTTCAGGTTGGGGGTCAATTGAAAATTTCAAAACTTGAAGTGATAAGATTTTTCTTAGGGAAGGATATTAAGTATTACAAAATGAAAATGGGTAGGCAGAGTAAGATACACATTAGCCATGATCTAATCAAATGGTGAAAGGGACTCAGGGGGGGCTGAATGACCTACTACCGTTCCTGTGTTTCTATGCAACGAAAATTGGGATCACTTGTCTTCATTCTTTCTCTCCTCGTGTATCAATTCCCAAATGCTGAGTCGGTTCAATTTCTAAGCACAGTATTGTGAATTTGACCTCTTCCCAAGCACCAGAAGATGCTGTTTAAATACTGTTAATTTTACCATCAAGGAATTTGCCAAAAGTCTTGCAGTAAACACTGTACAAACATGCTCAGTATGACATAATACAGCATGCGGAGCGTGGATAAATGTTCAGAGTTACTGCACTTTAAGTGATGACTAATATTCCTACATGGGATATCAACAGTTAGCAAACTTTCATCTTCGAAGTTTCAGCTTTGGGTTCATTTTTTTTGAATATGGTACAGTACAACAAAACAGAAATGCTCACAATTACAAAATGGGCAGAAATCGGTCACAAAAACAGGAATCTACTAATGCATGGTCTGTTTTATTTTGTATTATTCCAAGGTAGAGAAATAAATCATTCTGCCTATTGATTACCAGTGGAGGTGGGTGTGTATGACTCAATGTTATCCACCTTCAGTGACACAGTGTAAAGTGCTAACCCAGCCAATAAAAGCCTGCTTTCACCTTGGCTAAGCTTGAATAGAGGAAATATGGTCAAACCTATCGCCTGTAAATTGGAGACGCATTTCTTTTATATAAACATTTATCACAAAAATATAAAGAGAACCCGTCACTGCTTTGCTTGCAAGATTTCACTTTTAAATTTCACACACCAAGGATCCTTTACAGTCACGAACTGTACATAAAATCTGTGGAATTAACAGTATCGGTGTAAAAAATTGTCATTTAAATTTACTTATTAACTGACAATATACAACGAGATGTGATCGTTTTGCTACAGGGAACATTAATTTCAGTAGTTTTAAATCACAAAGCAGCTAGGATGTGGGATTTGGGAATGAAAGACAGACATGCAATGTTTACTAGGCCTAGTTTTTCTTCAGTAGATTTTTCAGGCTTCTCTCTACCGCTTCATCCAGTTCTTCCTCCAGCTCCTCCTTCTTGGACATGGCCAATTTGGACTGGTAATCATTCACTATTTGGTCTATGTAAGGGGCACTCTGAGTCCCATGGAGCATCAGTGTCCATTCCTTAAGCACACCTTTCTGTACAGTGCCCCCGACAAAACCAACTTCTAGGATCCAAGTCCCTCTGGGGTCCTCCCCCCAGGTGTGCGTTGTCATGAAAGGCCACTTGTCAAAGCCCACCTTAGAATCATCATCTCTTGGCCTCCGACTTAGCAGAATAGATTTTGTGCCCATGGGGGAGGTCATGTTGGCATTTAGGTCACCCCGTCTGGTGGCATTCATAGTTACCACAGCCTGAACATGCTCTAGATAACGGACAAAGTTATCTTTCCCTTCACACGCGTCAGTTGATATTGTTAGGACCAACCTGTTGTCTGTTGAGATTATCCTGTGACAATAAAATGGAACAAGAGCATGACTAAGTCATTAAACAGGAACAAAACTCTACCTGTAATCATAAATAGAAGGACTGACCATTAATCTGTCAGTTATGACGGTAGTTTAACTGCAGATGTTGCAGGTGACCTAAAATGCACACAATTAACATATTATCTGTGGGTTCAGTCATCATAGAATGGCCTCCATGAAATACTTGTCAACAATATCTTGATTCTTACTGGATTAAAGCAAATTACTGCAGATGCTGGAATCTGAAACCAAAGAGAAAATGCTGGAAAATCTCAGCAGGTCCGGCAGCATCTATAGGGACAGAAAAGAGCTAACATTTCGAGTTCTGGGGCGGGATTCTCCGCAATCGGCGAAATGTCCCCCGACCGGCGCCAAAAACAGTGCGCATCAGTCCGGCATTGCGCCGCCCCAAAGGTGCGGAATTCTCTGCACCTTGAGGGGCCGAGCCCTCACCTTGAGGGGCTAGGCCCGCGCCGGAGTGATTTCCGCCCCGCCAGCTGGCGGGAAAGGCCTTTGGTGCCCCACCAGCTGGCGCGGAAATGACGTTGCCATGCGGCGCATGCGCGGGAGCGTCAGCGGCCGCTCACGGCATCCCCGCGCATGCACAGTGGAGGGGGACTCTTCCGCCTCCGCCATAGTGGAGACCATGGCGAAGGCGGAAGGAAAAGACTGCCCCCACGGCACAAGCCCGCCCGCGGATCGGTGGGCCCCGATCGCGGGCCAGGCCACCGTGGGGGCACCCCCCGGGGCCAGATCGCCTCGCCCCCCCCTCCCAGGACCCCGGAGCCCGCCTGCGCTGCCTTGTCCCGCCGGTAAGAGAGATGGTTTGATTCTCGCTGGCGGGACAGGCATTCCAGCAGCGGGACTTCGGCCCATCACGGGCCGGAGAAATCTGCTCCAAAGTTGAAACACAGACCCACTAGGCACTGGAGAAAGAAGTTTCCAGGCAGACAGACACTGCAGATACATCCGTTAGAACTATAAAGCTGATGTGATTTTTCACCTACACAGACTGCATGAGAATTATGGATTAACAGCATTCTGTGGGTGAAGTCAATCCAGCAAAATCCTCTCACTTTTTTCATTTGCCTCAGGAAGCTTTTAGCTTTGGTGCAGCATGGAGCGTCATGGCAGTTAAATGTTGCAGTCTAACACATCTTTTTTCCAAGCCTTTGAGTATTTCATTTATTCTGTTCTTCTTTTGATAGGCTTTTACTTTGAGACCACGATATTAAGTCACCTGATCACGGTCTCCAAACTTGCATCACAACTGCACCTAATCTAATAAAACATGAAATGAAAGCTATTCATCGCATGTAGGGGCTCACTAAAGAATACTAATCTGTCACTTCTTCATCGAAGAGGCGTGATTTAGTTGTCTGGATTCAGCAATGCCCCCTTGCTGTTAAACGGTAATTGCATTCCTAGCTATATTCATAAAGAAAATTACACTTTATGCAGCTTTACATGCCAACAGGGAACCATTTGGCCTGAATAGTGTCTCTGCATTTATTTTGTCTTTAATTGTTACTGAGTCAGCATCAAAATTTAATTAATACTTTAATTGTTAAAGGTTTTGAGAACAAATATGACCATTCAAAATCTAACAGGGCATCATACCCATGTGTATTCGATGCTTCTTTTATTTGCTTGATATATTATTGTATATTTTTTTCATTATATTAAACACAGATATCAGTTGTAACAACCAGGGAATGAGATCTTTGTCTTTAACAAGATCATGTTAGACAATCCAACATGGGTACTTAATCAAATCATGCGATTCCAGATAATTATATAATTCTTTATTACTGAATTCACAACCCACTACAAGTTTAGTGTCCGTGATCAGGTAACTTAATATTGTGGCCCTCAAAGTAAATCCAATCAAAAAAATAAATAATGAACATCCCAGGGTACTAATGGGCAGCAAAGTAGCATAGTGGTTAGCACTGTTGCTTCACAGCTCCAGGGTCCCAGGTTGGATTCCCGGCTTGGGTCACTGTCTGTGCGGAGTCTGCACGTTCTCCCCATGTTTGCGTGGGTTTCCTCCGGGTGCTCCTGTTCCCTCCCGCAAGTCCCGAAAGACGTGTTGTTAGGTAATTTGGACATTCTGAATTCTCCCTCCGTGTACTCGAACAGGCGCCAGAGTGTGGCGACTAGGGACTTTTCACAGTAACTTCATTACAGTGTTAATGTAAGCCTACTTGCGACAATAAAAAGATTATTATTATTAATCATTGCAGTTCCAGCCTAACTACAGCAAACATCAGTTTGCTTTAAATTCTTATATCTATTTGACCTGTACATTGCATACACACAGACACAATACATTCAAATTCAGACAATGTAGATTTCAGATAACCTGCAGCCATGAAGATACACTCATGTTATTCAATCCCCTCCAATGATTCTTTTATCATGATTATTTGTGAATTTAACTTCTCCAAACACTTTATTGCTATAAGTAGTGACCAAATAATATTCCCCAGACCCCCAAGACATGGATAAGTGATCTTCCCATTTCCTCTCCTTCTCATCCTTTACAAAGCAGTGTTTAAAACCTCATAAAAAGGAAGAAAACTGTGCGAGGAAGGTGTAACAAAAACTCTGGGCCGATCTTCCCAAAAGGCAACAAAGTTCCCGAGCGAGCGCGTATAGCTGCATGTTTCCCGGCATTCGCAGTGCCGAGAAACACATGGCTATTCAACGTGATTCACTTTGAATAAGGGGCCTAAATGGGGAACACGCGGCTGAGGCCGCACATAGCCCCGTTTTTTACAACGGAGAGCTCTACTCGCCAGAACACCCCGTTGTAGCGAGAAGCTCCAACATGAGATCCCACCCCCTGCCGGGCACCAGCCCAATCTCATGCGTGCAAAAAATGCCAACCTTGGCAGTGCCAGGCTGGCACCTAGGTGGCACCAGCATTGCCAGCGCACCATCCTGTCCGAAGGACCTGCAGCTGGGGGCCTCCCATCCCCATGGATACCCTCACGAGTGCCACTCCACCAGGTCCCCGTTTGTGACGACCAGTACCAACCGGCGCTCGCCTGACATCCCTGAGGCAAAGGGACTGAATTCCAAAGCCTCAGGTTCCTTGGGAATCTGCACATTATAGTAAGGCTCACTGCCTCGCTCTAATATGCAGATTTGCCAAAAACTGATCCTGCCTATTGTGGGCGGAATTCCTCTTGCAACATCTCGCGAGATTGCCTTGAATCTCACGAGGCGTTGTGAGCTGGGTAGATCCCGGGAGT
Source organism: Scyliorhinus torazame (assembly GCF_047496885.1). NCBI lineage: Eukaryota > Metazoa > Chordata > Chondrichthyes > Carcharhiniformes > Scyliorhinidae > Scyliorhinus > Scyliorhinus torazame. The sequence goes on along the minus strand of NC_092707.1, from coordinate 281,172,380 downwards.
GGGGTCTCCCGGCTTTCACCAGCCACGCTGCACGCGAGCTGCTTTTCCAGAGCAGGATGGCCGGAAGATCAAGCCCTGTCTGTCATTACGTAAACCAGGGGTTCCCAAACGTTATTTGCTAACCACCAACCACAGCCCCACCCCTCCCACCCACCCTCTCACAACAGCAACCTGAAGGGTTCATACTCTAGTGCACAGACATAATGGAGGGGCAGAGATGGGGTGAAGAAGAGGAGGAATGTCCAGCAGCTCTTCGCAACTTTCTAACAAGTCTCATGAAGCATTGTATTTGGTGTTCAATGACTGGTTCTTCGATCTGTATTTCTTATGTCTCAAAGCAGTGAAAAAAATGAAAACATTCGAACCAATGGCAAAACAAACAAAATTCTAAATTTTGCTTTCAAAATTCAAACTCAATTTTTTTTAAAATCAGATAAAAATAACTCAAATTAAGGTGAGGAATGTCTCAAGGGGAAAGCAACTTTTATCTCAAAAGCAGGGCAGTCTTGGAACTTAAATAGACCTGTTACTAATTCCAGTGGATTCCATTTTTGATGTTTGTGCTGATTTTCAGGCAAACCAGAATCTGCACTGTCAGCACTCCTGTCAAGAACAGGCTTATGCAGAACTTCACATAGGAGCCAATTTAGTTCTCAACATGATTCCTGTGTCTGCCTGTCTGACACCTCCAGCTCCTGCTCCTGATTCCCAAGCAGGTGTACAACAAGTTGGAAAGGGGCAATTTCCAGTGATGCTTAAAGAGACCCTCGGCTACTATCATGGCAAAACTGGATGGAGATTGGGAAACATTTCTCTTCAGGTCGCTTTTGAGTTTTGCACCTTCACAAGGTCCATGTGCTTAGCGCTGTAAATATTGCACCTATGTTGGCTGCCGTCAGAGTGTCCCTTCTTTATAATGAAAGAAAATGCATCTCCACGTTAAGGTGTTGCCGCACACTAATTTTCTGTCTAATTTCCCACCTTTAATTCAGTGAGCACTGTGGAAGCACAATTTTGGGCTAAAAAACTGGATTGCACTTGAGTCCATTTCCTTCTGGTGCCAAGCAGAATACAACAAAAACTTGCATTTATATAGCACCTTTGACATTGCGAGATGGAGCGATTAGGGAACAGAATTTGACACCAAGCCACACAAGGAGATATTAGGGACCAATTGTTTTTCCAAAAAGCGAGGTTCGTAAGAGTGTTTCAAAGCAGACGAGAGAAGCCGTGAGGGGGAGAGGCTTGTGGAGTGAATTTCAAAGCTTAAGATCCCAACAGCTGAAGGGACGGTGACCAATGGTGGAGCAATTAAAATTGGGGATGTTCAAATGGCCAGAATTTGACAAACACGGATATCTTGGAGAGTTGTCAAGTTGGAGAAGGTTACAGAGGGGGCTAGGCCACAGAGCGATATAAAAATGAAGATGAGAATTTTTAAATCGAAACATACCCAGAGCAGGAGCCAATGTTGGCAAACACAGGGGGTGAACAGGACTTAGGATATGAACAGCAGAGTTTTGGATTAATTTAACAGCCTAGTACAGTCTGTACCCAACAGCCGCTACCATCTAGAAGGACAAGGGCAGCAGATTCTTGGGAACACCACCACCTGGGAGTTCCCCTGCAAGTCCTTCACCATGCTGACTTGGAAATATTGTGCCGTTCCTTCACTGTCGCTGGGTCAAAACCCTGGAACTCCCTCCCTAATAGAACAATAGGTGTACCTGCACTACATGGACTGCAACAATTCAAAAAGCCAGCCCACTACCACCTTATCAAGAGCAATTAGGGATGGACAACAAATATTGGCCGAGCCAGCGAAACCCATATCCCGTAAAAATGATTTTTAAAAAAAACCTGAACAGGTTTTGGTCACACTGCTAAATTAATTTCCTTTCCATCATGCTAAAGATCCCTTTCCATCATTTGTGAGCAATGAGTGGGCCAGGATATCTCTGAAATCCCCATACGAGTGATGTGACAGACAACAGTCACAGCCGAGAGTACCACGTAGGTGTTAACATTATAAATACATTACATTGAAAGTCTCTGATATCAATTTGCACCCACTGCAAGATTTTAATATACAGCATCTGATAAATGTTGGGTTTCCCATTGAGAAAAATAATATAACAATTGACTTAAAATAAAGTAACATTGTTTTTAACAAAGTGGGTTCTAAGTTGAGTAATTTAACACATTCAAATTAGGCTTTTGCGGAGTTAATCTGCCAACCAAGCTGGTCACACCATAGCAATGAGATTTTCAGATAACTGAAACCTCTCAGGTTATAACTACAAGCCAGACTTCCGGTTGCGGCCATGCCTGAATAGGTTGCATGTTCGGCAGCTCCCGCCGGGAACTGACTTTAGGGCTCTCTAGAGGGGCCCCAACGGCACTTGTTCAACGGCTTACAGTGTGGGAAGGTGACAGCAAGGTCCCCCCGACAGTATATGGATTGGACCAGGAGTGGAGCAGTGAAAAAAGGGATCTTGGAGCAGCGAAAAGTGAGAGGGAGAAAAAGCAAGATGGCGGTGGGTGGAGACCAAGCAGCATGGGCGCAGTGGTCGCAGGAGCAGCAGGAGTTTCTTAAACGCTGCTTTGAGGAGCTGAAGACAGAAATGCTGGCGCCAATGAAGGCGGCGATTGAGAAGCTAGTGGAGACACAGAGGGCCCAGGGGGCGGCGATCCAGGAGGTGCGGCAGAAAGCCTTGGAGAACGAGGATGAGATCTTGGGCCTGGCGGTGAAGGTGGAGGCGCACGAGGCGCTGCACAAGAGGTGGGCGGAAAGATTTGAGGACCTGGAGAATAGGTCGAGGAGGAAGAATCTTTGGATTCTGGGTCTCCCTGAAGGAGTTGAGGGGCCCGATACCGGGGCATATGTGAGCACGATGCTCAATTCGCTGATGGGCGCGGGAGCCTTCCCGAGCCCCGTGGAGCTAGATGGGGCTCATCGGATCCTAGCAAGGAGACCCAAAGCCAACGAGCCGCCAAGGGCTGTAGTGGGGAGGTTTCACCGCTTTATGGATAGAGAGTGTGTCTTGAGATGGGTCAAGAAAGAGCGGAGCAGCAGGTGAGAGAACACGGAGATCCGAATCTACCAGGACTGGAGTGCAGAGGTGGCCAAGAAGAGAACTGACTTTAATCGGGCCAAGGCGGTGCTCCATCGGAAGGGGGTGAAGTTTGGTATGCTGCAGCCAGCGCGATTGTGGGTCACATTCCAAGATTGGCACCACTATTTCGAAACGCCTGAGGAGGCTTGGAGCTTTATACAGACTGAAAAGTTGGACTCAAATTGAGGGTCTCTGGTTGTGGGGGGGTGTCTGCTCTATATATGGTTTTAACTACGTGTAGGGAATGTTCCCTTGGTCGGGTGCTGGATGGGGATGGGTGGAGGGATTTGATGGGGAGACTGTGGGAGAGTCTGGGCGCCGGTGTTGGAGGGAGGGGAGGCCCGGGGATGGGGGGATTGAGATAAGGCCGCAAAATGAGCTGCGCCAGAGGGGCGGGGCCGGCTCAGGACAGCGTGGGCTTTTACCCGCGCTAGGGAGGGACGGCGGTGGGGGTTGGAGGAGCGCACACTGACTGCTAGGGAGGAGGGGGAGGAGGGATTCCCACACTGGGGGGGTCGATGGGAAGGCGGGAGAGGCCGGGGTCAGTAGGAGTCAGCTGACTTACGGGAGTGTTGGGGGGGAGCAAAAGAGCTAGATATGGATCTAGCGGGGGGAGGGGGGAGAGGGGGGAGTATAGGGTTGCTGCTGCATTGGCCAATGGGGAACTGGAAATAGGAGGTGGCCGGGGCAGGGATCCGCCGTCTGGGGGACTGGAGGGTACGGGAGGTGCGGGTACGTGACTGACCTAGAAAAGGAGATGGCTAGTCGGCAGGTGAGGGCGGGCGGGGGGTGGGGGGGGGGGGGGGGGTGAGAAGCCCTCCAATCCGGCTGATAACTTGGAATGTGAGGGGCCTGAATGGGCCGGTTAAGAGGGCCCGAGTGTTCGCGCACTTAAAGGGACTGAAGGCAGACGTGGTCATGCTTCAGGAGACACATTTGAAGGTGGCAGACCAGGTCAGGGTGAGAAAGGGATATGTTGGACAGGTATTCCATTCGGGGCTGGATTCGAAGAACAGAGGGGTTGGAATACTGGTGGGGAAGCGGGTGTCGTTTGAGGCCAAGAATATTGTAGTGGATAATGGAGGTCGATACGTGATGGTGAGCGGTAGGTTGCAGGGGGTGTGGGTGGTACTGGTAAACGTATACGCCCCGAACTGGGATGATGCCAGATTTATGAAGCGCATGCTGGGTCGGATTCCGGACCTGGAGCAGGAAGCTTGTTAATGGGGGGGGATTTCAACATGGTGCTCCAGATCCAAGACAGGGAAGAGGCCGGCTGCGGCCAAGGTGCTTAGGGGGTTTATGGACCAGATGGGGGGAGTGGATCCATGGAGGTTTGCTAGGCCCCTGGCCAGGGAATTCTCATTCTTTTCCCATGTACATAGAGCCTACTCCAGGATAGATTTTATGTTTTGAGTAGTGTGCTAATCCCGAAAGTGGAGGGAACGGAGTATTCAGCCATAGCCATCTCAGACCACGCCCCGCACTAGGTGGAGCTGGAGTTAGGAGAGGAGAGGGACCAGCGCCCGCTGTGGCGTCTTGATGTGGGATTACTGGCGGATGAGGGGGTGTACGGGAGGGTGCGAAGGTGCATTGAGAGATATTTGGAGGCCAATGACAACGGAGAGGTGCAGGTGGGGGTAGTCTGGGAGGCGTTGAAGGCGGTGGTCAGGGGAGAGTTAATCTCCATTAGGGCCCAAAGGGAGAAGAGAGAGGGCAGGGAGAGGGAGAGGTTTGTGGGGGAGATCTTAAGGGTGGACAGGAGATATGCAGAGGCCCCCGAGGATGGACTACTTAGGGAGCGGCGAAGCCTCCAGATGGAGTTTGACCTGTTGACCACAGGGAAAGCAGAGGCACAGTGGAGGAAAGCACAGGAGGCGACGTATGACTATGGGGAGAAGGCGAGCCGGATGCTGGAACACCAGCTCCGTAAGAGGGTGGCAGCGAGGGAGATAGGTGGAGTTAAGGATAGCAGGGGGAATATGGTGCGGTGTGCGGTGAGAGTAAATGAGGTATTTAAGGACTTCTATGAGGACCTGTACAGATCTGAGCCCCCAGCGGGGGAAGAGGGATGCGACGATTTTTGGATCAACTGAGGTTCCCGAGGGTGGAGGAGCAGGAGGTGGCTGGTTTAGGGGCACCAATTGGGTTGGAGGAGCTGGTTAAAGGATTGGGGAACATGCAGGCGGGGAAGGCCCCGGGGCCAGATGGGTTCCCGGTTGAGTTTTATAGGAAATATGTGGACTTGCTAGGCCCGTTGTTAGTGAGGACTTTCAATGAGGCAAGGGAGAGGGGGACCCTGCCCCCGACAATGTCCGGGGTGCTGATCTCACTGATTCTGAAGCGGGAGAAGGACCCACTGCAATGTAGGTCGTATAGACCGATCTCACTCCTCAATGTGGATGCTAAGTTGCTGGCAAAAGTGCTGGCTACGAGAATTGAGGACTGTGTCCCTGGGGTGATTCATGAGGACCAGACGGGATTTGTAAAGGGCAGGCAGCTAAACACTAATGTGCGGAGGCTCCTCAACGTGATTATGGTGCCATCGGTGGAGGGAGAGGCGGAGGTAGTGGCAGCTATGGACACGGAAAAGGCCTTCGACCGGGTGGAGTGGGAGTATCTTTGGGAAGTGTTGTGGAGGTTTGGGTTCAGGGAGGGGTTTATCAGTTGGGTCAGGCTCCTATATAGAGCCCCGGTGGCGAGTGTGGCTATGAATCGGCGGAGGTCGGAGCACTTTCGGCTGTACCGAGGGACGAGGCAGGGGTGCCCCTGTCCCCCTTGTTGTTTGCGTTGGCAATTGAGCCTTTGGACATGGCACTAAGGGAGTCCAGGAAAGGGAGGGGGTTGGTCCGATGGGGAGAGGAACATCGGGTCTCGCTGTATGCGGACGACCTGTTGCTGTATGTGGCAGATTCGGTGGAGGGGATGGTGGAGGTCATGCGGATCCTAAGGGAGTTTGGGGACTTCTCGGGCCATAAGCTCAACGTAGGGAAAAGTGAGCTCTGTGTGGTGCATCCAGGGGACCAGGGAAGGGGGATAGACGACCTACCGTTGAAGAGGGCGGAAAGGAACTTTCGGTACTTGGGGATCCAGGTGGCTGGGAGTTGGGGGGCCCTGCACAAGCTCAATTTGACGTGGTTGGTGGAGCAGATGGAGGAGGATTTCAAAAGATGGGATGTGCTGCCACTCTCGTTAGCGGGCAGGGTACAGTCGGTTAAAATGATGGTCCTCCCGAGGTTTCTCTTTGTGTTCCAGTACCTTCCCATTGTGATTACCAAGGCCTTTTTTAAACGGATAGGTAGGAGCATCATGGGTTTCGTGTGGGCGAATAAGACCCCGAGGGTAAAGAGAGTGTTTCTGGAGCGTAGCAGGGACAGGGAGGGCTGGCGCTGCCGAATCTGTGCGGCTACTATTGGGCAGCCAACGTGGCGATGATCCGTAAGTGGGTAATAGAGGGAGAGAGGGCGGCATGGAAGAGGTTGGAGATGGCGTCCTGCATGAGCCTGAGGGTGCTGGTGACGGCACCGCTGCCGCTCTCGCCGACAAGGTACACCACGAGGCCGGTGGTGGCGGCAACGTTGAAGATCTGGGGGCAGTGGAGACAGCATAGGGGCGAGATGGGAGCCTTGGTTTGGTCCCCGATTCGGGCAAACCATCGGTTCGTCCCGGGAAGGATGGTTGGGGGGTTTCGGAGCTGGCATCGGGCAGGGATCAGAAGAATGGGGGACCTGTTTATAGATGGGACATTTGCGAGCCTAGGGGCGCTGGAGGAGAAGTTTGGGTTACCCCCGGGAAATGCTTTCAGGTACATGCAAGTGAGGGCGTTTGTGAGGCGACAGGTGAGGGAATTCCCGTTGCTCCCGGCACAGAGGATACAGGACAGGGTGATTTCGGGTGTATGGGTCGGAGAAGGCAAGGTTTTGGCGATCTATCAAGAGATGAAAGAAGAGGAGGAGGTTTCGGTAGAGGAGCTAAAGGGCAAGTGGGAGGAGGAGATTGGGGAGGAGATTGATGAGGGTCTGTGGGCTGATGCCCTGAGTAGAGTTAACTCCTCTTCCTCTTGCGCCAGGCTCAGCCTAATACAATTTAAGGTTACTCACAGAGCGCATATGACGGGGGCGAGGTTGAGTAGGTTCTTTGGGGTGGAGGACAGATGTGGGAGGTGCTCGGGAAGCCCGGCGAATCACGTCCACATGTTCTGGTCGTGCCCGGCACTGGATGGGTTCTGGAGGGGTTTCACGAGGACTATGTCCAAGGTGGTGAAAGTCCAGGTCAAGCCGAGTTGGGGGTTGGCATTATTTGGGGTAACGGACGAGCCAGGAGTGCAGGAGGCGAAAGAGGCCGGTATTCTGGCCTTTGCGTCCCTGGTAGTCTGGCGGAGGATCTTGCTATTATGGAAAGACGCGAAGCCCCCCAGTGTGGAAGCCTGGATAAATGACATGCCAGGGTTCATTAAGCTGGAGAGGATAAAGTTTGCCTTGAGAGGGTCTGTGCAGGGGTTCTTCAGGCGGTGGCAACCGTTCCTAGACTATCTCGCGGAGCGCTAGGAGGAGGTCAGCAGCAGCAGCAACCCAGGGAGGGAGGGGGAGGGGGGGTCTCTTTCGGGGGGGTATTTGGGCGAGTGGGGGGGGGGGGGTTCCCCAAGGGTACTTTTGAATGTCATATGGGGGGGGTTAATATATGTGGGAGAAACCCAATGTATAAGTAGTTTATTATTTTTGATTATGGTGTTCTTTCTTCTTTTTGTTATGGGGGGGGGGGGTTTGTTAAAAAATTTTGTTGGAAAAATTTGAATAAACATATTTTAAAAAATAAAAAATAACTACAAGCCAAATGAATGTCGAGGTTTGGCTTTGGTAATGTTTGAAATTCTGCTGAGGCAGTCACAATTCTGACAGCAATTTATCAGCAATGTAAGCAACCTTTGTTGATATCAATAAATCAGAAGATCATAAGAGATAAGAACAGGAGTAGACCATTCAGCCTCTCAATCCTGCTGTGCTATTCAAGAAGATCATGGATGATCTTCACTTTATTTTCTGTCCCCCATAACCCTTGATTCCCTTGTCAACCAAAAATATGTCCAACTCAGCCTTGCATGAAGTAAATGACCTAGCTTCCATTTCTCTCTGTGGAAGAGGATTCCAAAGACTATTGGGCCCTTTGAGAAAAGGGTCTCCATCTTTATCTTGAAACTATGCCCCCCTATTCTAGATTCCCCCCTCAAGACAGAAATATCCTTTCAGCATCCACCCTGTCAAGTCCTCTTCAGGATCTTAAGTGTTTCACGGTGTCACAGTGGTTAGCTCTGCTGCATCACAGTGCCAGGGGCCCAGCTTCAATTCCGGTCTTGAGTGACTGTCTGTGTGGAGTTTGCACTTTCTCCCAGTGTCTGCGTGGGTTTCCTCCGGGTGCTCCAATTTCTTCCCACAGTCCAAAGATGTACAGGTTAGTTGGGTTGGCCATGTTAAATTCACCTTAGAATCCAAAAGTTTAGGTGGGGTTACTGGGTTACGGGAATAGAGTGGCGGCGTGGGCCTAAGTAGAGTGCTGTTTCCAAGGTGCAGACTCGATGGGCCAAATGACCTCCTTCTGCACTGTAGGGATTCTATGAATAAGATCCCCTCTCATTCTACTGAACCCCAGTGGGTATAGGGCCCACCCTATTCAATCTTTCCTCATAAGATAAACCCAAGGAATCCCAGGAATCAGCCCAGTGAACCTTCTCTAAACTGCTTCCAATAGAAGTATATTTCTCCTTAAATAAGGGGAGCAAAACTATACACTGTACTCCAGGCGCAAACTCAGCATTGACCTGTACAGTTGTAGAATGATTTCCCCACTTTTGTCCTCTTTGCAATAAAGGTCAAATTTCCAATTGTCTTCCTAATCACTAGCTGTATCTGTATGCTAACTTTTTGTGATTTATGTACAGAGACTCCCAGATCCCTCGGTGCTGCAACATTCTGCAGTCTCTCGCTCTCCATTTAAATGATACTACGCTTTTCTATTCTTTCTACCAAAATGGACAAGTTTACATTTCCTCACATTATACTCCATTTGACAAATTTTTGCCCACTCACTTAATAATAATAATCTTTATTGTCTCAAGTAAGCTTACATTGCAATGAAGTTACTGTGAAAAGCCCCTATTCGCCACATTCCGGCGTCAGTTCGGGTACTCAGATGGAGAATTCAGAATGTCCAAATTACCTAAGAGCACGTCTTTCGGGACTAGTGGGAGGAAACCGTAGCGTCCAGAGGAAACCCATGCAGGCAAGGGGAGAATGTGCAGACTCCGCACAGGCAGTGACCCAGCCAGGAATCGAACCTGGGATCCTGGCACTATGAAGCCACAGTGCTAACCACTGTCCTACCTTGCTGCCCTATCTATAACCCTTTACAGACGCATTGGGCGGAATTTTGCACTCTGTGCAGAATGGGGGCTGAGGCAGGAAAACTGGCGTGCAGCTGGACAACTACGTGTTTTCTCTCCAGGTCCTCTGGCACTCTGTGCACAAAGAATCTGGCGCCGGGGCTTTTGTCGTCACGCTGGCAGCGTGGGGCCTGATAGAGCCAGCAACCCTGGCTCCACAGAGATCGAAATGCCGTTTTTAAAGGGTGCTGCAATCTCCATTAAAACAATACTCACACAGCGCTTACAGATACAGGAACCCCCCCCCCCCCCCCCAACACACAAACCTCCCCCGCCCCACAAGCACCGTGGGCAAACCGTCTGGTTTGCAAATTTTGTGGGAAATCCCCCAAAATGGAGTTCCCCAGAGGTCCTGCACTGGCACAGCCAGGGAGCAGTGCCAGGGTGCCAGGAGACAGTCCCTGGGCACTGCCTGGGCATGCCCCCCCCCCCCCCCCCGCCTTGAGGCTATACTTATTTTTTCACCCTCAGCGGGTTCCCCTTGACGGCTTCACGTTTTTAAACACAAGTTCGCTGATGTGACGTCACATCGATGAGGGGGGGAGTTCTTTATGTGGTGGGAACATAAGGCAGGGAAGCCCTTCAAGCATATTTACATTTATTAAAATGGATTTAAATGAGGTTCTCATCCAGAAAGGGGGGAACCTCATTACTTCACCAGTGAGGGGCAGGAAAAATTAGAGAACGAGATCTTGACACCGAGATTCTCGTTCCCGCCGTCATTTTAGCCCATGGCAAATGTCACAGAAAATCGCCCCCATTCTGTCCTCCTCATAATTAGCTTTCCTACCAATCTTTGTATCATCTGCAAATTTGGCTAAAATACAGTCTGCCCCTTCCTCCAAGTCATTAATATAAACCGTAAATAATTGAGGCTCCAGCAATGATCCCGGTGGTTAAAGCACAGGTTCAAGCTGTCAACCTGAAACTGACCCATTTATCCTGACTCGCTGGTCTGAATTTTCATCCTCATGGTGCGTAGTGGAAGTTAGGAAAATTCCTGGCTTGGTCCGTCACCCCTCCCATCGGGGTAAAGTGCCCAGAAGGACGGAATATACAATGTGTCGAGGGAGTGGTGGAAGCAGGCTGGAGAGGCAGCGCTGTTACCTGCTGAAGCAGGCTGTTTAAAGGCTAATTGGTTTCAAGGGTTTGTGGTTCTGTTATTGATCATTTAAAGAGGTTATTCATGAAGGCCCCGCTTTCTCAATCTTGTCCCTCGCCTGAGGTGTGGTGATCCTTGGGTTAAATCCCCACCAGTCAGCTATCTCTCTCACAGCCTATGGTCACCTGGGACTCTAGTGACTTTAGTTTTACTTTACTTACTTTAAAGAGTCAAAATGATTGACCTTGTAGTGAAATTCTTCTTTTAAACATAGTGGAAAGTTTTGAATGTCTTTTTTAAAGCGTTTTTTTAAACATGTCCTACTGTCACAACAAGGTTCACTGGTTCTACACAGTGTGTTGTGGGTCACTGGGCATGGAGCATGAGACGCCATGCAGGGGGGTGAGGGGTGTCGGTCGAGTGCCACGGCCTAGCATAGGGGCCATGAGGGGTGGGCCTTACCTTCTTTTTCTTTCATTGGATGTGGGCAGCAGTGGCAAAGCAATCATTTATAACCCATCTTTAATTGCCCGAACATTTCAGAGGGCAGTCAAAAGTCAGACACATTGCTGTGGGTCTGGAGTCACATTTCGAACTACCAGGTAAGGAAGGTAGTGAGGTGTTGGGTGCTCTGAGGTACAGACGAACCAACACGGTTGCGATTGGTACAACGCAGTTTTATTCCAACTAGCTATTTACACATCTGACTTGGTACTCAGCCCATTGTGACTGTGTGAGTGTCTTGCTAATGAGGTCCTGGCCCTGTGCTGACTCCAGATGGACTGGCCAGGAGGTGTCGTGTTTCTTGTCTTATACTGTGTCTGCTCTTGTCTGTGATTGGCTGTCGTGTTATGTGTGCTAATTGGTCCATTGGTCTGTCTATCATTATGTATGTGTTATGGTGTATGTTTGAATATCATGACATCCCCCTTTTTTACAAGATTATGTGCCTACGTGGTTATAAATATAAATGTGTCCTGAGTGCAGCTAAAGGTGTGTGTGCGTAATATTTACATCATGTACATGGGGCTTAACTATATACAAGGGGCGATGTCAGGTGTGACATGCTAACGAGGTTGTACCATAACAAAAGAAGAACAACGTTGAAATTTGGACCGATCAAACGAGGCCTGGAATGATAAAACAGTGACATGTCACAAAACAGTAGTTGCTAAAGTTTGACGTGTGAACAGTCTCATAAGTCCAGTCTAGTCGGTGGGCGACGAATTCGGGTTGACCGCCTCAAGGGTGGGTCGAGAACCACTGGCTGAGGTGCGAGCCTGGCCACGGGCGGCGACAGAAGGGGCATGGTACATGGCAGCACCACGAAGTCGCTATCAGGAACCAGCGTCTGTGTAGGGTCCCGTTGCGAGCGTGGAAGTAGGCGAAGGGCTCAGCGATTGCGCCTACGCACGGATCCATCCGGCATGCGTACCAGGAACGAGCGGGGAGCCACGCGTCGGAGAACTTCGGCAGGTGCTGACCAGCCACCGTCTGGTAGGTCGATGCGGACGTTGTCTCCAGGGGCCAGGGAGGGAAGATCAGTGCCCGTATGTCGTATGATCTCTTCTGGCAATCGTGCTGCAGTTGCATCCTATGCAGTACCGGAGCATGGTCTATTGTTGGTGCCAGGATGGAAGGCACAGTGGTTCTGAGGGCGCGACCCATCAGCAGCTGTTCTGGTGAGAGACCCGTGGCTAGTGGGGCTGAGCGATAGGCCAGCAGGGCGAGGTAGAAGTCCGACCCGGCAGCAGCAGCCTTGCAGAGGAGCCGCTTGGCAATGTGAACGCCCTTCTCCGCCTTTCCATTGGACTGGGGATGCAGAGGGCTGGACGTCACGTGTGTGAAGCCATACGATGCAGCAAAGGATGACCATTCATGGCTGGAAAAACAGGGCCCATTGTCCGACATGACAGTCATCGGACTGCTGTGGCGAGCAAAGGTGTCTTTGCAGGCCCTGATGACAGCAGACAACGTCAAATCGTGCAGGCGTATGACTTCTGGGTAGTTTGAGAAGTAGTCAACTATGATGACATAGTCCATGCCGAGCGCGTGAAATAGGTCGACACCCACCTTCGCCCAGGGGGACGTCACCAGCTCATGGGGCAGAAGCGTCTCAGGAGGTTGCGCCGGCTGAAACCTTTGGCAGGTTGTACAGTTGAGCACCATGTTGGCAATATCGTCACTGATGCCCGGCCAGTATACCGCCTCTCGGGCCCTCCGCCTGCACTTCTCGACCCCCAAGTGGCCTTCGTGTAGTTGATCGAGAACCAGCTGGCGCATGCTGTGCGGAATCACAATCCGGTCCAGCTTCAGAAGGACACCATCAATGATGGCTAGGTTGTCTCGTACATTATAGAACTGTGGGCACTGCCCTTTGAGCCATCCTCCCGTCATGTGGCGCATCTCCTGCTGCAGAAGGGGGTCGGCCGCAGTCTTTCGGCGGATACGGGCCAGACTGGAGTCGTCAGCCGGCAGATTTGTCGCTGTCAAAGCCACCTGTGCCTCAACCTGACATACGAACCCCTCCGCATCTGGCGGCGTGCTCACTGCTCTGGATAGGGCATCCGCCACGATGAGGTCCTTCCCTGGAGTGTAGACCAGTTGGAAGTCATACCTCCTGAGTTTAAGTAGGATGCGCTGGAGGCGAGGGGTCATCTCGTTCAGGTCCTTGTTTATTATGCTGACCAGGGGGCGGTGGTCAGTTTCGACCGTGAACCGTGGAAGACCATAGATGTAATCGTGGAACTTGTCTAAACCAGTTAGCAAGCCCAGGCATTCTTTTTCGATTTGCGCGTAGCGCTGCTCTGTGGGGGTCATGGCCCGCGATGCATAGGCCACTGGGGCCCATGATGCCGTGTCATCCCTCTGCAGGAGCACTGCTCCAATGCCGGATTGGCTGGCATCAGTTGAGATTTTGGTGGCACGAGACGTGTCAAAAAACGCCAACACTGGTGCCGTAGTGAGTTTGCGTTTGAGCTCCTCCCATTCCAGCTGGTGTGTGGGCAGCCACTGGAACTCTGTGGACGTTTTGACGAGGTGGCACAGAGCCGTCGTGTGGGAGGCAAGGTTGGGAATGAACTTCCCTAGGAAGTTGACCATGCCAAAGAAGCGTAGGACAGCCTTCTTGTCGGCCGGCTGCGGCATGGCTGTGATGACGCTCACCTTGTCTGCATCCGGACGGACCCCTGACCGGGAGATATGGTCCCCCAGGAACTTCAACTCGGTCTGGCCAAAGGAGCACTTGGCTCGGTTGAGGCGCAGGCCGTTTTCCAGTTTGCGGGCAAAAACACGTTGGAGACGATGTATGTGCTCCTGCGGTGTGGTGGACCAGATGATGACATCGTCCACATATACGCGCACCCCTTCAATGCCTTCCATCATCTGCTCCATGATTCTATGGAAGACCTCGGATGCCGAGATTATGCCAAATGGCATCCGGTTGTAGCGGAATCTGCCGAAAGGGGTGTTGAAGCACGGTAGGGGCAGCACGGTAGCATAGTGGTTAGCGCAATTGCTTCACAGCTCCAGGGTCCCAGGTTCGATTCCCGGCTGGGTCACTGTCTGTGCGGAGTCTGCACGTTCTCCCCGTGTGTGCGTGGGTTTCCTCCGGGTGCTCCGGTTTCCTCCCACAGTCCAAAGATGTGCAGGTTAGGTGGATTGGCCATGCTAAATTGCCCTTAGTGTTGGTTGAGTGGGGTTACTGGGTTATGGGGATAGGGTGGTGTGGGCTTGGGTAGGGTGCTCTTTCCAAGAGCCGGTGCAGACTCGATGGGCCGAATGGCCTCCTTCTGCACTGTAAATTCTATCTATGGAAGGTACATAGCTTTCGGCTGGACGGGTCCAGTTGGATCTGCCAAAATCCTTTAGAAGCATCCAGTTTCGTGAATATCTTCGCCTGGGCCATTTCACTGGTGATCTCCTCCCGTTTGGGTATGGGATAATGTTCTCTCATAATATTATTATTGAGGTCTTTGGGGTCTATACAGATGCGGAGCTCGCCAGAGGGCTTCTTGACACACACCATGGAGCTGACCCATGGCGTGGGCTCTGTGACCCTGGATAGGACCCCTTGGTCCTGGAGATCCTGCAGCAGCTGCTTGAGGCGGTCTTTAAGTGGCGCAGGAACCCTGCGAGGTGCATGAACGACCGGGATGGCGTCCGGTTTGAGGCGAATTCGGTAGGTGTATGGCAGTTTTCCCATGCCTTCGAATGCCTCCTGGTTGTGGGCAAGGAGCGATTGGAGCTGTGCGTAGAACTCTGCATCCGGGAAGTCAGACGTGCCGTCTGGAGAGAGAGAGAGAATTTGTTGCACAAGGTGGAGAGCCTTACATGCCCAGCAGGGAGTCCTTCGATGAGCCAACTATCTCGAACGAGAGTGTGGCCGTGTGTGTTTTGTGTGTTACCTGAAGCTGGCAGGATCCCATTGCCGGGATAACGTTCACGTTGTAGTCGACCATCTTGCACCGGGATGGCTGGATTGGTGGTCTGACCTTCATGGCATAGAAGGCTGACCATGCTATGAGGTTGGCGGAGGCGCCAGTGTCCAGGCGGAAAGTGATCGGCGATCGGTTGACCGTTAGGGTGGCACTCCATTTATCGCCCGGATTGATGTTGTTGACCCGGTTCGCATCAATGACCGCAACCCGGAAGGCGTCTTGGTAATCGGTGTCGTCGGTTTGGATGTCGTGATGTGGAGGCTGAATGGTCCGCACGTTCCTGCGAGGTTGTCAGAGATGTGGATGATCAACAGGTTGAGCCGCTCGACAGTAGGCAGCGTAGTGGCACATCTTGCCACGGCGTAGGCATTGTCGGGTTTTTGCAGGACATTGCCCTTTTAAATGTGCAGCTCCACAGTTGCCGCACGTCATGACGTCATGGCGTTCGTTACGCCACTGCGCATGCGCAGTTCGGTCTTGCGTCGGGCTCGCCTGCGCAGCACGTCCCTCAGTGTTGCCGTAGGTTTTGGCGCGCACAAACGCGGGAGGCCTCAAAAAGCGCGCGAAACGGCCGCCCTCGTCCGGGCCGCGGGCCGGGAGAAACACGATTGCCTGGATGCGTTCGGCCTCGTGGGTGGCCTGGCTTGCCGATTCGATCGCGTGGGACCCCTCCCGTGCCGATTCAGTCGCCTGAAATTGGGCATAGCGGCTGGTCGCATTTTCATGCAGGACAAAGGCTTCAACTGCAGATGCTAAGGTCAGGCCTTTAATTTCTAGAAGCTGCTGGCGTAGGCCACTGGAGGCAACGCCAAAAACGACCTGGTCCCGGATCATGGACTCTGAGGTGGTGTCGCAACCGCAGGACTGCGCGAGTATGCGTAGGTGCGTCAGGAAGGTCTGAAAGAGCTCGTCCTTACCTTGCAGGCGCTGCTGAAAGACATACCTCTCAAAGCTTTCATTGACCTCAACGTTGAAGTGCTGGTCGAGCTTGAGGAGGACCGTGTCATACTTAGATTTGTTCTCGCCTTCCGCGAACACCAAGGAGTTGTATACATCGATGGCGTGCTGACCTGCGGTAGTGAGGAGCATGGCAATCTTTGTTTCGTCCGAGGCGCCCTGTTTTTCATTGGCTTGCACGAACAGTTCGATTCGCTGCTTGAAGAGCTTCCAATTTGTGCCCAGGTTCCCAGCGACTTGCAACGGCTGCGGTTTGTTGCGGGTGTCCATGGCTCAGGATGGCAGATTTGCCGGTAGGTATCGATTCACTCACTGGTACCATGAGGTGTTGGGTGCTCTGAGGTACAGACGAACCAACACGGTTGCGATTGGTACAACGCAGTTTTATTCCAACTAACTATTTACACATCTGACTTGGTACTCAGCACGTTGTGACTGTGTGAGTGTCTTGCTATGAAGTCCTGGCCCTGTGCTGTCTCCAGATGGACTGGCCAGGAGGTGTCGTGTTTCTTGTCTTATACTGTGTCTGCTCTTGTCTGTGATTGGCTGTCGTGTTATGTGTGCTAATTGGTCTGTTGGTCTGTCTATCATTTTGTATGTGTTATGATGTATGTTTGAATATCATGACAGGTAGATTTCCCCAAAGGACATTAGTGAACCAGATGGAGTTTTAACAACAATCGATGACAGGTTCATGCTCACCATTACTGAGACCAGCTTTATATTCCAGATTTTGACAAGTACCTTATGGTAGACTGGTACAAAAGGTGAAATCATTAGGATCAGAGGAGAGCTGGCATGTTGGATACAGAACTGGCTTGGGCACAGAAGTCAGCGGGTAGAAGTAGAAGGGTGCTTTTCTGAATGGAAGGCTGTGATTAGCGGCGTTTCACAGGGATCAGTTCTTGGCCTTTGTTGTTCATGGTACATAAATGATTTGGAAGAAAATGTAGCTGGTCTGATTAGTAAGTTCGCTGACGACACACAAATTGGTGGAGTTACAGATAGTGAAGAGGATTGTCAGAGGATTTAGCAAGATATAAACTAGTTGAAGTCTTGGGCGGAGAAATGGCAGACGGAGTTTAATCCGGACAAGTGTGAGGTAATGCACTTTGGAAGGTCCAATGCATGTAGCAATTACACAATAAATGGTAGAACTCTTCCGAGTATTGACAGGCAGAGAGATCTGGGCGTGCATGTCCACCGATCACTGAAAGTGGAAACGCTTGTGGATAATATGGTCAAGAAGGCATTGAGCATGCTGGCCTTCATCAGTCGGGACATTGAATATAAAAACTGGCAAATCATGTTGCAGTTTTACAGAACCTTAGTTAGGCCTTAGTTTGGAATATTGTGCCACACTACCAGAAGGATGTTGATGCTTTTGAGAGGGTACAGAAGCTGTTTACTAGGATGTTGCCTGGTTAGATAAACTCAGTCTGTTCTCACTAGAACGACGGAGATTGAAAGGCGACCTGATAGAGATCTACAGGATTATGAGTGGCATGGACAGAATGGATAGTCAGATGCTCTTCCCTTGGGTAGGAGGATGAAGTACTAAGGGACATAGTGTCGTGGAAATTGTAATAAAGACAAATTCTTCGAGAGTTCGATTAAGGAAATTTATTTGACACAAATATTTGCGGAGAGGGGAGTGGTCTGGCTGCATAGCCATTCCACAGCACTCTGAGTTATACACTTGAAAACCATTATATATATAGTGTGAAATAAAAAACTTTGAAGAGATAAACCTTGGGAACAAACGCAAGTGGAAATATGAATGTTTTGCCCTTCTTTTAAAAACAATTCTCGAGTACGCATTTTGTTGTCCTTCAGAAGAACAACTTCTTATCATAATGAGGCTGAGTCCCAAATATTAAGCAGTATTTTGTTTACGTTACCTGACCTACTTCTTTTAGTCCAAAAGCAGTGTTAAACTATAGTCAAGCATGTCCCAGCATGCTTCTAAGTGGGCAACTCATTAATTTCCCTTTCACACATAGGTTTAAAGTGCGTGGGGAAAAGTTTAGAACAGATGTGCGAGCCAAGCTTTTTACACAGACGATGGTAAATCTCTGGAATGCGCTGCCTGGGGTGATGGTGGGAGCAGGTATGATAGCAGCATTTAAGGGGCATCCAGACAAATATATAAATAGGGTGGGAATGCAAGGATACGGACTCCATAAGTGCATACGGTTTTAGTTTAGGCAGGTACCATGGTTGGCGCAGGCTTGGAGAGCCGAAGGGCCTGTTCCTATGCTGCATTATTCTTTATTAATTGAACTTCAATTCCACTAGCTGCGGTGGTGGAACTTGAACCCAGGTCCTCAGGGCATTAACCTTGGCTTCTGAATTACTAATCCAGTGACAGTGCCACTACAGCACATTGGACATGTGCCAGATTGGAAGTGGGGGGCGGAGCGGAGGAACCTTTGAACTCACCTTTTAAAACGTCCCCGCTTGCAGACTAGGATTCATGACTCCTCTGAGGAGCTGTGAACCATTGCTCTTTAAACACCTGTCACGCCTCCAGAAGGGTAGGATATGCACATCATTACAATAGAGCCTGACGAGGTAGGAATTGCTGGGTGCAAGCTTCCGGCAGGGACCAGCCCATATCATTAAAGGCATTCATAGTCATGGAATTATAGAATTAGAGAATCATAGAATTTACAATGCAGAAGGAGGCCATTTGGCCCATCGAATCTGCACGGATTTTGGAACGAGCACCCTACTTAAGCCCACATCTTCACCCTATCCCCATAAATCTGTAACCCCACCTAACCTTTTTGGACATTAAGGGCACGTTTGCATGGTCAATCCACCTAACCCGCACATCCTTGGAGTGTGGGAGGAAACCGGAGCACCCAGAGGAAGACATGGGGAGAACGTGCAGACTCTGCACAGACAGTGACCCAAGCCGGGAATCGAACCTGGGACACTGGAGCTGTGAAGCAACAGTGCTAACCACTGTGCTACCGTGCCGCATTCTCACGTATTAGACAACCTGGGAATGGCGTTGGGAGTCCTGGACCCGCCCACTATTTTTAAAGGGCTCCTGAGTCAGCCTGACTTGATGAAAATTCAGCCACCTTTCCCGTTATTTGTCAATCCTCTATTCTCTGTCATTTCACAGATTGCTATACACAACAATGAGCAGAGGTGAATAACCAAGATGATTCTCAGCAGCAGGATGCTTAGCTATGAGGAAAGATTAAAAATGTTAGGCAAACTGTCTTTTAAAGAGACTCCAAGGTGATCTTATAAAAATGTTCATGATCAAGAGGGGCATTAGCAAAAGCCAATCCAGGTTAACTGATGGCTGGCTTCAAATATCAAGGCAAATAGTAAGAGGGAAGTCAAGCTTATGCACAAAAAATAATATGGAACAAGTTGGGTAGGGGAGGTAATTGATGCAAAGTGCATCATCAGGTTCCAGGGGCAACTGGATGTCTTATGTTGTTGAGTTAAGAAATTTAGTGGAAAAGAAAGCCTTGCATTTAGTTTGCACCTTTTATGACCAGCAGACAACCCAAACAGCCAATGAAGTACTTTTGAAGTGTAGTCACTGTTGTTATGTAGGAAACACAGCAGTCAATTTGTGCACAGCAAGCTCCCGCACACAGCAATCTAATAATAACCAAATAACCTGATTTTGTGATGTTGATTGAGGGGATATATATATTGACTCCAGGATGTGGATTAATAATAATAACCTTTATTATCGTCACAAGTAGGCTTACGTTAATACAGCAATGAAGATACTGTGAAAATAATTCCCGTGCTCTTCTTCAAAATGTCACTTGCTCTTTTCGAGAGGGCAGATAGATCCTCAATTTAATGTCTTACCCAAAATACTGGGTGCGATTCTCCAAAATGGAGACTAAGTGTTCGCGCCGTCGTGAACGCCGTCGCATTTCACGATGGCGCGAAACGGGCGCGGGGACTACCGATTCTGTCCCCCACAGGGAGCCAGGGCGGCGCTGGAGCGGTTCACGCCACTCCAGCCTCCCTTCCCGGCGCCAAATGGGCGCCGCGCCAACCCGCACATTCGCGGGGGACTTCTTCAACGCTCCAGCTCTGACGCAGCATGGCGCGGGGGTTCTGAGGCCGGAAGCGGAACAAAGTAGGCCCGGGGGGGGGGGGGAGCGGCCGATCGGTGAGCCCCGATCGCGGGCCAGACCCCATCGGAGTCCCCCCCGGTGAAGGAGCCCCTTCCCCCCCCCCCCCCCCCACAGGCCGCCCCCCCCGACCCATCGCGCAGAGTTCCCGCCGGCAGCGACCAGGGGTGAACGGCGCCGGCGGGACTCTGCCGTTTCCGCTCGGCCCATCCGGGCCGGAGAATCGGCGGCCCGGCCTCGTACGCGCCGGCGCAAATGGCACCGATTCTCCGCACCTCGGAGAATCGCGCTCCGCCGTCTGGGCGCGGTCGCGCAGATTCTCCGGCCCGGCGCGGGGCTCGGAGAATGGCGCCCACTGCACCTCCAACAGTGCAGCACTCCTTCAGTCTACCGGGAGTACCAGTATTGATTATTGTGCTTAAGTCCTGAGAATGTGTTTTCTGTTCCTATGAAATTTCAGGTTCTCCTGAAGAAATATAAGTTACTACTTACTGTGGCTCTTGAACTGATCCTGCAACGCAATGGAACCTTTCAGGAACTGCCTTCCAGTCTTTGGCCATTTTAACCATACCTCCAGCATCAAGCACTCCGTAACCAAAGAGATGATTAAACTCCAGGCCCACACCGTTTCTTCTCCACTTGTGGACTTCATCATGCAGCTGGTTACGTTTGGAGGTCAGTACAGTCAGATGCTGCATATCTCGCCATGTTAGGACAGGACTGAGAATCAGAAGTTGGAAAAAGAAAGCAAAACACTGTGTGTAAGTTTGCACAGCTGTTGACAGCTTTGGAAGAATAAGAAATACCTTAAAGAAATGTAAAATTGTATAGTCTGCGTGGAAAAAACATTTTTTCAAAATGAACAATTTGTTTTACTTTCCCTTTTTCTTCGTGAATTTTCTGGGCAACAAGGTGGGGGCGATTCTCCAAAATGGATACCTTATTGTGTTTGCGCCGTCGTGAACCCCGTCGCGAAACGGGCACAGGGACGATCGATTCTGTTCCCCACAGGGGGCCAGCACAGCGCTGGAGCGGTTCACGCCACTCGTGCCTCCCTTCCCGGTGCCAAATGGGCGCTGCGCCAACCCGCACATGCGCAGTTGGGCCGCGCCAACCTGTGCATGTGCAGGGGGCTTCTTCAGCGCGTCGGCCCCGCAACAAAGTAGGCCCGGGGGGGAGAGGCCGGCCCGCCAATCGGTGAGCCCCGATCGCGGGCCAGACCCCATCGGAGGTCCCACCCACCGGTGAAGGGGCGCTTTTCCCCGACCCACAGGCCGCCCCCGACCCTTCGCGCAGAGTTCCCGCTGGCAGCGACCAGGGGTAAACGGCGCCGGCGGAACTCTGCCTTTTCGGGCTGGACAATCGGCTGCCCCGCCGATTCCAGCAGCCTGCGGCCGGCGCCATGTCAACGTGCTGCCAAAAATGGCGCCGATTCTCTGCACCTCGGAGAATCGCGTGCCGGCGTCGGGGCGTCAGGGCGCGGTTGCGGCGATTCTCCGGCCCGGCGCGGGGCTCGGAGAATCGCGCCCGATATGTCAGTTATAGCTCAGCGGACAGCAATTCAGAGGCAGAAGGTTGTTGGTTCAAAGCCCACTTTAGAGACTCGGGCTGAAAAATCAGGGCTGATACTCCAGAGCAATACCGAGGGAGTGCTGCTCTTCTGCAGGTGCTAACCTCAGATAAAACTCATAGAATTAAAACCTCTCCCAATTTCTGGGTAAGTATGGTACAGATTCACACCAATGCCCCACAGGACTTCCCCCACACCCAGAACCCACAGGAGGTTCTTCCTACCTCTCAACTACTTCCCCCCCCCCCCACACAACGGGATTCCCCCACAACCCACCGACCCCCCCTAGGGTCTCCCCGCAACCCAGAACACAGGTGGCACAGTGGTCAGCATAGCAGCCTCACAGCACCAAGGACCTGGGTTCCATGCGGGCCTTGGGTGACTGTGAGGAGTTTGCACTTCCACCCCGTGGTCTGCGTGGGTTTCCTTCAGGTGCTCCGGTTTCTTTAACAAACTATGACTCAAGATCGGCCTAATACAATATCCATGGTCTATAAAGTTTTAGTTATACAGAATCACAGAAACATAGAGGGCGGACTCTCCATTTCAGAGACTAAGTGCTGACACCGGAACTGAACCGGTGGTGTTCTACAACCACGGAAGCGGCGCCAGTCCCGGAGCGATTCAGGATCCGGTAATGGGCAAGCACCAGCGCCACGTGGAACTAGAGCAATTCCAATGAAAAACAGTGTCCGATTCGCTCGAGAAGCTAACAAGCTGCAGCCGCATATCAGCCTCCATTCCCCACACAGACTCATTCCAGCCAACAAGATGGCAGCCCGAAGAGCAGCCCCCCCCCTCAGTTTTGCAGATGCAGAGCTTGAGACCCTGCTGGATATTGTGGAGGAGAGGCGGGGCAACCTGTTCCCAGGGGTGAAAAGGAAGCTGCCACCCGCCACCGTAGACCGGGCCTGGGCGCAGGTGGCAGAAGTCATGAGCATCGTGCGCCCCATCGGCAGGACCGGCCAGCAGTGCCGGAAAAGGCTGCATGACCTCCTCAGGTCGGCCAGGGTGAGTAACCAGCACCGTGCCCCTGGCACCAACCCACACAGCGGAACCACACGCTGCCCCCTCAGCCGGAGGGTGACCGAACCACACACATCAAACGTCGGCTCGCACCCCACACTGCATCGCATGCCAGCAACCATGTCACCTGCCATGGCTGGGTGCCGTGCACACACAGGCCACCAGCTGCCCACCCCTGTGCTGCCCACGTCCTACTGCCTAACTCTGCATTTTCTGCCTTTCCCCACCCTCCTTTCCCCAGGAAAAGCCGGTGCACAACTAGCGGGAGAGAGACAAGACGGGAGTGGGCCCGCTGGACCTGCAGCCCCTCACCGTCGCAGAGCGGTGGGCACTGGACCTGGTTGGTGGGCCAGAGAGAGGGCAGTCACTGAGGCGGAGATTGGCTTCGGGAAATTAAGTCAGTCCTGTCATGATATTCAAACACACACATCATGAT
The DNA here is from genome assembly GCF_047496885.1 of Scyliorhinus torazame. Classification (NCBI taxonomy): domain Eukaryota; kingdom Metazoa; phylum Chordata; class Chondrichthyes; order Carcharhiniformes; family Scyliorhinidae; genus Scyliorhinus; species Scyliorhinus torazame. The sequence continues at coordinate 281,149,177 of NC_092707.1, read as the reverse complement.
AGACACACCAACAGACAAATCAGAACACACAACACCACAACCAATCACAGACAAAGACAGGGACAGTATAAAAGGACAAACACGACACCTGGTGGGCAGTAGATCTGGGGACAAGGACAACGACAAGACCTGTAATAACATCACAGACAGGGAGTCCCCACGTGCAGAGTATCAAGACAAAACTGTAGATAGTAAGTTTGAATAAAACAGCGTTGTACCAAATACAACTGCGTTGGCTCATCTGTGTGTCAGAACGCCCAACACCACATGGTACAGGAGTGGATCGATACCTGCCGACTAACCTGCCATTCTGGACATGGACCTCACCAATAAACCGCAGCCATTGCAAGTCGCGGGGAACCTTGGTACCAATTGGAAGCTCTTCAAGCAGCAATTTGATCTGTACATCCGAGCCAACAGGAAACAGAGTGCCTCGGACGAAACAAAGATTGCACTGCTCCTCTTCTACGCAGGGCAGCACGCCATCGATGCCTTCAACTCACTGGTGCTCGAAGAAGGCGAAAACCAATCCAAGTATGACACAGTCATCCTCAAGCTAGACCAGCACTTTAATGTTGAAGTGAATGAAAGTTTTGAAAGATATCTCTTTCAGCAACTCCTGCAAGGTAAGGAGGAGCTTTATCAACCCTTTTTGACGCACCTCCGAATTCTAGCGCAGTCCTGCGGTTACGGCAACACATCAGAGTCCATGATCAGGGACCAGATTGTTTTTGGCATTGCCTCCAGTGGCCTACGCCAGCAACTTCTTAAAATCAAAAGCCTCACCTTAGCGTCTGCAGTGGAAGCCTGTGTCCTCCACGAGAATGCAACCAGCCGTTTTGCCCGATTTCAGGCGGCCGAATTGGCACGGAGGGGGTCCCCTGCCGTCGAATCGGCAAGCCAGGCTGCCCACGACGCCGAACGCATCCAGGCCATCGATTATCTCCCGACCCGCGGCCCCGACGAGAGCGGCCGCTTCCCGCGCTTTCCGCGGTCTCCCGCACTTGTGCGCGCCAAAACCAACGGCAACATCGAGGGACGCACCGCGCAGGCGCGCCCAATGCAAGATTGCACTGCGCATGCGCAGTGGCGCAACGAACGCCGTGACGTCATGATGTGCGGCAACTGTGGAGCTGTACACTTAAAAGGGCAATGTCCTGCTAAAAACCGACAGTGCCTCCGATGTGGCAAGATGGGCCACTATGCTGCCTACTGTCGTGCGGCTCAACCCATGGATCCTACACATCTCCGACAACCTCGCAGACACGTCAGGACCGTCCAGCCCACGCAGCAAGACTGCCAGCTAAATGATGCAGATGACCAGGATGCCTTCCGGGTTTCCGTCATCGATGTAAACAGGGTCAACGCCATCAATCTGGCCGATGAGTGGAGTGCCACCCTAACGGTCAACCGATCGCACGTCAACTTCCGTCTGGACACCGGCGCATCCGCCAACCTGATTGCATATTCTGAATTCCAGGCCATGAAGGTCAAACCACCCATCACGCCATCCCGGCTCAAGATGGTCGATTATAACGGGAACGTCATCCCGTCCATGGGTTCTTGCCAGCTACAGGTAACTCACAAAACGCACACGGCCACACTCCCCTTCGAAGTTGTTGGCTCATCAAAAGACTCGTTACTGGGCGCACAGGCGTGTAAGGTCCTTCACCTGGTACAGCGCATTATGTCTCTCTCTCCAGATGAGATATCCGACTTCCCGAATGCTGAGTTCCACGCAAATCTCCATTCCCTCCTTGCTCACAACCAGGAGGTATTTGAAGGCATGGGGACATTGCCATACACGTACAAGATTCGCCTCAAACCGGACGCCATCCCGGTCGTTCACGCACCTCGCAGGGTTCCTGCGCCACTCAAAGACCGCCTCAAGTTGCAGCTGCAGGCTCTTCAGGACCAAGGGGTCCTATCCAGGGTCACGGAGCCCACGCCATGGGTCAGCTCCATAGTCTGTGTAAAAAAGCCCTCTGGCGAGCTCCGCATATGCATAGATCCTAAAGATCTAAATAACAACATTATGCGGGAACACTATCCCATCCCCAAAAGAGAGAAAATCACCAGCGAGATGGCCCAAGCCAAAATATTTACCAAACTGGATGCGTCCAAAGGATTTTGGCAGATCCAATTGGACCCGGCCAGCCGAAGGCTATGCACGTTTAACACCCCTTTCGGCAGATTCTGCTACAACCGGATGCCATTTGGCATCATCTCGGCATCTGAGGTTTTCCACCGAATCATGGAGCAGATGATGGAAGGCATCGAAGGGGTGCGCGTATATGTGGACGATATCATCATTTGGTCCACCACTCCGCAGGAGCACATGCATCGTCTACGACGCGTCTTCGCCCGCATACGACAAAATGACCTGCATCTCAACCGCGCCAAGTGTGCCTTTGGCCAGACTGAGCTGAAGTTCCTCGGGGACCACATCTCACAATCAGGGGTCCGTCCCGATGCAGACAAAATTAGCGCCATCACAGCCATGCCGCGGCCGGCTAACAAGAAGGCTGTCCTAAGATTCTTGGGCATGGTCAACTTCCTTGGGAAGTTCATTCCCAACCTTGCTTCTCACACAACGGCTATGCGCCATCTCGTGAAGAAATCAACAGAATTCCAATGGCAACAATCGCACCAGCTGGAATGGGAGGAGCTCAAGCACAAACTGGTCACGGCACCAGTGTTGGCGTTCTTCGACACGGCTTGCCCCACAAAAATCTCAACGGATGCCAGCCAATCTGGTATTGGAGCAGTACTCTTGCAGAAAGATAGCACGTCGTCATGGGCCCCGATTGCATATGCCTCACGAGCCATGACCCCTATGGAACAGCGCTACGCGCAAATAGAAAAAGAATGCCTGGGCTAGTTAACTGGATTGGACAAGTTTCACGATTATGTGTATGGTCTTCCACGATTCACGGTCGAAACTGACCACCGCCCCCTGGTCAACATAATAAACAAGGACCTGAACGACATGACCCCTCGCCTCCAGTGCATCTTACTTAAACTCAGGAGGTATGATTTCGAACTGATCTACACTCCGGGGAAGGATCTCATCGTGGTGGACACGCTCTCCCGAGCAGTGAGTACACCACCAGATGTGGAGGGGTTCGTATGTCAAATTGAGGCACACGTTACTCTGACAGCAGCAAATCTGCCGGCTGACGACCCAAGTCTGGCCCGCATACGCGCAGAGACGGCGACTGACCCCCTTCAACAGCGAGTGATGCGCCACATGGCGGAAGGGTGGCTCAAAGGGCAGTGCCCGCAGTTTTATAATGTGCGAGATGACCTTACCAACATTGACGGGGTCCTCATGAAGTTAGACAGGATTGTCATTCCGCACAGCATGCGCCAGATGATTCTTAATCAACTACACGAAGGCCACTTGGGAGTCGAGAAATACAGATGGAGGGCCCGAGAGGCGGTATATTGGCCGGGTATTAATGAAGACATAGCCAACATGGTGCTCAATTGCACAACCTGTCAGAGGTTTCAGCCGGCGCAACCTCCGGAGACGCTTCTACCACACGAGATGGTGACGTCCCCCTGGGCGAAGGTGGGTGTTGACCTATTTCACGCGCTCGGCAGAGATTACATCATTATTATAGATTACTTTTCCAATTACCCGGAAGTCATACCTCTGCACGATCTGACGTCGTCCGCAGTCATTGGGGCCTGCAAGGAAACATTTGCTCGCCATGGCATTCCAATGACTGTCATGTCAGACAATGGACCCTGTTTCGCCAGCTGTGATTGGTCGTCCTTTGCCGCAGCATATGGTTTCACTCATGTGACGTCCAGCCCTCTACATCCACAGTCGAATGGGAAGGCAGAGAAGGGCGTTCACATTGCCAAGTGGCTCCGCTGCAAGGCGGCTGCTGCCGGATCGGACTTTAAACTCGCCCTGCTGGCCTATCGATCGGCCCCGCTAGCCACGAGTCTCTCGCCAGTACAGCTCCTGATGGGTCGCTCCCTCAGGACGACGGTGCCATCCACCCTGGCACCAACAACGGACCATGATACGGTTCTTCGTAAGATGCAAATGCAGCGTGATCGCCAGAAGAGTCTGTACGACACACGGGCGACGGACCTTCCCCCCCCTGTCCTCCGGAGACAAAGTACGCATCCATCTACCGCATGGTGGCTGGTCAGCACCGGCCGAAGTTCTCCAACGTGTGGCTCCCCGCTCGTTCCTGATACGCATGCCGGATGGTTCAGTGCGTTGCCGCAATCGGCGCGCCCTTCGCCAACTTCCACGCTCGCAGCCACACTGTACACACACGCCGGATCCTCAACAGTCTTCCGAGGATGACTTCGTGGAGCTGCCGCAGATCACGCCCCTTCCATCGCCACCCATGGCCAGGCTTGCACATCAGCCAGTGGTTCTTGACCCACCCTTGAGGCAGTCAACCCGAATTCGTCGCACACCCATTAGACTGGACTTATAACACTGTTCATACGTTTAAAAAGTTAAACACTACTGTATGGTAACCTGTTGTTTATCGTTCCAGATATCGTTTGACCGGACCACTATTCAAAGTTTTTTTCGCATTCATGTTTTGTTATGGTACAACCTTGTTAGAATGACGCACCCGACATCGCCCCATGTAAATAGTTACGTCATATGCACATGCTGTACACAACACACACACACTCTTAGATGCACTCACGACACGATTATATTTATAACCACGTAGGCACATATCTTTGTAAAAAAGGGGGATGTCATGATATTCAAACACACACATCATGATAGACACACCAACAGACACATCAGAACACACAACACCACAACCAGTCACAGACAAAGACAGGGACAGTATAAAAGGACAAACACGACACCTGGTGGGCGGTAGATCTGGGGACAAGGACAACGACAAGACCTGCTTTAACATCACAGACAGGGAGTCCCCACGTGCAGAGTATCAAGACAAAACTGTAGATAGTAAGTTTGAATAAAACAGCGTTGTACCAAATACAACTGTGTTGGCTCATCTGTGTGTCAGAACGCCCAACACCACAAGTCCCCGCTGGGTTGCGGTGTCCCTACGGCACGTGTGGCACCATCCCCCACCACTCCATCACCCCCCACCACTCCATCACCCCCCACCACTCCATCACCCCCCACCACTCCATCACCTCCCACCACTCCATCACCCCCCACCACTCCATCACCCCCCACCACCCCATCACCCCACACCACCCCACCTCCCCACACCACCCCACCTCCCCCACACCACCCCCCTCCCCCACACCACCCCACTTCCCCACACCACCCCACCTCCCCACACCACCCCACCTCCCCCACACCACCCCGCTTCCCCACACCACCCCACCTCCCCACACACCCCACCTCCCCACACCACCCCCTCCCCCACACCACCCCACCTCCCCACACCACCCCCCTCCCCCACACCACCCCCCTCCCCCACACCACACCCCTCCCCCACACCACCCCACCTCCCCACACCACCCCCCTCCCCCACACCACCCCCCTCCCCCACACCACCCCACCTCCCCACACCACCCCCCTCCCCCACACCACCCCCCTCCCCCACACCACCGCCACTCCCCCACACCATCCCAACACCCATCTCCCCCACACAAATCCCCTCCCCACACCACCCCACCTCCCCCACACCACACCACCTCCCCCACACCATCCCAACACCCACCTCCCCACACACACCCCTCCCCACCCCCCTTCCCCACACCACCACCCTCCCCCACACCACCCCACTCCCCCACACCACCCCACACCCCCACACCATCCCAACACCCATCTCCCCACACAAATCCCCTCCCCACGCCACCCCACCTCCTCCACACCACGCCCCTCCCCCACACCACCCCACTCCCCCACACCACCCCACTCCCCCACACCATCCCAACACCCATCTCCACCACACAAATCCCCTCCCCACACCACCCCACCTCCTCCACACCACCCCATCTCCCCCACACCATCCCACCTCCCCCACACCATCCCAACACCCACCTCCCCCACACCATCCCAACACCTCACCTCCCCCACACCACCCCACCTCCCCCACACCATCCCACTTCCCCCACACCACCTCACCTCCCCCACACCACCGCATCCCCCCCATACCACCCCACCTCCCCCACACCACACCACCTCCCCCACACCATCCCACTTCCCCCACACCATCCCACTTCCCCCACACCACCCCACCTCCCCCACACCATCCCACCTCCCCACCACCCCACCTCCCCCACACCACACCACCTCCCCCACACCATCCCACCTCCCGCACACCATCCCACTTCCCCCACACCACACCACCTCCCCCACACCATCCCACCTCCCCCACACCATCCCACTTCCCCCACACCACCCACCTCCCCCACACCATCCCAACACTCTTCTCAAAGCAGGCAGCGGCCGACGCGCATGACAGGGTGGCCTTGTCACAGACAGCAATGTACCATGGCACCCGAACATGGCAGCGGCACTCCAGAGTTTGACCCAGTCACAATGGGTCATGGCTGCAGGCGTCAACAGCATTGCCCGGGCACTGGTTGACCTGAGCCAGTCATAGAGGGACATGGCACAGTCCCAGAGGGAGGTGGCCCAGTCCCTGTGCTCCATGGCCAAATGCATTCAGACTCTGATCGAGATGAGAGCGGGCTTCCAGAGCTGGCAGGCCAGGTGGTGGTGAGTCCCCAGAGCCCAGTCAGGAAGCACCCCTGTCCCAAGGAGTAGCTTGGCGGCAATCGGGCACCCCGAGGGAGGAGGAGGTGATGGGGCCCGTGCCGGTGACCTAAGCAGGGGAAGTGCTGGAACATTACAGTGCCTCAGACTGCCCCCCTCCTGTCCCTGCTACCTCCGATGGGCAGCGTGCAGAACAGAGTGGCACCGCGCCACCTGGGACGCCCGAGAGACTGCCGGAGCTGTCCAGGCCCGTTCACTGTAGAAGATGGCCGCCAAAGGGGACCCAGGTCACAGGGCGGGAATCGCAGCAGGCCGCGTCCACTCTTGACGTACCACCTGGGGATCCACTTAGTGTTAGGGCCTTTGAGGCCTGAAAGTTAGACACCAGTTAAGTTGGCATGGGTGCACCACTGAGCATAACGCTAGGGGCTAGGGCGCAAACCTGTAGAAACATGTTCACTTGTTCACAATAAACACCTGTTCACAAACGTTCCAACGTTACTCAGTACTCTGTCAGAAGCATGTGAAGGATGGGCTGGACTGGACTGGGGTGGTTGCAGAGGGGGGGGGGTCGCTGGAGAGGGGGAGGGGTCAGTGGAGGTGCACATGAACCAGAGCCCCCAGGTCAGCCACCGTTTACCGCCCAGGTACCGCGCCCCCTCCCCCATCCTTCTGCACCCCAACTTCCCCCTCCCCCCCACCACAACCCGTCCCAACCTCCACCACCCCCAGGGTTCAATGGGACCGTGTGGTGGTGTAGCCACAATGGTAAGACTGCGTGGTTTCATATAGACCAGTTAACGGCTTATGGAACACAGTCAAACCACGCCCACCATGTCATGCTTGACGCAGCAGACCACACCCCGCCCACAGCCAACGTAACCTGACCAACCCCCACCACGTCCAGCCCAGCCACAGACTCGCCCTCGACTCCACCCCCAAAATCTACACTCCGCCCCGGAACGCCCACAGACTGCAGCAGCAGAGACAGCGACTGTGACTCGGACGATAGCCACAGCACGCCTCCCTACTATCCCCATACAACCGGACCCACACCCAGCGACTCCGATTTCGACTCCAGTGATCCCTTCATGATCACTTTTCTAAATAAATCCCACCACCGACCACCGAACCACACGGACGACCCCGATTTTTTCCCCACACAACTCGACACAACTCATTGGCACCGCGACAACGCCTACAGACTCGTCCGCAACGACGAAAGCAACCCCAACTCACACCAAGCAGCCCTTTCAGCCCTAATCCATTCCGGAGTTTGGTACCCGGGAGAAGGTGACAACCTCGAGTCTGACTCCCAAACCGCCAACCCCTTTGCGACCCTGTTCGCAACAGAGAACTGAGGTGTCCACATGATGTTTAAAGGAAACGCTTGGGAGAAGTGTTGTCCTTCCTGATGGAACCTGCAGGATGTTTTATGTTGTTCGTACGTTTGTTTTGTGTTGTTCGTCCGACAGGAGAATTTTTCCAGCCGCTTGTTCAGTGGTACCAACTTATCTGCAGATACCTGGTCAGCAGACCAGATTCTTGTTCAATGGAACTAGCTTGCCTGCAGACACTTCAGCTGATACCGGTTCGGGTACCAGACGCCCGATCGTAACTGCTCTTCTGATTCAAGGATGGAATCACTGTAGCAACCCCACCACGATGACTACATTTTTGCCCGTTCTTGTCGGTTGCTCAGGCAGTGGAGAAACGGCGTGAGACCCGCCCTGCCTGGAGACCCCCCTGTTGGTCAAACACGCTCGGGTAGGGGAGATACGGCGTTGGTAGCCGTCCTACCCGGGGACTCCATCCAAATCTTACCCGTCACAGCCCATACGCACCTCATTTGACATTTTTCATTTCAAAAAGTTTTTATTTGTTTAGGCGACCTTTAGGTTGCTGCCACCTGCTATTTACATCCTGGAACATTTGGATGATAACTCAGCACTGGTTCATGATTGGGAAGTGTGCCGTGTCCCAACATTTGTTTTTTTTTAAAATGAGGGAGTCACATATAGTGACCAATTATAAGGGAATAATTGGCCCCAAAAGGACAGACACACTAACACATTGGATATTAAACCAAGGTAGTTACAGATACTATGCTTGTTTTTACAGAACTCCAGAGGCTCCAGGACTGGAGAAAACAAAAGAACACAAGAAGGAAAAGGGAAAGAGGACAGCCATGACAGCCATGAGGACTTCCTTCATCGTGCTCAACATTTTTTTCATGGACACTTGGTTGCGCGGGACCGATGACCCCATTACTTCAAACCTCCCTGCCGATAATGTTTCACTGCCCCGCAGTACCCAGAGCCCAGTCACCAGCGACACTGCATCTCCCTGGTGTGCCAGATTCATAACCTGGTACTCCCTGTCCTACGTGATTGAAGCACTGTTAGCGTTGGCGATACTCTGCTGTGCAGTGCAGACTATGCGCCTCCGCAAATGGAGAAGGCGGACGTACCACGCTCGAAACCCGGTATATCGGATCCGATCCCCTATATTCGGTCATGACCAGACCCCCCGACCCCCGCGATCTATAACAAAATAATAAAGAGCATTCACTTGCGTTATTACTGTCAATAAAAATATGTACAAAACCTTTCATGAAAAAAAAAATGTATGATCCTGAGCTTGACTGCCAAGCCAGGAAAGAGTATATTAAATGTTGTGATTGTTGTTGTATGTTTTAGGAAGATAGAATAATGCAATGTTTAGTGAGTATAGTGTATTTAGGTAAAATTAGAGGTTCCAAGTTTGTTATTTTGTAAATGCATGTCCCTGCCTGACATAGTGCCCTTAGAATTGTTAGGTAAAAAATGTTTTGTGCATAGCTAGGGTCAGAGCAGAGGCCATGTAGGAGGTGTCCCCCCCCCCCCCCCCGGTCAGGGAATGGAAAGAACAAAATTTGTGTGATCCTTCACGCTTCGCGTTAGGATCACAAGGAGGGTATGTAGCCACCTAAACTGGCTGATTCCCGAGTAAAATGGTCAAACCCCGATCTAAAATGGCGAACGAAAGAGGCTGATGGGAAAATCAGCCAACAGGACTCAAACGGACAGCTGCAGGCAAAACAGTGTATTCGGCTCTGGGGAAGTCGGCCCAGACTGATACCTGCAGCCATTAACAGCACAACAACCCAGCCATCTGCATACTAAGCAGCCATCCCCGGGAACAATTGCTACACATTAGCAACATAAAGCCGATCCAGACTTTTCGGCGCCAGCAGTGGCTGAGACGACCACCCCCCGATCAAGGAATTGCCCCATTATTGGAGCATATCGAACCAAGTGATTGGGACCAAGTCCAATCACTTGGAACCAGGGTCAAGGTCCGCCCCAAGAGGCGGGAAGCCCCTGGGGACTATAAAAATACGGGCCAAGTTCAGATCGACCCTTCTCTTCCTGCTCGCAACCTTCGAGACCCTTCGACGAAGAAACAAGTAAGTGTTACTCCAGCAATCGCTACCAGATAGGTGCTCCAGATTATCGACTCGTACCAGCCTTTTTGAATCCCGCAGGCCAGACCCAATTCGATAGACAATTTGTTTCCTTGACCTGGTGGGCCATCACCAAAGTTAAGTATTGGCCTTCAGTGGTATGTAATAGTCTAAAAGTAGGATTATTGTATAAGTATTTATTGCTGTATATAATGAATGATCGTTGATTTAACTTTTACTAAGCGGTGTGCTGCATTATTAATCATTACTTGAGCTTGAACCACGTGGCGGTATCAGAAAGATACCTGGCGACTCGTGAGCAAAGGTGACAGAATTAGAGCTAATAAAACTAATAAAACTAATAAGAGCAACAGTGAAATAGCCAGTTTGCATGCAGGGATCATCCTGGTGGACGGTGGAAAGTGGGCAGGAGTCAGATGTTGTCAAACGATGTGGAGCACCTAGCCCATCACAGAGCGGGTCATCATCATCCTTCATCCCATGGACCAGACCCGCTATCACTGCCAACCCAGGGCCCACACCCCGTAGTGCAGCAGATAGGAATCATGGAGGGGTTGCAGGTGCGGGGCGGGGTTGGTGCAAGGAAGGTCGACAGGGGAGGGGGTGGTCAGCTGGGGGAAGGGGGTTTATGGGAGTGTAACGGGACGTTCATGCCGCCATCAGCCAGGCCCACTAGTCGGCAAATCTGCAGGCAATTAGAGCATCTCGTGCGTGCTGGCCCAGGTGCACACATTGCGTGGCCTACTGTGCCTGCCTGGGCCTCATGCCCTTCCCATCCTGGCCCTCCTCCACATCCTCTTCATCGGACGACGCCAGGCATTCGTCTCCCTTCTCCAGCAGGTTGCCCCTCTGCTGCGCGATGTTATGGAGGTTACCAGAGGCCATCACGATGTGGGAGAGTCTCCTCGTGCCATACTGGATGGCAGCGCCCTCCTGTAGGGGCTACCTTGGGCGTTCCCCATGGTTGGGCCTTGTGATGCCCTGCCGGCGGATGGTGTCCAATTGTGGGTGGGGGTGGGCATTGGTGGGATGGCGCTTTGGTGAAGGGAGGGGCTGGGGGTGGGTGCATCTGCACGGCCTGTGTCGTTCTCATCAACCACAGGCCACAGTCGGTGGGGTGCGTAGCAGGATGGCTACCTTGCAGGCTGCGGCAATGGCAGTGCTTGGCTGGACACCCCAGACCCGGGAGGACACCCCAAGCCCACGCCCAGCCCCTGGCCACCCCTACTACTCCCCCCAGCCCTGGTAGATATCCCCCAAGAGAGCCATGCCATCGCCAGGATCGGCAGCCCACAGTCGCACCTCTGGAAACATTACCTACCTACGCACCCTCCCTCAGCAGTCTGTTTCCCGATTATTAAAACCACAGTGAACCTCACCATCGGTAATTCTTCCTGGGGGAGGCGGGAGCCCCGGAGAATACCGGGACAGGCTCATTAATGATATGTCAATGGTGCTTACTGTAGGTGCGGCGTAAAATACGTTCACGCCGCTGTCGTGGCATTGGAGTATGGCATTCCGTCGGGCGCCCAGTGCCGGCCCGGATTTTCGGCTGACCCGCGATTCTCCGCCCGATCATGCCTCGTGATTCTGGCATCACTGGACGGAGAATCCCGTCCCAAAAGTTTACGACACAGAAAGGGACCACTTGTCCCATCGTGTCTGAGCCGGCCGGATGACAAGCCCCCCAGCCCAATCCAGCATTCGGTCTGTAGCCCTGCAGCTTACGGCACTTGAGGTTTATATCCGGACACCTTTTCAATGAGCTAAGGGTTTCTGTCTCTACTAGCCTTTCAGGCTGTGAGTTCCAGACTACCACAACCCTCTGGGTGAAAAAGTATACCGTCACGATTCGGACAGCCGTAGCATAATTATTGAAATAAAATATTTCATACATACTTTGCTTCCAAAGCCAAGGCAAAAACACCAGCGGCCTCTGGTGCTGCAGCAGATGTCCCGGAATGACGTAGAGTACAGTTCCCATACAAATCAGTCGTTGCCTTCAATAAAGCAATTTGGAGAAAAGAGACAATTAGGTCATTTGTTTAATTAAACGGCTTCCCTATTGCATACTCAAGGATAGAATGGCCATATCAATTATACATATCACCAAACGACAGCCACGGCATTACCCTCACTTGTGCATTTTGAAACTAGCCCCAACAAAGGAACAGCTGCCTGCTCCGTATGAAACAGCCCGACATACACAATAATATCACCGCTCACCACACCAGCTTCTGGGTTTCTCTTCCTCCCATTGCTGAATGTAGAGGCAAGAGTTGAGGAGCAGCTTTCATCATAAAGAGCGGTCCTCCCGTCATTAATGGCAGAGTTGATGGAGATAGTCCACATGCTCGATGCATAACCATCACAGTTGCAATCATCATAGCTGCCACCGTCCCCAGAGGCCCACACGTAGATGCTTCCCTTTCCATTCCGACCCTGCAACAGAAAATTAATCTGCCAAGTTAAATGACCTGCTTTCGCGGGAAAGCATTGCTCACCGGATAAAGCACCACATGGAGAGTGACATTTAAGTGCACAGCAGGAAGGTTCTATATTCACTGGAAATAAATCTATTTTCAGGTCAGACATTAAACTGAAGCTCTGTCTGCCCTCTCAAGTGGTGATAAAAGATCCCATTACCATCATTGCGAGGAAGAGCAGGGATGTTCTCCCCGGTGTCCTGCCCAATATTTAACCCTCAGTCGGCATCACACAAACCGATTATCTGCTCATTATTACATTGCTGCTTGTGGGAGCTTGCTGTGCGCAGATTGGGTGCAACGTTTACAACATTGCAACAGTGACTACATTCACAAAATATTTCATTGCCGATGAAGCACTTTGGGACAGCATTTAGTTGTGCGAGGCGCTATACGAATGCAAGGTTATAGTTTTATGATTAGGGGTAGAAGATTTAAAACAGAGATAAAGAGAAATGACTTCGCCAAAAGGGTTGTGAATCTGTGGATTTCACTGCCTCAGAGTGCAGTGGATGCCAAACCATTGAGTAAATTTAAGGAAGAGATCGACAGATTTTGAATTAGTAATGTGTTGAAGGGTTATGGAGAACAGGCAGGAAAGTGGAGTTGACGCCGAGAGGACATCAGCCATGATCGTATTGAATGGCGAGCGGGCTCAAGAGGTTGAATTGCCTACAACTGCTCCTAGTCCATTGGCGGGATTCTCCATCAGCGGGATTCTCCGTTCTGCCGGTAGTACACCCATGCCCATGGGTATCCCGGCGATGTGAGGTGGCCACAATGGGAAATCCCATTGGCAGGTGGCTGGACGGAAAATCCTGCAGACGGTGAGGAAAGCACAGTTGGCGGAGTGGAGAATCCGACAGCTGATGCTGTGTCGAGAATGACAAGAACAGACACACAAAAACAATAGCGACAATGATCATCAGTAAGAGGTCAGGGAAGAAAACTTTCAAGAGAACAGTATGTGGCAGGGCCTGAAGACAATGCCTTCAATCTCTCAAGTAATTGGCACTCATATAAGTTCTAGCACCTCTGTATGTATATTGTCTTCTAAATCACTGGCCATTCTTTGAATGTGCTACTACAGAGGGGAACATGGGTGCTCTGTAGATAGGTTTGTACCTACAGGAACACCTATTTAAACCTCGGTAAGTCAAAAAGATGCAAAGCAATTTACCGGGAGTGCAGTTGGTTACAAGCAGCGAGACAAACTGTAAAAAGGGTAGGTTAAAGAGAAATGGAAAAACATAAATAATTTTGGCATGCTACAAAGGTGAGATGATAAAAGTTTAAGTGGGAAGATTTCAAAAAATGAGCAAAAAGCGTCAAAAACAATAAGAAGATGTTAAATAGGCATGTTCATAGTGAGAGGACAGTCAAGGTAAGGGTGGTCACTCGGAAAAAAAAGAAGCCTGGTGTAATGACATATTAAATTAGTAATTTTACTTAGTTTCAAGGAGGTGGCTACATGCGTTCACCAGAGCTGGGCGTAGAACAATTAACCCAGAAAAGTGGGAGGAAAGAGAATTGGCACTGACCAATTGTTCAAACCTCAGGCACATAAGGGATGGTGATCAGACCATCTCCGTTTTTACTAATCCAGTGGAATCTTAGAGAAGCAATGAATGAATCCCTCAACATCCTTCGAAAAAGAGAGCCGTGCCAAAGGTTGGAGGGTTGGAAGTTTGGACAGAGCGCTGTATCCAAGGCAGGTATTAAAGGAAACTACTGTGAATGCTGAAAAAACAGAAATAATACAGAAAATGCTGGAAATCTTCAGCAGGCTAGGCAGCATCTGTGGAGAAAGAAACAGAGTTAACATTTCAGTTTGATGACCTTTCATCAGAACGAGAAAATGCTCGAGATATCACAGGTTTTAGGCAAGTACAGAGGCAGGAAAGAAGAGCGTGGGAGAAAACAACAAAGTGGTTGACGCATCACTTGAATCTATAATATAGTTTGAAATTATGAACTACTTAGAGAAACAAGCAGAAATATTACTTAATTAGGGCCAGTCAGTGTGGCTTTCAAAAAGGAAGGTCAACGTTAATCAAATGTATTGTGTTCATTCAAGAAATGGCAATGAAACTGTTATAAGAGAATGAAGAAAATGCACAAGATATGCTTCATATGGATTTTCAATACAAGATGGTAGTGTTCAATTGTTCGGTGTTTGATTATGTGTGTCTGCTGATTGTTCCCTGTGTGCGATTGGTTAAGTCTGGGTGTGGTAACTCAGAGAAACAAACAAAAATGATAAGCTATTGGAAGCATAAGAAAGCAGACATTTAAAAGTATTGAATAAAACTCCTGTTGTAAACATCGGAGCTGGTGTGCCATCTCTGCATAGCTCCAAGGCAAATAAAATACACCACACAGGCGCTTTGGTGAAACAAACATGGACCAGGCCATTGCTTGATTTTCTGGCTGAAAGGAGTAGGTGAGTGCCAGAGATGCACTTGTATCCATGCAAAACTAGGTTACCCCCTTTCACCTTCTTGCAGAAATGCTGGTGGATTTATTGCGTGCGATCACTTGTGGGTGCATTCTCAGTGCAACCAATGGGATCGCTGGATATTTCTGTGTTCTGGATCTTGTGGCTTCAAGGGTGTAATTCAAGAGATGTTGTTGCAAATGTAGGAATATTGACAGCGAATTGATGCACAGCAAGATCCCACAAATAGCAAGGACATAAATGCCTGGCCCACGATGTTTTTAAAATGTTGACCGAGGCCAAGACATAATAATCTTTATTATTGTCACAAGTAGGTATACATTAACACTGCAATGAAGTTTCTGTGAAAATCACCAAGTCGCCACATTCCGGCACCTGGGTACACTGAGGGAGAATTCAGAATGTCCAATTCACCTAGCAACCACGTCTTTCGGGATTGTGGGAGGAAATCGGAGCACCCGAACAAAACCCACACAGACACGGGGAGAACATGCAGACTCCGCACAGACAGCGACCCATGTGGGAATCGAACCTGGGACCCTGGCGCTGTAAAGCAACAGTGCTAACCACTGTGCCACCATGATGGCAGAAGTGCCTCCCCATCCCCCCAAATTCCAATAGTCACCATTGATGGAATCTACTATGCATCAACAAGAGAGAGCAGACAGTTTGACACCTTATCAAAAAGTCTCTGAAATGCTTGAAGATTCAACCTTCAGGCTGAGAGACAGAAGTGCTATTCCTGATGAAAGTTTATGCTGCCATGTCAGGTAGCAGTGAAAAGCAGCTGGCAGCACATCATCTCCGTAACATTTATGCTGCTACTTTTGGTTGCAATGGAAAGGCACGGTGGCAACGTGTTTAGCACTGCTGCCTCACAACGTTGGGTTAAATTCCAGCCTTGGGTCACTGTCTGTGTGGAGTTTGCACATTCGCCCCGTGTCTGTGTGGGATTCCTTCGGGTGCACAGTCCAAAGACGCGCAGGTTAGTTGGATTGGCCATGCTAAATTGCACTTTAGTGTCCAAGGATGTGTAGGATAAGTGTGGTTACGGGGATAAGACGGGAGGGGGGGGGGGGTGGGGGGGGGGGGGGTGGGGGGGGGGGGGGTTGCGTCTCGGTAAGGTGCTCTTACAGAGGATTGGTGCAGACTCAATGGGCCGAATGGCCTCCTTTTGCACTGTAGGGATTCTATGATTCTAATGGCAAGGCAGCTGCTGAGAAATAAAGAAATATTGCTCAACTGACAGGAGCAAACCACAAAAAGCACAAATAGATATTTGTTATATAATAATTTTATTTATGGCTATCATTATGTGTGTGAGTAAAAGCAATTAGATGAACAAAACCTTGATCAGTGTTGCCAATAGAGGTTCCCTAGTGACTCAGCAGGGAATGATATATTGTTTGAGACCCAAGCATTTTAACTCTCCCACCAATCAGTGGGGGTGGGTGGGAGAGGTGGGGGGAAGCATGGTTAGGGCATGTGAAAACATAAGAAAAGGGAGCTGAATAGGTTACTCTTCCCTCAGAGTCTGCTCCACCATTCAACAAGATCATGGCTGATCTTCAATATCAACTCTACTTTCCAGTCCTATCTCAATATCCCTTAGTTCCCCAAGATCTCCAAGAACCTATTGATCTCTGTCTTGAATATACTCAACAACTGCACCTCCACTGCTCTTGGGGTAGAGCCTTCCAACCCTCTGAGAAGAAATTTCTCTTAATCTCGGTCCTAAATGGCTAATTCCTTATGCGTAGAACTACCTCGTCACTGTTGTAATGTCGGAACACAGCAACCAATTTGTGCACAGTAAGAACCCACAAACAGCAATGTGATAACGACCAGATAATCTAGTTTAGAGATGTTGATTGACATCGGGTCATTATAGGTTATATCCAGGACTGGACCCCACTATGACAGACCCTCTCCTCTGTCCCAAGATTAAACCTGGATGTCATCCTCTTCTCTGAGTGAAAAGCACACCAGTGTTCATTGGCCAGGACTGTATGGAAAGAGGGAGGTGCCAGTGGGAAACCAGGATCCCAAGAAACCATATTCCAAGAGGCGTCACGTCCTTCAGGAAAAAAACTGAATTAGAAGAGGGAAGGGAAATGAATTGGAATAAATCCCACCCTGTACTGAAAACACATAATTACATGGAATATAATTAGATAAATATGCCGTTCAGCCCAACTAGTCCATTCTGCACTCAATACCTTTTCTCATCATCCTCTGCTCCCTTCTCCCTTGTGTGTTTATAGTATCCACTTAAACGTATGGTGGAGATGGTGGCATAGTAGCAATGTCACTGGATTTGTAATCCAAAGGCCTGAGCTAATGCTCTGGGGACAGGGGTTCAAACCCCACTACAGTAGCTGGAGGAATTTAAATTCAATTAATAAATCCAAAGCTATTCTCAGTGACGGTGACCATGACAACTGTCATCAATGTTGTAAAAACCCATCTGGCTTACTAACGTCCTTCAGGGAAGGAAATCTTTGGACTGTGGGAGGAAACCGGAGCACCCGGAGGAAGCCCACGCAGACACGGGGAGAATGTGCAAACTCCACACAGTTACCTGAGGCCATATTTGAACCTGGTCCCTGGCGCTGTGAGGCAGCAGTGCTAACCACTGTGCCACCATGCCACCCTAATGAACGGGCAAAAGTTTAAGGTGAGGGGCTTAGAAAGGATTTGTGGAAAAATCTTTCACCCAGAGGGTGGTGGGAGTCTGGAATGCACTGTCTGGGAGGGCAGCAGAGGCAGGAAACCGCAAAATCGTTAAAAGGTACATGGATGAGCACTTGAAAGGTCATCATATTCAAGGCTATGGGCCAAGTGCTGGAAGGTGGGGTTAGTGTAGATTTAGCGTAGTTTTGTCGGTGCTGACTCGATGGGCCAAAAAGCCTCTTCTGTACTGTATGACTCTATGATTATTACTTACCCAGTCTGCCCTCCATGTGACTCTAGACCCAGAGCAACACGCATGACTCTTAACTGCCCTCTGGCTCAGCAAGCCACTCAGATTAAAACACGGGCAGCAAATGCTGGCCTTGCCAGTGATACCCATGTGCCATTAAAGAAGAAGGAAAAAGATAATTTGCTTCAACAGCTCCCTATTTATATTAATGGCATCTCATTTGGCTCCTTTGCAAACAAAGGCAGGATTTTCCACATCCCCACGGTGTGCTTTGCAGCAGAAGAGGCAGCCCGCCATTGGCCAGCAGCAGAATCGGTATGTCCCGCCACTGTCGACGGGGTTTCCGGATGTTGCACTCTCCCCCGCCAGGGGCCACCGTTGACAGGACTGGAAGATCCCACCAATAAGAACAGCCGGGAAAAACCGTTTGCTGTCTCTGTATCCACACTATCAAAACCATCCATGTTGTTAAAGATCTCTGAGGTCACCCCTTAGCCTTCACTTCCGAAGAGCAAAGAGAGCCAGCCTGTCAATCCTTTCCTGATAGCTATAACCTCACAGTTCTGACTCCATCCCAGTAAATCTTTGTTTCACCAGTGCCTTCATATCATGTTAATTCTAATTTTTGAGGACTCGGAGCTATTGTTGTTTGCGTATCTTCACACCCAGATTTACCCTTTTTGGGGAATAGTGGGAAAGTGGTGGAAGGATTTCCGAGCTGATTGTGGAAGGATGTCCGAGCTGATTATTTGGGGAATAGTGGGGGAGTAGTGGAAGGATGTCCGAGCTGATTATTTGGGGAATAGTGGGGAAGTGGTGAAAGTATCTCCGAGCTAATTATTTGGGGAATAGTGGGGAAGCGGTGGAAGGATCTCCCAGCTGATTATTTGAGGACTAGTAGGGAAGTGGTGGAGGAATCTCCGAGCTGATTATTTGTGGAATAGTGGGGAAGTGGTGGAAGGATCTCCAAGCTGATTATCAACCCCTTGTACTGCATTCTGAACACTCCTTCTGTGACCAATAAGTCCTGGCATTGGACTCGAACCCAGAGCTTCTATTCCACAAATAAGACTCTAATAACAGGCACTTGTGTTATGGACTCAAAATCCTTACAAACTAGTCTGATAGTTCAGATCTGGTGCCGCCACCACTAGCAAAGCAAGAAAACCTTCAACCCATCAGTTTTGTCTGGAGATTTCATCCATAATGCGCAGGTGAAAGGCCAGTGTTTTGATTCACCACTGAATCAAATCCCCGCTTATTGTTCGCATTGCAACATGAGACAGACACGCTAATCCTTTCTCATACATTGCAGGAGCTTGTCGACAAACACTGTTTTGAACACTCAGCAGCTCTGGTTCCTTTGCCAGAGGTGCTAAAGCAGAACTAGCTAACAAATGACAAGGTTCCTCACGCCTACATTATACAAACTGACTTCCACAAGTCAGACGTTTCACACAAAGTAGATATTAAATCAAAATGCGAAGACATTTGCATTTTTTAAAAATCCAAAATATTGCCTTCAGTTAAATAGGTAGTTTGGAGACGTTGGAGCTGCTATTCTTGGAGAAGAGAAGACTGAGAAAAGATTTAATAGAGGTCTTCAAAATCATGAGAGGTCTCGACAGGGTGGACAGGGAGAAATTGCTCCACCAGGGAGAGAGGGTTGAGAGCCAGTGACCACCGCTATGAGATGAATGGTTAAAAAAGAACAATGGTGACAGGAACCTTTTTCGAGTTTACAGAGTAGTTTAGGATCTGGAATGCGCTGCATGGGAGTATGGTGGAAGCAGATTTGATCGTGGTTCTCAAAAGGGAATTGGATAAGCATGTGAGGGGAAAACATTTTCAGGGTAAGGCTGGGGGAATGGGATTAGCGAAGTTACTCTTGCAGAGAAGCCAGCACAGGCTCGAGATGCTGAAGCACCTCCATTTGTTTTGTCAACATTCTACTATTGCTTGGTCGCACATCTCTCTGTACAAAGTAAATCCAGTTCTCTTTGAAATACATGAGACCTCAAGGGATACGTTAGCAGCCAGGTTAGAAATTTAGGGGGTTTACACCTATTACTGCAATCGGACATGTATTTGCGAATTACTAATTTACCAGATGGTTGGGAAAAAGCTGGGATGGAATTACATTGGAGGGTGCTTTCAAAAGGCCAGTACAGTTATAACAGGCGATAGGGTCTCCGTCAGTGCTGGAAGATTCTCTGGCATGGTCAGAGAGTGACTGTATTGGTTAGAAGGAGATTCGGGCGGCATAGTGGCACAGTGATTAGCACTGTTGCCTCACAGTGCCAGGGACCGGGTTCAATTCTGGTCTAGGGTCACTGACTGTGTGGAATTTGCACGTTCTCCCTGTGTCTGCGTGGATTTCCTCCGGGTGCTGCGGTTTCCTCCAACAGTCCAAAGATGTGCAGGTTTGGAGGACTGGCCATGTTAAATTGCCCCTTAATGTGCAGGTCAGGCTATGGGGTTATGGGGAGAGGACAGAGGAGTGTAAATGGGTAGTTCATTCAAAAAGGGTCAGTGCCGTCTCGGTGGGCAAATGGCCTCCTTCTGGGATTCTATGAGTTTCTGAGTGGTACCAGAGTTACGATCAGTTACTAGTGGAATCAAAAATTTTCC
Source organism: Scyliorhinus torazame (assembly GCF_047496885.1). NCBI lineage: Eukaryota > Metazoa > Chordata > Chondrichthyes > Carcharhiniformes > Scyliorhinidae > Scyliorhinus > Scyliorhinus torazame. Next base: position 281,128,519 of record NC_092707.1, on the reverse strand, counting down.
CACCTCTTATTTGTTCTCTGAATGCCCTCTGCCATCTTCTCTCTCTTTCCCACACCTGTTTTTATTAGTCCCCTGGCCTGACCTCCTGATTCTCACACAGCAACTGTTGCTGCAAAATAATGACAGGGGAGCCAAGCTTTAGATGGTAAATGCAACAATGATATGGGATTGGGCCTCACAGAATAAGATGTCACATGATAATTCTCCAAGAATGCTTCCAGGGAGGGGTTCAGATTTTTGGGACATTGGAACCGGTTCTGGGGGTGCTGGGACCATTGCAAATCGGATGGTCTACACCTGGGCAGGACTGGAACCAATGTCCGAGGAGGTGCTTTTGCTAACACTGTTGGGGAGGTTTTAAACTAATGTGGCAGGGGGATGGGAACCAGATTAGGAAGTTAGAGGTCAGTAAAGAGGCAGCAACTAAAGCCAGTAAGGTACTAGATAATAAACTCAATGTGACTAAGGGGAAGAGTAGACTGGGAAGAGATGATGAACGCAAAGGGACAGGTGGTCTGAGGTGCATTTGTTTTAATACGAGAAGGGTAGCAGGTAAGGCAGATGAACTTAGGGCTTGGATTAGTACCTGGGAATATGATGTTAGTGGTATTATTGAGACTTGGTTGAGGGAATGGCAATACTGGCAACTAAATATTCCAGGGTATAGGTAAATGTGGTGGAGGAGTTGCATTACTGGTCAGAGATGATATCACAGCTGTGATTAAGGAGGGCACGATGGAGGATTCGAACACTGAGGCAATATGGGTAAAGCTAAGAAATAGGAAGGGTGCAGTAACATTGTTGGGACTTTACTACTGGCCTCCCAAAAGCGAGCGTGAAGTAGAGGTACAAATAGGTAGACAGATTATAGAAAAATGTAGGAGCAATAGGGTGGTCGTGATGGGAGATTTTAACTCCCCCAACATTGAATGGGACTCATGTAGTGTTGGAGGCGTAAATGGAGCAGAATTTGTAAGGAGCATCCAGGAGAGTTTTTTAGAGCAGTATGTAATTAGTCCAACTCGGGAAGGGGCCATACTGGACCTGGTATTGGGGAATGATCCCAGCCAGGTGGTTGAAGTTTCAGTCGGTGATTACTTTGGGAATAGCGATCACAATTCCGTAAGTTTTAGAATACTCATGGACAAAGACGAGAGTGGTCCTAAAGGAAGAGTGCTAAATTGGGGGAAAGGCCAAGTATAACTAAATTCGGCAGGAGCTAGGGAATGTGGATTGGGAGCAGCTGTTTAAGGGTAAATCCACATCTGAAATGTGGGAGTCTTTTAAGGAAATGTTGATTAGAGTGCAGGACAGACATGTCTCTGTGAAAATGAGGGATAGAAATGGCAAGATTAGGGAACCATGGATGACGGGTGGAATTGTGAGACTAGCTAAGATGAAAATGGAAGCATACATAAGATCTAGGCGACTTAAAACTGATGAAGCTTTGGAGGAATATCGGGAAAGTAGGACAAATCTCAAACGCGCAATAAAGAGGGCTAAAAGGGGTCATGAAATATCTTTGGCTAACAGGGTTAAGGAAAATCCTAAAGCCTTTTATTCATATATAAGGAGCAAGAGGGTAACTACAGAAAGGATTGGCCCACTCAAAGACAAAAGAGGGAATTTATGCGTGGAGTTAGAGGAAATGGGTGAGATTCTTAATGAGTACTTTGCATCGGTATTCACCAAGGAGAGGGACATGACGGATGTTGAGGCTAGGGATGGATGTTTAAATACTTTAGGTCAAGTCGGCACAAGGAAGGGTGAAGTTTTGGGTATTCTAAAAGGCATTAAGGTGGACAAGTCCCCAGGTCCAGAAGGGATCTATCCCAGGTTACTGAGGGAAGCGAGGGACGAAATAGCTGGGGCCTTAACAGATATCGTTGCAGCAGCCTTGAGCACGGGTGAGGTCCCAGAGGACTGGAGAATTGCTAATGTTGTCCCTTTGCTTAAGAAGAGTAGAAGGGATAATCCAGGGAATTACAGACCTGTGAGCTTGACGTCAGTGGTAGGCAAACTGTTGGAGAAGATACTGAGGGATAGGATCTATTCACATTTGGAAGAAAATAGACTTATCAGTGATAGGCAGCATGGTTTTGTGTAGGGAAGGTCATGTCTTACAAACCTATTAGAATTCTTTGAGGAAGTGACAAAGTTAATTGATGAGGGAAGGGCTGTAGATGTCATATACATGGACTTCAGTAAGGCGTTTGATAAAGTTTCCTATGGCAGGAAAAAGTGAAGTCGTATGGGGTTCAGGGTGTACTAGCGAGATGGATAAAGAGCTGACTGGGCAACAGGAGACAGAGAGTAGTGGTGGAAGGGAGTGTCTCCAAATGGAGAAAGGTGACTAGTGGTGTTCCACAGGGATCCGTGCCGGAGCACTATTGTTTATGATATACATAAATGATCTGAACGAAGATATAAGTGGTCTGATTAGCAAGTTTGCAGATGATATTAAGATTGGTGGAGTTGCAGATAGCGAGGAGGACTGTCAGAGAATACAGCAAAATATAGATAGATTGGAGAGTTGGGCAGCGAAATGGCAGATGGAGTTCAATCCAGGCAAATGCGAGGTGATGCATTTTGGAAGATCTAATTCAGGAGCGGACTATACGGTCAATGGAAGAGTCCTGGGGAAAATTGATGTACAGAGAGATCTGGGGCTGGTTTAGCACACTGGGCTAAATAGCTGGATTGTAATGCAGAACAAGGCCAGCAGCGTGGGTTCAATTCCCATAACATCCTCCCCGAACAGGCACCGGAATGTGGCGACTAGGGGCTTTTCACAGTAACTTCATTGAAGCCTACTTGGGACAGTAAGCGATTATTATGGGCAGCACGGTAGCACAGTGGATAGCACTGCGACTTCACAGGGTCCCAGGTTCGATTTCCGGCTTGGGTCACTGTCTGTGCGGAGTCTGCATGTGCTCCCCGTGTCTGCGTGGGTTTCCTCCGGGTGCTCCGGTTTCCTCCCACAGTCCAAAGATGTGCAGGTTAGGTGAATTGGCCATGCTAAATTGCCCTTAGTTTCCAAAAAAGGTAAGGTGGGATTACGGAAATGGGGTGGAAGTGGGGGGGATAGGTTGCTCTTGCCAAGGGCCGGTGCAGACTCGATGGACCGAATGGCCTCCTTCTGCACTGTAAATTCTGTGTGATCTGGGAGTTCAGGTCCATTGTACCCTGAAGGTGGCAACGCAGGTCGATAGAGTGGTCAAGAAGACATACAGCATGCTCGCCTTCATCGGACGGGGTATTGAGTACAAGAGTTGGCAGGTCATGTTACAGTTGTATAGGACTTTGGTTAGGCCACATTTGGAATACTGCATGCAGTTCTGGTCACCAGGGGCTGTTTAGCACAGGGCTAAATCGCTGGCTTTGAAAGCAGACCAGCAGTACGGTTCAATTCCCATACCAGCCTTCCCGAACAGGCGCCGGAATGTGGCGACTAGGGGCTTTTCACAGTAACTTCATTTGAAGCCTACTTGTGACAATAAGCAATTTTCATTTCACATTACTAGAAGGATGTGGATGCTTTAGAGAGGGTGCAGAGGAGGTTCACCAGCATGTTGCCTGGTATGGAGGGTGCTAGCTATGACGAAAGGTTGAGTAGATTAGGATTGTTTTCGTTGGAAAGATGGAGGTTGAGGGGGGACCTGTTTGAGGTCTACAAAATTATGAGAGGTATGGACAGGGTGGATAGCAACAAGCTTTTTCCAAGAGTGGGGGTGTCAATTACTAGGGGTCACGATTTCAAGGTAAGAGGGGGAAAGTTTAAGGGAGATGTGCGTGGAAAGTTTTTTACGCAGAGGGTGGTGGGTGCCTGGAACTCTTTGCCAGCGGAGGTGGTAGAGGCGGGCATGATAGCATCATTCAAGATGCATCTAGACAGATATATGAACGGGCGGGGAACAGAGGGAAGTAGCTCCTTGGAAAATAGGCGACAGGTTTAGATAAAGGATCTGGATCGGCGCTGGCTGTGAGGGCCGAAGGGCCTGTTCCTGTGCTGTAATTTTCTTTGTTCTTTGTTCTTTAATCAGAGACAGTGAAGAAACGGCGATACATTTCCAAGTCAGGATGGTGAGTGGATCGGAGGAGAACTTGTAGGTGGTGCTGTTCCCATGAACCTGCTGCTCTTATTCTGCTAGGTGATAGAGGCCGCAGGTTTGGATGTGTTGCTTTCAGCACATCAACATCGTTCTGTGGCTGATATAAAACTCAATGTTTTGTGTAGGTTTTGAGTATCCGGTAGAATGTGATTTCCTTCACATTTCGCTCTCTGCGGTTACCCCGTCAACAACGTGACCAGTTATGTTCCAGTTCTGGTTAACATGATTGGTCAACAATCAAATCACAGAAGTCAAACATTTCAATCTCAGAAAAAAAGGTACGTATACAATTTCCACCAGGGGATTACTGAATCCATCGGCACAACAGGAATTCACCCTATCACATTTGTGCCGGCAACTACCTTCCTCTTTCCCATACTAGTTTAAACATGTTACAGCAACGAGGTACTTCCTCTGATGACCCTCCCTCCACCTTCCTCACCTTATTGACACCATCAGCCATGGCCTGCAAGGTCAACTCACGAGGCCCATCCACTGTTTTGCCATCATCAGTTGGTCCCCAGCTGGCACTGTAGATATCTATAATCTGAGGCATGTGACTGATCGAAGAGGCTTCTATAATGTCAGTCATGAATGGCTGATCCAGCATACGGATTCCTGTGGAATATTGAGAGGTCATCAGCTTCAATCCATTTCTTAATGTCATAATTATAGTTCATTGGAAATAGCACTGTTTTATTTTAATATGACTAGGCATTTTTTCCCTCAACATTATTATTTTACAATATCTAATTATAATAATAATACTCTTTATCAGTGTCAGAAGTAGACTTACATTAACACTGCAATGAAGGTACTGTGAAAATCCCCTAGCCGCCACATTCCGACACCTGTTCGGGAACACTGAGGGAGAATTCAGAATGTCCAATTCACCTAACAAGCACATCTTTCAGGACTTGTGGGAGGAAACCGGAGCATCCGGAGGAAACCCACGCAGACACGGGGAGAATGTGCAGACTTTGCACAGACAGTGACCCAAGTGGGAATCGAACCTGCTTGAAGCAACAGTGCTAACCCCTATGATTATTCTAATTATTATACAGGATTTGGTATTCCAAGAGATTTCAGTGTCCTTGTAAACAAATCTCTGGAAGTTAAGATGCAATAAACCAGGAAGGTAAATGGTATATTAGTCTTAATTGTAAGGGCACTTAAGTGTAGCAATAAGGAAGTCTTGGTGCAATTATGTAGGACTTTGGGAAGACCACACCTGGAGTACTGTGTACGTGATTGTCCCTTATCCAATAAAGTTATACTTGCCTGGGGCTGGATTTTACATCCCCACCAACTCACCCCCAACCAACAAGGTGTGATTCCGGCTCGGGGTGGGGGATGGGGGAGAGGGCATGAACTATGTTGGATAGCTAGCCCACCACCGCCATGCTGACCACTGAAATCAGCAGCGTGCCATATTTAAATATATAATTAAATATCTCTTAGTCTTGTTTGCAAGTTTATTGACTGGGATAATACACTGCCCATGCTATAATATTTTTATCTCGGGCAAGTGAACAGGTGTAGCCTTGATGAAAAACAATGGGAAAGAAGGAGGGCCACCTCTTTCGATGTGGGTGGGGGCACCCTGTGTGCACAGGGGCACCCAACAATGTCAGCCTCTCTTTCCTCTCACCTCCTATCCTCCAACCGCCCCCCGCCCCCCCCCCCCACCACCACCACCACCCCCATCACCCTCTTCCCAGCGTGCCAGCTTTCTGCCAACTTTCCTTCCATGTCTACCAACCCCCACCCTGTAAAATGCAGGTTCTGGAGTTGGCACGTTTCCCTGAATGATTCCTTGGATCCTGACCTGTAAGGAGGGTTTGAGTAGAATAACCAATATTCACTGGAGTTTAGAAGAATGAGAGGTGATCACATTGAAATGTATGGAATTCCTCAAAGGTTTGACAGGGTAGATGCTGAGAGGCTGTTTCTCCCTGGGCGGGAGATTCTAGAACGCGGAGTCACCGTCACAGCATAAGGGGCAGGTGACTTAGGACTGAGATGAGGAGAAATTTCTTCACTCAGAGGGTGGTGAATCTTTGGAATTCACTACCCCCGGAGAGTTATAGATGCTGAATCATTCAGTATTCTCAAGATTGAGGTTGCTATATTTTTGGACTCAAAGGGAATCAGGTGAAATGGGGATTGGGCAAAAAAAGAAATTAAGGGAGAAGATTAGCCATGATCTCTTTCGTTTAAAAAAATATATATTTTATTACAAACATGTATCAAAACAGGTTACAGCAAACAACACCCCGGGAAACATACTTCCCAACAATCAACTATAACAGTCTGTACAGATTGTTCCCGTTTTTCACCCCCCCTCACCCGACACCCCTGCAACGAACAGCTCCTCAAACACGGTCACAAACATCCCCCACCTTTTCTCGAACACCTCTGCTGAGCCCCTTAACTCATACTTTATCTTCTCTAACTGCACAAAATCGTACAGGTCACCCAACCATGCTGCTACCCCGGGTGGCGATGCCGACCGCCACTCCAGCAAAATTCGCCTGCAATCAGAGAGGCGAAGGCCGCAACATCGGCCTTCCTCCTCTCCATGAGCTCCAGCTTCTCTGAAACCCCAGATATCGCCACCACAGGGTCCGGGTCCACCTCCTTCTCCACTATCCTGGCTAAGACCGCGAACACTCCCACCCAGAAACTTCCCAATTTTTCACAACCCAAAACATATGCTCGTGATAGCCATGATCTTTTTCAATGGCGGAACAGGAATGAGGGGCTGAATTACCATTTCCTACTCCTGTTTGTTACGTTCTTCCACATAGCGATGGGAATGCCCAGTCTATTCCGAGGAATACCCAGTCATTTGTAAGCCCTGAAGTAGAACATTGATTTATGATTGAACATACTATGATTTGTTTTATTACATAATGGAATGAGTGAATATTCCATTATCTGCCATTGCTGTTTACTTTCTAGAGCAGCGTGGGAGTTGTTTTATTGTAAGTTAATTCATTTCAGTATTATTCAGCTTTGATGGACATTATTGATGTTGATTCGCTTCATACCTCCCGATGTCAGAAGCTGCCTCAAACCTGTCTGTGGATGTGCCTCTGTCTTAATATCTTCATAATGGGATGTAAACATTACTGCCACGAGGTTACCTCACTCTCAAAAGCGAGTACAGCCATCATATGCCAACAAGTTAGTATGAGTGTAACAGTCTTAATTTACCATTGTGTGAATTGAATAGTCACACGGTGGTAGGTGGGGGGAGGGGGCGGTGTAGATTTTGAACTAGACTGGAAGGTGGGCATCATTGTCTCCTTGACCCTTAATCAGTTGTTCTAAGTGACTTTTTTAAAAAATTATTCTTTCATGGGATATGGGCATTGCTGGCTTTGCCAGGTTTAATTGCTCATTCCTAATTGCCCTTGAGAAGGTGGTGGTGAGCCACCTTCTTGAACTGTTGCATATATTTCCAAGTCAGGATGGTGAGTGACTTGGAGGGGAGGTTGGAGGAGGTGGTGTTCCCAGGCATCTGCTGCCCTTGTCCTTCTTGGTGGGTAGAGTTCACGGGTGCTTGACAAAGAAGCCTTTGCAAATTGCTGCAATGCATCTTGTAGATTGTACACACAGCTGTCACTGTACATCAGTGGTGGAGGGCGTGACCTTTAAAAGGTGTTGAATGGGGTGCCAATCAAGCAGGCTGCTTTGTCCTGGATGGTGTCGAGCTTCTTGAGTGTTGTTGGAGCTGCACTCATCCAGGCAAATGGAGAGTATTCCACAACACTCCTGACCTGTGCCTTGTATGTGGTGGACTTTGGGGAATCAGGAGGTGAGTTACTCACTTCAGCATTCCCAGTCTCTGACCTGCTCTTGCAGACATTGTATTTATGTGGTACAATTTTGTTTTAAATCATACATAACAGTGCATTTTACAATATTATGTAACAGTGCATTATATAATAGAATAGAAGACCAGGAGATAATGGAGGAACCAAGCCAATATTGTACAATTTGCCTTAACATCCAGAATCAAAATGATCCCATGCTGTTTCTTAGCAGCTGAAAATCTATTTTTTTCAAATCCATATTCATTGTAGAATAATTAGTGCAGAGTGTCGTGTTAATCACCCAGGGGTAACACGGACTGCAATTGGCTGAAGTTGTACTTGAAAGTAGACTCCAAACTTTGGTGTTGGTTCAATAAGCTTTATTGAATTTGTTAAGCAGTGCACACAGTTCGCTATGGGTTTGACACTCTACTAATCTAAGCGTGCTTACTATAACTAACTAGGCCAGACTAGCTCTGAGCCACGTGCGGAAGGTGCTAACTGATATATACACCCTGACAGTCGCTCCAGTTATCACCAGTGGAAAGAGGCAGAGTGTTGATGCCTCGTGTGTTTTATAGTGGGAGAGCACCTTCTAGTGTTCTGCCTGGTGATTGGTTGTGTTCTGTCCTGTGTGTTGATTGGCTGTACTAGGTGTCTGTCACTGCCTGTCTGTATCTCATTGTGTGCATGAGTGCATATCATGACATCTCCCCCTTATATAAAAAAAAATGTTGATTGCTTAGAGCATATGCGACTGTATTTACATGTAGAACTATTTACATCAAATGGCGAGTGGATAAATATATACATAAGAGGTGTCTAGCGTGCAGATACAGAACAAAATTTACAAGATAAATGTCTATAAGTCCAATCTTTGGGGCTTGCGTCTGATCCTTGTCGACCACCTGAGAGGTGGAGGTGGGGTGACGGCACCTTGACAGGTGGGATTGCTGCCAGATTGGTGGCCTCGTGGTGCGAGGCGTCCGGAAGAGGCACAACAACATATGGAAAGGTAGGATCTGGTGGTGGGCAGGCAAGTTTGTGTAGTGCCCTTCTGTTGCACCTGACAATGGAGCCATCAGCCATATGAACTACAAATGATCTGGGAGCAGCCTGTTGAACAACAACAGCTGGAGCTGACCAGCCTCCATCAGGTAGCCTGATGCGAACAGCATCTTGCGGAGATAGCACAGGCAAATCGGTAGCATGAGCATCGTACGTCAGCTTTTGCCGGTTCCTGAGTTGCTGCATCTTTTGCAGCACTGGGAGGTGATCCAGGTCTGGTAAGTGTAAGGCTGGAACAGTCGTCCGCAGGTCTCTATTCATGAGGAGTTGAGCCGGAGACATACCAGTGGACAGAGGGGTTGCCCTGTGCGCCAACAGCACAAGGTTGAAGTCAGAAGCAGAGTCCGCAGCCTTGCAGAGCAGTTGCTTCACTATATGGACTCCTTTCTCGACCTTCCTGTTGGACTGTGGGTAGTGTGGGCTTGAGGTAATGTGGTTGAATTGGTACGACTTGGCGAAATTGGACCACTCTTGGCTGTGGAAGCAGGGACCATTTCACTCATGACAGTGAGTGGAATGCCATGCCTGGCAAATGTCTCCTTGAAGGCCTTGATGACTGTCCTTGATGTGAGGTCTGACAGCTTCAAAACTTCTGGGTAATTTGAGAAGTAATCTATGATGAGCACATAGTCACGCCCATTGGCGTGAAAAAGGTTGATTTCCACCTTGGACCACGGAGAGGTCACGATCTCATGTTGCTGGAGGTTTCTTTTGTTTGAGCAGGCTGGAAATGCTGGCAGGTCGCACAATTGAGGACCATGTTGGATAGGTCCTGGCTGATTCCAGGCTAATAGACAGCTTGCCGGGCCCTGCGCCTACACTTTTCGACACCTAGGTGTCCCTCGTGGATTTGTTTGAGCACTAAGCTCTGCAGACTGTGAGGAATAACAATACGATCTAGCTTGAGGAGGATCCCCTCGACAACTGTCAGGTCGTCCTTAACATTAAAGAACTGAGGGCATTGCCCTTTTTGCCAGCCATTTGCAAGGTGGTGCATTACACGCTGCAGAAGAGGGTCCTTGGCAGTCTCTTCTCGAATGTTGATCACTCTTTCATCTGAGGCCGGGAGGTTGCTGGCACACAGCTGCACCTGTGCCTCAATTTGGCGGATGAAGTCAATGTGTTCACAGGGCGAGGTGATGGAGCGTGACAGGGCATCCGCAATTATCAGCTCCTTGCCCGGTGTGTATCCTAACTCACCAGTTAGGAGTCGGAGGAGAATGCGCTGAAGCCTGGGCGTCATGTCATTCAAGCCCTTATGAATGATATGGACCAAGGGTCTGTGGTCAGTCTCCACTGTGAATGTAGGTAGGCCATAGACGTAGTCATGGAACTTTACAATGCCGGTTAGGAGGCCCAGGCACTCTTTTTCTATTTGGCCGTACCTCTATTCAGTAGGAGTCATGGCCCTTGACACATAAGCAACTGGAGCCCAGGACGAGGAGTCATCCCTCTGGAGGAGCACCGCACCAATGCCGTCCTGGCTTGCGTCCGTGGAATTTTTTGTTTCCCTGTCCGGGTCAAAAAACGCTAGTACCGGAGCAGTGGTGAGCTTTGCTTTGAGCTCAAGCCACTCTCCTTGATGTGTGGGTAGCCACCGGAATGCAATGGACTTCTTGAAAATGAAATGAAAATCACTTATTGTCACAAGTAGGCTTCAAATGAAGTTACTGTGAAACGCCCCTAGTCGCCACATTCCGGCACCTGTTCGGGGAGGCTGTTATGGGAATTGAACAGTGCTGCTGGCCTGCCTTGGTCTGCTTTCAAAGCCAGCAATTTAGCCCTGTGCTAAACAGCCCCTCGCTATTTCTTCGCCAGATGCCTGAGAGCCGTGGTGTGTGAGGCCAAGTTGGGATTGAATTTTCCCAAGAAGTTCACCATTCCGAGGAAGCATAGTACTGCCTTCTTGTCTTCCGGGGTCTTGATGGCGTTAATGGCCTTGAACCTGTCCGAATCTGGTCGCCAACCCTGCTGGGATATCTGGTCGCCCAAGAACTTGATGGTTGACATGCCAAAGGAGCACTTGGCCTTGTTCAGCTTGAGGCCGTTTGCATGGACACGTCAAAAGACTTGTTTAGACGAGATATGTGTTCCTCGGGAGTCATGGACCATATGATTACATCATCTACGTAGACACGCACACCCTCAATGCCCTCCATCATCTGCTCCATGATCCTGTGGAAGATTTCAGAGGTTGAGACAACACCGAACGGCATACGGTTATAACAGTACCTTCCAAATGGTGTGTTGAATGTGCAGAGCTTCCTGCTGGACTTGTCCAGTTGTATCTGCCAGAAACCACACGATGCATCTAGCTTCGTGAAGAATTTGGCGTGTGCCATCTCACTGGTCAGTTCCTCCCGCTTCGGGATCGGATCGTATTCCCGCATTATGTTCTGGTTAAGATCTTTGGGATCTATGCATATCCGCAACTCTCCTGAGGGCTTCTTCATACAGACCATCGAGCTAACCCAGTCAGTTGGTTCCGTCACTTTAGAGATTATGCCCTGGTCTTGGGGCTCCTGCAGCTGTACCTTTAAACGTTCCTTCAGAGGAGCCGGCACCCGCCGTGGTGCATGGAGTATAGGCGTGGCATCAGGCCTGAGTAGGATCTTGTAGCAGTACGGCAGAGTGCCCATTCCATCAAACACATCCGAATATTGGGCAAGGATGTCATTAATGTCAGCCTGAAGATCCACATTGGAAGAAGACATGGCATGGACTCGCTGTACGAGGTTGAGTAGCTTGCATGCATGGGCACCGAGCAGGGATGCCTTATCAGACTTGACGATTTCGAATCGCTGTGTGACATTGATGGTCTTGTTGGAGACAAATAGATGGCAAGATCCTAGTGCAGTTATGGCATTGCCATTATAATCGAGGAGCTGGCAGGCTGGCGGAAGAATTTTTGGTTGCTTTTTAATGCGGTCAAAATCAGCTTGAGAGATGAGATTGGCAGAAGCACCAGTGTCCAGCTTGAACTGGATGCTGCATTGGTTAACGTGTATGACAGCACACTATTCGTCCGCGGAATCCACATTGAGGATAGATAGGCGTCTTGCTGAATTTGAAGACGCATACTCGCATGTAGTGATGATGCCCACACGATAGGGGGACTCCAGGCATTCGTCCTCTAGATCCGTAGTGCTACCAGGATCAGAATCCAGTAAACCTTGCTGTACACATCGAACGCGCTTGCGTTGGAATTGGGATTGCTGGCCCTTGACTGGTGGTGCAGACCTGCACAAGGTTGCATAATGTCCAGGCTTCCTGCAATTTAAACATCACCTGCCTTTTGCAGGGCATTGCCGCTTTAAGTGGGCGGTGCCGCAGTTTGGGCATGTCATGACGTTGGCGTTATTACGCTCCGTGCGTCGTCGCACATGCGCAGTGCAGTCAGCCGACGTTCGCACCTGCGCAGTTTGGTTTTCGGCCGCTTCGTTCTCCCGTTCGTGTTGAGCATGTGTGGGGCCCCGGGAAAAGCTCACGAAATGGCTGCTTTCATCGATACTGAGGCGCTGCATCCGGGCGATGGCCTGTACACTCTCGTGGGAAGCAAGTTTTTCGTATTCTGCCGATTTGAAACGGAAGTACTGATTTCTCGCATGCTCATGCACTATACACGTCTCGATTGCGACTGGCAGGGTCATGTGCTTAATTTTGAGGAGCTGCTCCCGCAAGGAATCGGAGTGCACCCCAAACACAATCTGATCCCTGATCATGGAATCATCGGTTGCACCATAATTGCAGGACTGCGCTAGTATATGGAGATGAGTTAGAAAGGATTGGAACGGTTCATCCTTACCCTGAAGACGTTGCTGGAAGATACAGCGCTCAAAGGTCTCGTTTGTTTCGACTTCACAGTGACTGTCGAACTTCTTCAAAACGGTCTTGAATTTGGTCTTGTCCTGGTCATCAGTAAAATTAAGCGAGTTGAAAATTTGGATGGCTTGGTCCCCTGCAGTTGATAGGAGCAGCGCGGATTTTCTGGCATCGGATGCATCCTCGAGGTCTGAGGCCTCAATGTAGAGAAGGAACCTTTGCTTGAAGACCCAGCAGTTGGCGTCGAGATTGCCGAAGATCCGTAGCTGTGGAGGGCCTCGATCTTCTACATGCCGGTGGAAGGCACTTGCTGGTCGTCACGGAATCACTCAAAGTAAACCACTTAGAGATAGTAGACTACTGGTACCATGTTGTGTTAATCACCCAGGGGTAACACGTACTGCAACTGGATGCAGTTGTACTTGAAAGTAGACTCCAAACTTTGGTGTTGGTTCAATAAGCTGTGTGCAGTGCACACAGTTTGCTGTGGGTTTGACACTCTACTAATCTAAGCGTGCTTACTATAACTAACTAGACCAGACTAGCTCTGAGCCACGTGTAGAAGGTGCTAACTGATTTATACACCCTGACTGTCACTCCAGTTGTCACCAGTGGAAGGAGGCAGAGTGTTGATGCCTCGTGTGTTTTATAGTGGGAAACCACCTTCCAGTGTTCTGCCTGGTGATTGGTTGTGTTCTGTCCTGTGTGTTGATTGACTGTACTGGGTGTCTGCCATTGCCTGTCTGTATCTCATTATGTGCATTAGTGCATGTCATGACACAGAGGGTCATAGGTATCCTGGTCATGCTCAGCAGCTGCAGCCCATCGCTGGTCACCAAGCGATTGCGAACTGAATTTAGGAAGATTAACCATGCCACTGGTGCGTGACCTTTGTGACCTGAGGGTTGATTTTCTATCTGAGCCACGTTATGAGGACAGAAGCAGCTGTGTGAATCACAATGCAGGGAAATCTTTGTGATTGGAATGGAAGGCAGATATTTTGGTGACATCTATTGTAATTTGATATAGACTAGATTGCACAGGAGACTAGGCATTTAGATGAGTGTGGATAATTTGAAAATTTGTGGGGCTGGAGAGGGTTACAGTGATAGGGCGGGGGGATGGGAGACCATGGAGGGATTTGAAAACAAGGATGATAATTTTAAAATCAAGGTGGTCAAGGAGCCAGTCTAGGTAAGTGAGCACAGGGATGAATGGGACTTGATGTGAGTTAAGGCTGAAGGGTTGGATGGTGCGTGTTTATCTTTTTAGTAATTTCTTTTGATAGTGTGTTAGAATATTCTAGTTTATTCTTGCTACTGGAAGCTTATTTCTCTATCTGGATCACTTTATGAAAATAAGGAAGCATCCAAGTGACAGAGTATGTCATATCTGTGCACCTATGTTTTAGGGTGCTATTGGAGGACAACCACTGGATGAAGTATTTGTCCAAGCTGAACATGTTACTGAATAACGCTGAAAATATTGAGAAGAAAATAGAATGGCACATGAGGGAATGCAGTACTTTACGGTATCAATGTATTGTTTGGAGAGAATTTGTTGTCAATTCTAGCATCGTACGTGGCAATGTAATGTCAGGATTTTTAAAAACTCATGTGTATCAGGGCAATATCTCACCACTGCTCAATTAGTATCCCCACATACCTAGCACTCAAAATCAGATTCCAATTATGTCACATCCCTCAGATCTCCCAGCAGTCCAGGAGGAGGTAGAGTGGTCAACTGCAGCCATTTTGAGGGGGAGACAGTGACATAGTGGTATTGTCACTGGACCAGTAATCCAGAGATGCAGGGTAATGCTCTGGGAACATGGGTCTGAATCCCACCTTGGGCAGATAGTGGAATCTGAATTCAATAACAAAAATCTGGAATTAATGATAACCATGAAACCATTGTCGATTGTTGTAAACATCCATCTGGTTCACTAATGTCCTTCAGGGAAGGTAAGATCCTTACCTGGTCTGGCCTACATGTGTCGCCATCTGGGATGGCCACTTCCCGATTACAAAATGGACACTTTGCAAAGATTGCAGGGGAAATGGACAGTGCTGAGAAAACAAGCAGGCTCAGAGCTTGTCTGTATATTGGAGCCGCAGCTCCCAGACAAGACCAAAACTGTAAACCCATTAGCATACTAATGGCCCATCTCCGGGAACAAAAGAGTAACATTTGAGTAACCGATACTAAGGCAGACACCCCGGCGCCAGAGGAGACCGAAACAAAGCAGGCCAACGGCCACCTAGGACACGCCCAGCCATCAGGGCACCCACCCCTTTACTGGATGAAATCAATAGGAATGATCAAGAAATGGCCCAATTGATTGGGGCCAAGTTCAAGGCCCGCCCAAAAGCACATGAAGTCCCTTCAGGTATAAGAAGAAGGCCCCGAGAGAGAATCGCTCTCTTGGACTTGGCTCCCACAGCGGAGAGACCTGTCCACCAGCTGCACCAGAAGCAAGTAAGTCCAAGGTCAACGCTCGCTACCAGACGGATGACCTTAGCTGTTTCCCCTCTACCACTTCGACCCCAGCAGCCTCAGAACCGAACAACGGCCATTGTTCCTCTGACTGAGTGGGCGCTCGAAGCTAAGTATAGGCTTTAGCAGTAGTGATAGTTTAGTCTGTAGTATTTCGTGCATGAGTGGATATTACTGTGTGTGTAAATAAAAAGCATTGACTTTGAACTAACTAACTGGTGTACCGAGTCTTTGATCAGTATTCGGTTTTGAACCTTGTGGCGGTATCGAAAGATACCTGGCGACTCTAGAGCAAACTTAATTAGGATTGAGGAAGGCGACCATATTGACCGCCATATTCAGAGCCAACCAAAGAGAGCAACATTTACTGGCGACTCTGGTGGGACCCGACCTAGAAGTGGCCTAGTCACTTCGAGAGAACCAAAATTTGAATTGGAATCCAATTGGAAACAGAAAAACCACAAGTGTGAGAATGATACTGATCAAACCTCCGAGATTCGGAAGTGTGTTAATGCATGCGTACTAACAGGGATATAAGGTAAACCTGAGAGATTTTGTTGCGTAAAACAGTCGGGAGTTTTGTCGGCCGGAAAATAGCGTAAGCCGTACCTGTGTTTACATTACCACGTTATCACCCCCTGTTCCAAATTCAGTAGAGAACACAGAGATAAAGAGAAAATGGCAAGAAAGGCAATGGAACGCCTTATGAACCCCCAAGAATTCGAGGTCGCAGCGACCAGTAGAGTAGGACAGTGTCCCGTATGGGAAGAAGAGATCAGAAAATATCTCAAAGGGAAAGGATGGCCCCTTTGATATGAATTCTGCGTCAATGACAAAACAGGTCCCGGGAGTATAGGACATACTTGGTGAGAGAACATGTCAGAGATTCATAAGAAGAGCTTGGGGGAAGCTCGCAAGCTGATGGCACTCGTGCCCTGCTTGGCACAATTGCGAGGCACAGAGGAGGTTGTTAGGACGCTCCGTAGAGAGATTGAGGAGAGAGACAGAAATAGTGAAGGAGATGTGAGCGACTTTAAGAAGGAGATTAAGGAGTTAATAGAACAGTTAGCAGCGAGGGACAGTGAGGTGGATGATGCCAAGTGGGCACACCAGTCTTGTCTTGCCCATTTGAGTAGTTTTCAGACCCAGTACGATAAGGCCAACAGGACACGCAACGCGCGGTCTTGGTAAGACAAGAAACCGAGCAACAGGTAGAGCAATTGCAGTAACAGTGCAATGATTTGAAAGCAGCCCTACGAGCGCTCCACACTTCCATGGTGGAACAAAGGCAGAGCTCCGTAGATCACGCAAAGTGCCAGAAACAAATTGCAGAATTGCAATTTCTGCTTTCTGTCCAGAATTGCTTTCAAAGTACGTTTGGACCCCAGTTAGACCAGGAAAACGGCCCCGATTGGCAGGAGTTAAACGAAACTGCCCACAGATATGTACATGGGACATGTACGTAAGAAAAACCCCAGAAAAGGAAAGCACCCCAACCCCCAACTGAACAGGCAGAACACAGCCCATGAACCCTGTAACCACGCACCGCAGGGTCGCAGCAGAAGGAAATGCAGATTTCCTATATACAACACCGTTAACCGTGACCCAATTACGGGACGCGTGTGGAAAAATTACACCGTTCCTTCCCACATCTGACCCCCACCAGCTTTTCGCTAGAGTTAAACAGCAGGCGACCATGTACGGCCTGGACGAAAAGGAGCAAGTGAAGCTCACAGTTTTAAGCCTCGACTCTTCAGTCGGGGCAGCCCTTCCCGACCCACAGAATGTAGGAGGAGGCACACTCCAAGAAATGCACACAGCGATCCTGGATGCGATCGGCTATAACAGAGGAGATCCCATAGAAGGCCTAAACGAGTGTAGGCAAAAGAAAACAGAGCACCCCAGAGTGTTTGCTGGATGCTTGTGGATACACTTCACAGCAGTATTTGGAGAGTTAGCCTGCGCCCATTTGTCCGCGGATAATATGGCCAAATGGACTCGGATCCTAGTCTCTCATGCAACAGAGGCAGGACAGAGAGCTTGCGCAAATTACGACCCCTCAGACGAGGCCCACAACAAGAAATGGGTTTTGAAAAGATTGTCCCGCCTTTGGGAACAATCCATCCAAGGCAAAACCGCATTTGCAAAACCAGAGGAAGAGCAGGCAGACATGCATCCAGTTAGGACGCACCAGAACCCCGCATGGGTAAATGAGGGCAGGAACAGCCCACCACAGCCTAAATCCCAGGAATGCTACAATTTTGGACAATTAGGACACTATGCACGAGAGTGCAACACGCCCAAAAGCAGCAGAGAAACCAACAGACAGGCACCCTAAATAAGAATAGAGCAAAGCCAATCCATAGTGTTAGCACCCGTTCAGAGAACACAGACATGAACGGCACTGACTGACGGTATTCAGGCTCCCCAGCTTGGGTCTGCGACACCCTTTGGGACAAGTCCGATAGACCGGTAGTAGCAGGCAAAGTCCGGAGATACCCCGTAGAATTTCTTTGGGACACAGGAGGGTCCCGCACCACGCTCAATTCCTCCACGCTGTTTCAATGAGACACGTGGTCCACAATAGACACCATCACACTCAGCGACTTTACAGGTCACTTACAACAAGGACACATCACAGCCCCTGTAGCGATACAAATAGGGAACATTATGACTAAACACCATGTAGTTTTGGTCGATCTACCCCAGACAGCTGAACACACCCTAGGAATCGACTTTATGAGCTCCCACAACCTCTCATTTGATCCGGTAAATAAATGTGTATGGAGGATGATAAAGGCAGCATGAGCCCCCGCCACGCTCACAGTTGGAGACTATGCAAACAGAATCAGCGCAGTAGGAGACTTCTGGTTCGACCCTCGAGCCATTAGTCAGGACAAACAGGTTAGGAAAGTCCTACAGCAACACAAAGCAGCATTTGCACAGCACAAGCACGACTGTGGCAAGATAGCTGGCTTAGTGAATATTACAGGTCCCGACCCCAAAAGCAGTACGGTTTTCCCCAAGAGGCAGAGGGAGAAATCTCCAAAGTAATACAGAGTTTGCTTGATCAAGGCTTACTCCGATCAGTAGCCTCCACGAATAACGCACCGATTTGGCCTGTCAGGAAACCGGATGGATCATGGCGACAGACCATTGATTACTGGGAACTGAACAAAGTAACCCCAGTAGCAGCCCCCACCGTAGCCACGAGTCCCGAGACCATGCTCAAACAGGGACTCCAGTCAAATTTTTTTTCGGTTTTGGACATTAGCAACGGCTTTTAGTCCATTCCATTGGATAAAGCGTGCCAATACAAATTCGCCTTTACATTCCAGGGACAACAATACACGTGGACGTGCCTTCCACAAGGCTTCCACAACTCCACCTCCATTTTCCACCGACAGCTGGCAAATGGACTAGCAAAATTTTCCCAACCAGATTGTCTGGTCCAGTATGTAGATGACTTGCTACTACAGACAGACACAAAGGGAGAGTATATTTCACTTCTCGCCGAACTCCTAGCACTCCTAAAACAGATTGGATGTAAAGTCAAGCCCAAGAAGGCCCAGATTTTGCAGGAAAAATTGATTTACTTGGATACAGTAATCACTCAGAGTAAACGCGAGATCGAGCAAAAGAAAATTGACTCGAACGTCAAATTGCCCCTTCCCCATAATGTCTCAGCCCGCCGGTCATTTCTAGGACTGGTTGGCTACTGCAGAAACCATATCAACGGTTTCGCCACAAAAGCAGCGCCCCTATCCGACCTTCTCAAGAAACAAGCACCTTGGGAATGGCTTCCACAGCACACGGATGCCGTGGATGCTTTAAAGAGAGCCCTCAGCACAGCCCCCGCATAACAGGTCCCAGATCCACTTTCCCCGTACGCAATCGAAGTAGCAAGCACTGACTGAACCCTTTCGGCCATGCTCCTCCAGGAACGCCATGACTGATTAGGCCCCGTGGCATACGCCTCACGCGTGTTAGATCCTGTCGAGCAAGGATTTTCTGCCTGCGAAAGGCACCTGCTCGCAGTTTTTTGGGCAGTACAGTACTTCGCCTACATTACAGGACTCAACCCCATCACCATTCTCACTGAACACACCCCAACACAGCTATTACTAGACGGTCGACTTAAAGATGGAACAGTCAGCCAAATCCACGCAGCCCGTTGGACCCTTCTTTTACAGGGACGGGACATTACAGTTAAAAGAACCAAGACCCGCACTTTCCTAGCCGACAATTTGCAATATGCAGGTACCCCACATGAGTGTGAGATCATCACCACAGACCATAATTCAGGCCCATTAATACCTAAGTCAGCTCCCAGGAAAGCAGGTAATACACCCCAGAGACCCCAGCCCACAGACACGTGCGCGCCCCTGAAAATTTATGTGGATGGCTCCTCCACAGTTTTGAATGGAAAGAGAATCACCGGTTGCGGCATTTATGTAGAGGACGAGCAGGGACGCGCCCTTGAAGAGATTTCATTAAAGTTGCCAGGACATCTAGGCTTGCAGGCAGCAGAACTTGCAGCCATAGCTTATATTGTTGATCACCTGACTCGTTTCTGACCCCAGCAGACATATATTCGGACAGTTTATATGTCTGCAATAGTTTAACAGAATTCCTACCCCTGTGCGAAACTAGAGGATTTGTTTCCGCAGACGGAAGGCCCCTATCCTCAGCCCCATTACTCCGGCATATCCTAGAGACAGCTAAAGATAGGAAATATGGTAACATTAAGGTTCGCAGTCATCACCGTTCTTCCCCCCCTGGTAACGTAAACGCAGACGCCCTAGCAAAGGCAGGTTCCAGACATAGTTACTTTTGGAACCCCCCCGAGAGCACCGCAGTACACGCGGTTCAGGTCTCACAGACCAACATTCAGGATCTAGCGAAAGCCCAAAAGGAAGATGAAAAGCTTAGGGAAGTTTTAAAAGGAACCTTCCCAGCCTCGTACGATAAGTTTAAGAATGCAATCACCACACACAACGGCGTGATTTTGAAAGACGGCATTTATGTAGTTCCCAGCCAGGACAGGAACCAGATTATTTGTCAGTTCCATGACAATCATGGACACCAAGGCCTTGAACCCACCCTAACCCACCTCAGACCTCTCTGCTGGTGGCCTGATTTAAATGCCCATTACATTGAAAATTGCTTGATCTGTGCCCAGAACAATCCGGATAGATATGCAAGAAAGGCTCAGATTAGTCACACCCGCCCCGTTAATGGCCCCTGGACGAATTTGCAGATAGATTACATAGGACCCCTACCCCCCTACAGAAATGATTTTAAGTATGTGTTGGTGGTCATCGACACCTTCACAAAATGGGTGGAAGCTTTTCCATCCAGAACAAGTACGGCGAAAATCCTAACACAGCACATCTTTACAAGATGGGGCCTCCCACGCAGTATAGAGTCCGATCAAGGCTCCCATTTTACAGGACGAGTAATGAAGAACGTCCTCACAATTTTCGGAATTAGGCAGAAGTTTCACATAGCCTACCACCCCCAGTCAAGCGGCATTGTAGAGAGGAAGAACAGGACTTTAAAAACCACTCTCAGGAAAATGGTGCAACAGAACAACAGCACCTGGGATTCAGTTCTCCCAATCGCTTTAAGGTACCTGTGAAACACAGTATCCACATCCACAGGATACACGCCCCACACCCTCATGACCGGACGCCCCATGAAAGGGACAGAGTATTTATTAGGACTGGATTTGGCCAGCCCTGCAGTCACCGCCCTCACGCATGAAAATGCTGTACAGCAGCTTATTGAAAATATAAAGGCAGCTCAGCTCGCAGCAGCTGTGAGAGTTATGACCAGGATGAAACAAAGCAAAGCTTGTTTCAATAAAACAATACACGCCACCGAGTTTGTAGTAGGGCAGCAAGTGATGCTTTCCCGATACAACCCCAGTTCATTCCTTTCCCCAATATTTTCCGGACCGTACTCCATTTCAGACAAAGTCAGCCCCTCGGTATACAAGATCACATATCCCAACAGCAAGTCTGCATGGTTTCACATAAACCAGCTTAAGGCTTATGGCTCATAGAACAACCATGCACACCACATCTCACTCGCAGCAGCAGACGATCACGCCCCGCCCACAGATGCCGCATTCCTACCCTCCCCCAGCCAGTCTAGCCCGTCCTCAGACACATCTTCAACTCCACCCCCAGAGGCACGACTACGCCTCTCCCTTCCTTCAACCAGCAGCGACAGAGACAGTGATAGCATTAGCAATGATGACAGCCACAGCACACCACGTTATGATTACACCCCTGCACCAGGCCCCACTCCCAGCGAATCTGAGCATGATTCCAGTGACCCCTTCAAAATCACGTACATCAAAGCCCCTGACCCAGACCCACCACCCAACGATTACGGATTAAAACCTAGTAGCTCCGACCTCGACACACGATTCTGGCACCGAGACAATTCGTTCAGGCTCATCAGGAATGATGAGATGGACCCCAATTCGTCTCAAGCAGCTTTAGCCAAACTACTCCAGTCAAGAGTATGGCAGCCGGGAGAAGATGATGACATAAAGTCTGACTCCCACCAAACAAATCCCTTTGCGACCCTGCTCGCTACTGAGCAATGAGGTGTCCACATGATGGTAAAAAGGAACCGAGGGAGAGATACGGTGTCCTTGCTGATAGAACCTGTACCATGTTTGTCCATATGTTTGTTCGTTTAATGTACATGTTAAATGTTGTTTGTGAATTTAAAAGTTTTCATGGCCCCACGACACCACTCTTTTAACGCTCACTGGCAGTTAATGGAACAGGTTTGTCGACAGACAACCGTTCAGAGGAACTAGTTTCTCAGCAGACAACCAATCATAGCTACTCTACTGATTTGAAGGTAATCACGAGAGGCAGCCCCCACGATGACACATATTCATTCCGTTCTTGCCAGTCGCTCAGGCGGTGGAGAAACGGCACTGGTCCCCGCCCTGCCTGAGGACCCCCCTCTGGTCAGCTACACTCGGGTAGAGCACAAACGGCACTGGTCACCTTCCTACCCGGGGATTCCACCCAATCATAACAACCGCCGCGAATACGCACCCCATTTTGGCACTTTTAGTTTGAACTTTTTTTGTTTGTTTCTGGCGACCCTTAGGTTGCTTCCGTATGCTATTTACGTCATCAAACACTAGGGTGGTAGATCGCACAGGCTGCGAGATGGCTCACACTGTGTCAGTATTTTTCTCGGATGGCTTGTCCAAATATTCGTTTTTTTTTAAATGAGGGAGTCACAGATGGTGACCAATTATAAAGGGTAATTGGCAACAAAGGACAGACAGACAGACATACGAGATCTTAAGCAAGATAATAACAGATATTATGCTTGTGTCCACAGAACTCGGAACCTCAGGAACCCCAGAGGAAGAAAAAGAAGAAGACCGACAAAAGGAAAGATGAAGAAAACCTTCATGTTTTTCATCTGGATCTTAGCGGGATCCCTTCAGTTGCGCGCAGACGCTACCCCGCTGACCCCTACCACACAGGCTGTGAATGATTCCCACCCCTGCCATACACTGTACCCCGAGATAGTTAGCCCCGAGACAGTTACCGACACCCCGACCTGGTGTGACAAGTTCATAACCTGGTATTCACTATCTTTCATCGTAGAAGCACTCTTAGTACTGGCGATACTCTGCAGTGTCGTGCAGACACTTAGACTCAGACAATGGCAGAGGAGAGTCTCCCGCAACCGCACTCCGGTATACACAATTAGATCCCCTATCTTCGGACTCCAAAAAAAACCCCAACCCCTTTAAGTGAATTAAAGTGCATCCGTTTTTTTTGTGTGCTTTGTTCGTTTAATAAAGAAATGTAAACCTCTGTGCTTGACTGCCAAGCCAGAGAGACTTGTGTTGCTGCTATTTGTACAGTTTAAAATGTTGTAGATTATTTTTGATTGTTTAAGTGAGGATAGTTAGGTATAGTTAGAGGTTCCAGTTCTTTTCTTTTTTTAATGCATGCCTGAATGTCATAGCGCCCCGTAGAGTTTTATAATGATGTATGTGTATAAAATAATTTTAGGTAAAAGTTGCAATTCATAGGATAGGACAGTGAAGAGCCTGTGAAGTGCTTATGGGTGCCCAGCTTGGTCAGAGAACGAAGGCACCGTGGTAATGTGATCCTTTACGCTTTGCGTTGAGGATCACAAGGAGGGAGTGTAGCCATCTGGGATGGCCACTTCCCGATTACAAAATGGACACTTTGCGAAGATTGCAGGGAAAATGGACAGTGCTGAGAAAACAAGTAGGTTCAGAGCTTGGCTGTATATTGGAGCCGCAGCTCCCAGACAAGACCAAAACTGTAGGCCCATTAGCATACTAATGGCCCATCTCCGGGAACAAAAGAGTAACATTTGAGTAACCGATACTAAGGCAGACACCCTGGTGCCAGAGGAGACCGAAACAAAGCAGGCCAACGGCCACCTAGGACACGCCCAGCCATCAGGGCACCCAACCCTTTATTGGATGAAATCAATAGGAATGATCAAGAAATGGCCCAATTGATTGGGGCCAATTTCAAGGCCCGCCCAAAAGAGCGCGAAGCTCCTTTGGGTATAAGAAGAAGGCCCCGAGAGAGAATCGCTCTCTTGGACTTGGCTCTCACAGCGGAGAGACCTGTCCACCAGCTGCACCAGAAGCAAATAAGTCCAAGGTCAACGCTCGCTACCAGATGGACGACCTTAGCTGTTTCCCCTCTACCACTTCAACCCCAGCAGCCTCAGAACCGAACAACGGCCATTGTTCCTCTGACTGAGTGGACGCCCGAAGCTAAGTATAGGCTTTAGCAGTAGTGATAGTTTAGTCTGTAGCGTTTTCATGCATGAGTAGATTTAACTGTGTGTGTAAATAAATAAGCATTGACTTTGAACTAACTAACTGGTGTACCGAGTCTTTGATCAGTATTCGGTTTTGAACCTTGTGGCTGTATCGAAAGATACCTGGCGACTCTAGAGCAACCATAATTAGGATTAAGGAAGGCGACCATATTGACCGCCATATTCAGAGCCAACCAAAGAGAGCAACACATGTGACTCCAGACCCACAGCAATCTGGTTGACTCTTAAATGCCGTCAGGGTTGGGCAAAAAATGCTGGCCCGGCCAGCGATGCCCACATCCCATGAACGAATAAAAAGAAAATTACAGCCATATGAGGTAAGGTAATTAATTATACATTGACCTCAAGGAACCATCTCTTCTTCTCCTTTAATGGGAGAGTTTGAGCATGGGGGCAAGGCAAAGAGACAGGCCTCAAAGAGTTCCACAGCTGATATTGAACCTATGCTGTTGATATAACTCTGGAATACTCTGGCCAGCTAAACTGTGCTAACTGACTCCAACCCCTTCAGCATCATGTGGGCAGATTATCTTTGAATATTGAAGATTTATTGCATCACAAACAAATTTTCATTTCTGTTCTCGTTCAAAGACCGCTCAAATCCTGGGCAAATAGTGTTCATTTACATAAACCGGAAATGAAAAATGAAATTCGTTGACAAGAAAAGGATGCAATTCTTTGGCAATTTCAAACCCAAGCGGTTTCACAGGGGTGTAATCAGACAAAAAAATAAATTAACATGTTGTCCTTAAGCAGTGATATTTTTGTAAAAAGAATAGTTCTTTTTCTTCTTATCACTTAATTATGTTTTACATTCAAAAATTGCAATGGGCATTCCTGCTCCCCCTTTGTTTCATCCCTATTGTTGGCCCTTAACACAGTCTTAAAAATATGCCATACCTGCCACTCTTGACGAGTAAGCCACCCCCACACCACATATGTTGTTATTGGCAGCAGCAGATACTTCACCAGCACACCTCGTTCCATGGCTGCAGAAGAAAGTTCCATAATTGTTAGACCAAAAAAACACTCAAATTATTATTTTGTAATTCATTAAGGAGCTGTAGACATCTCAGATAAGGTCAATATTCATTGCCCACCCCTGATTGCCCTTGAGTAGATGGTGAGCTGCCTTATTGACAGCTGGGTGTTTTGCTGGGTCATTTTAGAGTCAACCACATTGCTGTGGACCTGGAGTCACGTGGAGGCCAGACCTGGTCAGGATGGCAGATTTCCTTCCTTAAAGGGCATTAGTGAACCAGATGTTTTTTTTTATGGCAATTCAGTCATTTCATGGTAACTTTAACTGATGCTAGCTTTTTATTCCAGATATATACAATTAACTTAATTTAAATTCCACAGCTACTGTGGTGGGATTTGAACCCATGTCGCTGGTCCATTAGTCTAAGCCTATAGGATTGACTAATTCAATCACATGATCCCATTCCAAACTAACCAGAACACAATTGTTTTAACATTATTATTTTGTTTGAACAGAAACGTTTATTTTAGAAAAACCTTCAACAATTCTCTTTCTTTAAGTTGTGTTTGGAATGTTGAGACAGAATCCTTATTCAGCACCACACTCACTTAGGGTTATGTTTTTGTATGTTTTGTGAATAACAGCTTGAATGTATGTATGCTGTAGCCAATAAGAAGTTACAAACAAGGTAACACAGCATTTTGCTTTAATGTCATTCATTAAACCTGAAATCAGTGTTACTCCTATTCCAGAAACACTTAGCATAATGATGCTTCATAACTCACTGAAGATCTTGATTAAGGTATTGGAAGAAATTAAATAATCAGTCTTGCTGTGAAGTGTGCACAGCATGGCTAATATAGACTTAACAAAAACACCTGAAATAACAAGTTATCAAAACACTTTGGGAGTTCCAAAACTAACTGTGTTCCTTGATATAGAACCATAGAATTCCTACAGTGCAGAAGGAGGCCATTCGGCCCATAAAGTCTACACTGACCTTCTGAAGGTGAATCGTACCCAGGTCCACACCCCCGCAATCCCATAACCCCACCTAACCTGCACATATTTGGATACTAACGGGCAATTCAGGAAGGCCAATTCATCTAACTTGCACTTATTTGGACTGTGGGAGAAAACCGGAGCACCCGGAGGAAACCCACGTAGACACGATGAGAACATGCAGACTCCGCACAGACAGTGACCCAAGCCGGGAATTGAACCTGGGACCCTGGAGCTGTGAAGCAACTGTGCTAACCACTGTGCTACTGTGCCACCCTTCATCTCGCACTAACAACAATTCCTTCTATCCCTTTCTCCCACGTTTTTTTGTCTAGTTTCTCCATAAACACAACCTATGCTATTCGGTGAGACCTGCATTCTTGTGAGAGTAAATCTCACAACTTTGAACATACTCAACAACTAGGTGTCCAGGGTCCTCTGGGATGGGGAATTCCAGAGATTCACAACTCTCTGAGCAAAGAACTTGCTCCACATCTCAGTGCTATGTGATTGACTCCTTACTCTGAGATCGTGATCTCATGCTCAAGATACCCCAGCAAGGGGAAAACAGCCCTGATTGATATCATTCATCAGTTCAGATGTCACATATTGTTAGAAATTCTAATGTTAAATGAAAATTTTAATCATTATTTAACACGTGTTTTTTTTACAATTTGTTGTACATTACTGCTGCATTCCCATTACAGGCAATTAAGACAAAGATATTAAATTCTGCTGGTGTTTTATTACAGATTTTAAATATTGTTATTTATGTTTTGAAATGAATAAATACAAGGGCAACTAATATAATCAAAATGATACATTACTTCCTTGTGTAAACATTTTATCATATCAAAGTACTTCCAATCACTGCACACAAATTTCCTTTGCGGACCAGTGTTATCGTTATATCTGGTGCAATTATGATTTATAGTCAATCAATAATAAATCATTCTTTATTATTGTCACAAGTAGGCTTACATTAACACTGCAATGAAGTTACTGTGAAAATCCCCTAGTCGCCACATTCCGGCACCTGTTCAGCTACATTGAAGGAGAATTCAGAATATCCAAATTACCCAACAGCACTTCTTTCGGGGCTTGTGGGAGGAAACTGGAGCACCCGGAGGAAACCCACGCAGACACGGGGAAAATGTGCAGACTCCGCACAGACAGTGACCCAAGCTGGGAATCGAACCTGGGACCCTGGCGCTGTGAAGCAACAGTGCTAACCACTGTGCTACCATGTATTTTAATTTTTGAATTATAATGAATATTAATCTACTCAACTATTCATTTTTTGGAGGTGGGGGGTGATATGGTGATTGTTTTAAAGATACTTTAGCAAAGTTTTTGAGCATATCGATTAAACACAAAACTGGCAAACAATTCACATCTCTACCTTTCTGGATATTAGTGCAATCAGGAGCTATTTCTGGCTTGCTATTTCAGTGCAGTAACTTGAATACAAGATAATAGGTCAAAGAAGCTCAAAGACATTTCCAATATGAATAGATAAGCAAGAATTCTGTAAAAGCCGAAAGGATTTTTGCCTTTAACCCCTAAAGGAATATACATTTTACTGTGGACAAGCTCGACAACATGAAGTGCATTAAAATATTTTGCACGGAATGCATGCCTTAAAAGAATCAATACCAAATATAATCCAGATGCTCACTGCTCTCCACAAGAAGCCCTGATTGTCCAGCACATTCATAATTCAGCAAGAGAGTATGCACTCTGTCAGTTAACCAGCTTGCTCAATGCATCCTGGCACCACTAGAGAATGACCCACTTGTGTCTAAATTACCTGTTAAACCAATCATCCGTGTAGCGTGGGTATGGATATGGATCATTGCTGCTGAAATCATAGCTGGCTTCTGCATTCTGTAAAAGATATGTACATTAAATTTAAACGTATATACACAAAATGTATTGACTTAAAATAGTCACTTGGTGGTGCAGGGCTTGAATACTGAGGAAAAGAGAGGCATGTTGCTGAAGGTTTTCATCTTGCACCCATCAGGGCAAATGCAGGAATGCCAAATTTCAAACAATCACAACAATTCATACTACATGGGCAAAGGATGCTGATTGTAATCCAAACTCTTTGCTTGTGGAGTACAAATTGAAAGGAAACAATATTTTCATAGCGCATTTTAGGTAGTAAAAATATCCAAAGGAGCTTCACAGGAGTGTTGTTGAACAAATTCGACATAAAGAGATATTAAGATAGGTGACCAAATTCTTGGTAAATGAGATAGGTTTTAAGGAGGTTCTTAAAAGAGGAGAGAGGCAGAGATGTTGGAGGGAGGGAATTCCAAAGCTTAGGGCCCAGACAGCTGAAGGCACAGCCGCCAATGATGGAGCCATTAAAATCAGGAATGCTATAGAGATCAAAACTGGAGGTGCACAGAGGTCCCAGAGGGCTGTAGGCAGGAGATCGCACAGATAGGATGGGCAAGGTCATGAGGATTTTGAAAACAAGGGTGTAGCTGGACTGAGAGCCAATATAGATCCTTGAGCATAGAGCACAATCAATCAATCAATTGTACCGGAGCAATAGGTCAGAAGGTGAGAGCATTGAGGGAGAACTAGGGAATAGGGCAGTATGGCTCTGAGGAAGAGCAGACAGGGAGATGTTGCTGAAAACAGCGGGTCTGGTGGCCTGAAGTGCATATGTTTTAATGCAAGAAGTATTACGGGTAAGGCAGATGAACTTAGAGCTTGGATTAGTACTTGGAACTATGATGTTTTTGCCATTACAGAGACCTGGTTGAGGGAAGGACAGGATTGGCAGCAAAATGGTCCAGGATTTAGATGTTTCAGGTGGGATAGAGGGGGATGTAAAAGGGGTGGCGGAGTTGCGCTACTGGTTAGGGAGACTATCACAGCTGTACTACAGGAGGACACCTCAGAGGGCAGTGAGGCTATATGGGTAGAGATCAGGAATAAGAAGGGTGCAGTCACAATGTTGGGGGTTTGCTATAGGCCTCCCAATAGCCAGCGGGAGATAGAGGAGCAAATAGGTAGACAGATTTTGGAAAAGAGTAAAAACAACAGGGTTGTTGTGATGGGAAACTTCAACTTCCCCAATATTGACTGGGACTCACTTAGTGCTAGGGGCCTGGACGGACGGGGCAGGGTTTGTAAGGAGCATCCAGGAGGGCTTCTTAAAACAATATGTAGACAGTCCAACTAGGGAAGGGGCTGTACTGGACCTGGTACTGGGGAATGAGCCCAGCCAGGTGGTAGAAGTTTCAGTAGGGGAGCATTTCAGGAACAGTGACCACAATTCAGTAAGTTTTAAAATGCTGGTGGACAAGGATAAGAGTGGTCCTGAATGTGCTGAATTGGCGGAAGGCTAATTATAACAATATCAGGCGGGAACTGAAGAACCTAGATTGAGGGAGGATGTTCGAGGGTAAATCAACATCTGACATGTGGGAGGCTTTCAAATGTCAGTTGAAAGGAATTCAGGACCGGCATGTTCCTGTGTGGAAGAAGGATAAATATTGCAAATTTCGGGAACTTTGGATAACGAGAGATATTGTAGGCCTCGTCAAAAAGAAAAGGAGGCATTTGTCAGGGCTAGAAGGCTGGGAACAGACAAAGCCTGTGTGGAATATAAGGAAAGTAGGAAGGAACTGAAGCAAGGAGTCAGGAGGGCTAGAAGAGGTCACGAAAAGTCATTGGCTAATAGGGTTAAGGAAAATCCCAAGGTTTTTTACACATACATAAAAAGCAAGAGGGTAGCCAGGGAAAGGGTTGGCCCACTGAAGGATAGGCAAGTGAATTTATGTGGGGAGGCAGAGGAAATGGGCGAGGTACTAAATGAATATTTTGCATCAGCATTCTCCAAAGAGAAGGAATTGGTGGATGTTGAGTCTGGAGAAGGGCGTGTAGATAGCCTGGGTCACATTGAGATCTAAAAAGACGAGGTGTTGGGAGTCTTGAAAAATATTAAGGTAGATAAGTCCCCAGGACCTGATGGGATCTACCCCAGAATACCGAAGGAGGCTAGAGAGGAAATTGCTGAGGCCTTGACAGATATCTTTGGATCCTCGTTGTCTTCAGGCGATGTCCCGGAGGACTGGAGAATAGCCAATGTTGTTCCTTTGTTTAAGAAGGGTAGCAAGGATAATCCAGGGAACTACAGGCCAGTGAGCCTTATGTCAATGGTAGGGAAATTACTGGAGAGAATTCTTCGAGACAGGATCTACTCCCATTTGGAAGCAAATGGATGTACTAGTGAGAGGCAGCATGGTTTTGTGAAGTGGAGGTCGTGTCTCACTAACTTGATAGAGTTTTTCGAAGAGGTCACAAAGCTGATTGATGCAGGTAGGGCAGTGGATATTGTCTATATGGACTTCAGTAAGGCCTTTGACAAGGTCCCTCATGGTAGACTGGTACAAAAGGTGAAGTCACACGGGATCAGGGGTGAGCTGGCAAGATGGATACAGAACTGGCTAGGTCATAGAAGGCAGAGAGTAGCAATGGAAGGGTGCTTTTCTAATTGGAGGGCTGTGGCTAGTGATGTTCCGCAGGGGTCAGTGCTGGGACCTTTGCTGTTTGTAGTATATATAAATGATTTGGAGGAAAATGTAACTGGTCTGAATAGTAAGTTTGCAGACGACACAAAGGTTGGTGGAATTGCGGATAGCGATGAGGACTGTCAGAGGATACAGCAGGATTTAGATTGTTTGGAGACTTGGGCGGAGAGATGGCAGATGGAGTTTAATCCGGACAAATGTGAGGTAATGCATTTTGGAATGTCTAATGCAGGTTGGGACTATACAGTGAATGGTAGAACCCTCAAGCGTATTGAAAGTCAGAGAGATCTAGGTGTACAGGTCCACAGGTCACTGAAAGGGGCAACACAGGTGGAGAAGGTAGTCAAGAAGGCATGCGGCATGCTTGCCTTCATTGGCCGGGGCATTGAGTATAAGAATTGGCAAGTCATGTTGCAGCTGTATAGAACCTTAGTTAGGCCACGCTTGGAGTATAGTGTTCAATTCTGGTCGCCACACTACCAGAAGAATGTGGAGGCTTTCGAGAGGGTGCAGAAGACATTTACTGGGATGTTGCCTGGTATGGAGGGCATTAACTATGAGGAGCGGTTGAATAAACTCGGTTTGTTCTCACTGGAACGACGGAGGTTGAGGGGCGACCTGAAAGAGGTCAACAGAATTATGAGGGTCATAGACAGAGTCGATAGTCAGAGGCTTTTCCCCAGGGTAGAGGGGTCAATTACTAAGGGGCATAGGTTTAAGGTGCGAGGGGCAAGGTTTAGAGGAGATGTACGAGGCAAGTTTTTTACACAGAGGGTAGTGGGTGCCTGGAATTCGCTGCCGGAGGAGGTAGTGGAAGCAGGGACGATAGTGACATTTAAGGAGCATCTTGACAAATACATGAATAGGATGGGAATAGAGGGACATGGACCCAAGAAGTGTAGAAGATTTTAGTTTAGACGGGCAGCATGGTTGGCACGGGCTTGGAGGGCCAAAGGCCCTGTTCCTGTGCTGTACTTTTCTTTGTTCTTTGTTCTTTGTTTCTTTGTAACCAGAAGGTGACGGATGAACAGGACTTGTTGTGAGTTAAGAGACAAGAAACAGTTTTTGAGCTCAGGTTAATCGACCATGGAAGATGGGAAGCTAGTTGAATTAATTAAGCCTGGAGGTAACAAGGGCAAGGATTACTCTCCAGCCTCTCAGCATCTAATGCATGTTCTAACCAAATGCTGTGCTTTTGCAAACCTCAAAGCACAGTGATCAATTAATGAATTATTCTTACTTCAGTCTCTGGAGTCACTAATAATTCAGTATTCACTAATGTTTCCATAATATCTTTATTGAAGGAGGTGAATCGGGGGCATTTTAGCCACATAACAGAGAGTGGGTTCAGATCAGGTATGAGGTTAAAATTTTAAGAATCTCAAATCAGACCCTAACCTGTTCCTAATGCTGCCCAAAGGAAGATGAGGGTGTCACGGGTTAAAAAAGGTTAAGTGCCTTTACAGCACGGATTGTGAGCTAAGAGGAACAGGAATACTTACTCACAGGCCAATACGCTTCTCTTCTGCTCTGACTGCCGGTCCAAAGATCCTGCCCCTTCACACCCTATGTCCCCCACTCTCGTGATCAGACCCTACCCTGGTATCGGACATCTCTATGATTGATGATCACACCCCCAGATCAAGAGGTTGCACCTCTTAAACATCTCTCCCCCTGCCGACCTCCACCCCCCTACCCCACCCCCCACCAACCTTCTCTCCGGTTCCTACCCTATTCCTGTCCTGTGGAGTCAAGCCTGCACATTACCTCACTCACAAAACCACCTCAATCAAGACCCTCAGTATTGATTACCAGTTTGCAAACTGCATTGTGGCTGGAATAAGGCAATGATCATCCACAAATCAGATTTTTAAAGTTTGGTTGAACTAAAATTAGGATTTGTGCTGAAGGCTTGTTCAATATGTTATCGTTGGACTCATTGTCACAATAATATTGTGAACTGCAGCCTTTAATGTACAGTAGATTTTGTTTAACTATTCACATGCTCATCTCAATTTTTTAATTCTAAGATCAATATATTGCTGTCCCTTGAACAAGGGATGTTCCTGTGCATCTGAGTTAAAGCACATTGAGTCATAAAATGAGTTGTTTCACAGATTCTCAGAGTGCAATATACCTGCAGCAGTGCATTATGTCACCACTTGTAAAATGTGATTCGATCATTCAAATTTAATAACTTCATAACTGCTAAGGATCAACTTGAAGTCTTATTAATATTTTTGACTTATAACACGCCGGTAGTGAGGTTAACAAGAAATTGTGGAAGCCAATGATAAGAACACAAGAAAATACGACATGGGAGCAGGAGTAGGCCATTCAGTCCCTCAAGTACCCCAGTCAATAACATCATGGCTGATCTTCAACTTCAGCTCAAATTTCCTGCTTATCCCCATTTCCCTGAATTCCTCCAAAAATCTATCAATCTCAACCTTGTCTATACTCGACAACTTGTCGCTCTGTGCAGTAGAGAATTCCAAAGATTAGCAACCTTCTGATTGGAGCAATTTCTCCTCATCTCAGTCCTAAATACCAGATCCCTTATTCCAAGACCATGGACTGGATATTCCTGGTTCATTTTCCTCACTTTAACATACAACGTTCTGAAGGGGTTTGATAGGGTAAACACAGAGATTGTTTCCCCTGATCGGGAAATCTAAAATACAGGGGGGCAGAATCTCAGGATGAGGGGGCCGATCATTCAGGACTGAGATGAGGAGCAATTACTTCATAATAATAATAATAATATTCTTTATTATTTTCACAAGTAGGCTTATATTAACACTGCAATGAAGTTACTGTGATAATCCTCAAGTCGCCACACTCCGGCACCTGTTCGGGTACACTGAGAGAGAATTCAGAATGTTCAATTCACCTAACAGCACGTTTTCCGGGACTTGTGGAGGAAACCAGAGCACCCGGAGATAACCCATTTACACACGGAGAGAACGTGTAAACTCCGCAGAGACAGTGACCCAAGCCCTGGGACCCTGGCACTGTGAAGCAACAGTGCTAACCACTGTGCTACTGTCACTCAAAGGATTGTAAATCTTTGGCATTCCCAACCCCAGAGAGTTGTGGATACTCATTGCTGAATACAGTTAAGGCTGAGATAGACAGCTATTTGGTCACTCAGTTTTGTAAGGGTCACGAAGAATCCAGCACGAGTTTTAAGGATACAAAGTAATAACATTTATTTACTATAACATATATACATAACAGTAGCAGTAACTTCCCTTGCTACATACTCCTTCCTGCTGGTTCCTGAACGGGCCAGCTTTATTTATACTAGGAGTTTACTAGTGGTTTCTCCGCCCCCCTCATTGGGGAAGCTCATACTCCCACAGGATTGTGGGATAGTCATAAGTCCCCAGCCAATGGTATGTAGGCAGGTTATAACACTCAGAGAGTCAAGGGATATGGGGAATGAGCAGGAAGTGATCATATTGATTGGTGGAACAGTCTCGAGGGGCCAAATGGTCTACTTCTGCTCCTACCTCTTATGTTCCTGTGTTCTTGTGCCCTGTGATGGTGGGCTTGGAAGTGAAGGGCCACGAAAAACAGTTGGGAGGCACATTGGGATGACATCCCGATGCATTCTTGATGCCAGGGATCTTCCCGGGGCAGGCTGGGAAGAGAATTGGCCATCCACAATCATGGGGGTGGACATCCTTATGCTGGTCAAGACTCCAATTAAAGACAATATTTCAGCCTTGTCAGCATTTTGCTGTCTTCACTATGGTTCCCCAGCCTTGTGCAGAGACTGCCAGCTCAATGGAAACAGCCTTCCTGTGGCAGGCTGGGGGATGGGTGAGGCAGAGGGGGGAGGGGGGGGATTGGAGGGGGGGGCACAGAAGCTGGAGGGTCCATGCCCCAAAGTGGGGACTGCATTTATGAAAGGCTACATTTATGGTCAATCCCGATCCAGTAGAGGGGTTTCCTTTCCACCCTGATGAACCTACCGGTCTGTCCTTGGTATTTAATGACTAATATGAAAGCCAGCAAGGGTATTTCCACGCTGAGTTGCCCTCCTGAATCCCAGCCTGCCTTTGAAGCACCCACCTCTCCTATTCTCACTGTCGGCAAGCACAGTCCTCACACCCTCATTTGCTCACAAAAACTGGGATCCCAAAGCCAGCAGGAAAACCAACCCTAGTTTTAGACTCTCCAATCGGTGCAAAACATATTCTCAACATCTAACTTTTCAAGCCCTCTAGGAATTTTATACATTTCAATGGGATAATCCGCAACACAGAAATGAATAAAAATATTAAATAGCAAATTGTAAAATGACATTCTTGGCAAACAGAACAAACTTCCACCATGTTTCCCTCTGAAATTAAAACTTAACTATCATTAAAATTAAGTTTACTTGCAAAATAAACTGGTTAAATCATTCTGATTGATGAAGCTGGATTTAGATTTGTTTAAATTACACAATGGCATGCTATCAGTATCGAACCATCAAAAGATGCTTCGGTGATGTTTCAGGTGAGAGTTTCAGGTTGTTGCTTTAATGCTGAGTTGTTAAATCTCTGAACATCAGTGAGCTTTGAGAAAAATACTCCATTTTCTACCATGTCCCTTAAGATTATATAAATGATAAAGGTTGCCATGGCAGCCTTTTTAATCTTCTTGTTGACCAGGAGGAGGTGGGTTTGGATGGCGCCTCTGGGTTATCCCAAGGCAGCTTGGGCCTCCCTTGCTTCCCCTCAAGGGACTGAATAGCCTCTGCCTGTTCCTACATGTGGAGAAATATTGTCCTGAATTGTCTTCCTTTTTTTCCCCCTCATCAGACCATGGTCGAGAGCAAATCACTTTACTTTTGTATCTGATGTTGGGTGGGGCCATTTTATCTTTCTGCTGGCTACTCTGTCTGGAGGAGGGTCAAATACCAAGTGCGTAAACCTCGTATTCCACCTCTATTCGTCAGTCAAACACACATACCACCCCCCTCCCCCCATTCCCTGCCTGAGGGTGTTCAGTATGATTCAGCTGTTATTACATTAAAAATTCTCTTCAACAACAGCTTAGCGACCAGAATACTATGAATTTTAATGTGACAGGAGTAGCCTATGAGTCTGCTATTGAAGTGACACAGCCAGAGCCTGGGGGAGTTTTAGCTCCCTGATCAAATTAACAGGAATATCATCACCTGCACTTAACAATCTCTGGCACAACCTGCCTTTATTTTCGAACACGCTGTCAAGTTCCAAAGTGAAATTCTAAAGAAAATGCATGCTTCTTCATTGCACCTCATTGTAATATATTCCACTCAGTGACAAAACAATGGAATGGAAACCATTTCAATTAATCTCTCATTTGTTTTTGCCAATTATTCTCACAAGAAAGGATTCAACATACATTTTATATCAGTTAGTGAAGCAGGGTTTAGATATTCGGGAGATCATTGGATCAAAGCATTAACAATGAGCTGTAATGTGTCGAAGAGACCATCTAGAAAGGTTTTTGTTGAATATTTTGCGTGACAAGTTGCTGTACGTGTGAGCTGATAGCGACAGTGAGTGAAACTGGGCAACTGCGTCTTCAGTTCAACACTGCAAGTCCTGTATACTCCTTAACCAATTAATCTTAAGAATTAGGAAATTGCAGTGGAAGGATTGAGAAGGAAATTGGGGTGAGTAAATTCAATATTACATCAGGTACAAAAATAGAAATGAAAAGAGGGAAAGAAAGATCTGATTAAAAGAAAAGAGACAGAAAGGGAAAATAAAAAAATTAGGATTTTAATATCTCTAGTAACAATTAAAACCTTAAGGAAGAACAGTTGAATTAGGAGAGAGGGAAAATAAATTGAAGGGACTATTAAAAAAAACATAGGAATTTAATATTTCCAATAACAATTCAAACATTAAGGAATGGGACTCCACACATTGTAAAAGTTGATTTTCAGTATCAGAGGGGTGAATTGGCAATAATTACCACTTTTCATATTGTTAAAATGGCACTTAGATTTGGAATTACTTGATTTAACTTATTGTGAGCAAAGATATGAATAAGGGCTGCAGTGCGTTTATTGTAATTGAGAATGAGCAATGGTTATAGATTACCTTGGCGATACAAGAGGAAAGCTGATGGGAAATGAAGCATTCAATGGCATTAGATGATATAGAAAGGAAAGGACAGCAAAAAGAGACAGCTTGTCACTGTCATAATCACATCAAATGTCACTTTGGTGACTTTGGTCAAGGCAGATTCGAGGTTGTGATCAGATTAAAAATAACCTCAAATCTAGATCAGAAGCTCGCAAAACAAAAGACCAAATTTGTAATACAGCTGGAAAAATATTCTATATTGCAGAGCTCTAAAATTCCCAAGGAATAGTGATCCAAATCTGTGCCAGCCATCTTTGGCTGTGTGATTGAGAGAGGTCACTGAATTTTCTCGAAAACTAGATTAATAATCAGGATGCTGTGAATTGAATTGTTGCAGCATTTTCAAACTCATTGTTTTCTCGAAGCTTTGACAGAAATAGGCAGTCATTATTATTACATCTACGACACTAAAACAAAGGCAATTGGCTCAGCAAGTCCATATGGTGTTTATGCTCCACACGAGCACCCTCTCTTCCCTCTCTTTCTACCCCTATCAGCAAATCATTCAGATTCTTTCTCTCTTGCGTGCTTATTTTGAAACTTGGAAAGCTAAAACATTTACCAAAGGAGGCCGTTGAGCCCATTATGCCTGTGCCTGCCAATGACAAACTATCCAGATCCCTCACTTTCCAGTTTTTAGCCCTGCAGATTACTGCAATCAAGTGCTTTTTCCAGTGGGTTTCTGCCTCTTTCAGGCAATGAGTTGTAGACACCACCCGCAGGAGAAACAATTTCTCCTCTACTTCCTCTAATTTTTCCCCATCTTCCCCAATTATTTAAAATATCTGCCCCTTGGTTATTGGCCTCTCTGCTGAGGGACTAGGTCCTGTCTATCCACTCTATCTAAGCCCTCTTAATGAAATTTCCCCCTCAGCTTGCTCTGTTCCAAGGCAATCATCCCCCGCCTGTCCAATCCTTCCTCATGGCTAAAATTCTCTAATCACGGCAACATCCTCAGAAGTCTCCTCTGTTCCCCTCTTAATTGCAATTGTCCTTCCTGTAATGCAGTGACCAGAATTGTGGACTTTCCCTTAAATACATCAGGATTTAACATTGGCGCCTTCTTGTGGGTGAGCAGATGAATGATTAAGAATTCACCTGTTGTGACATTCTATAATCTGAGAATAAGAAAAGCTCGAACGTAGCTGTCTTGAATCTGAATTTAGTTGTACAATTACATCTGTCTTCAGTAACAACTGAAACAGTTCCTTCTATGAGAAACTCTTCACTGCTGTAACAGAAGGGGCCAAATCTTCCAATTTCTTGTCCGTCCCGCCGCACCCGTTTCCTGGTGCGGCACTCCCCTGTCCCAGCAGCCGGGTTTCCCATTGTGGGCACCCCCATGCCATCGGGTAATCCATGGGTGTGAGTACTCTGCCAGCGAAGCGGAGGATCACGGCGACGGAGAATCCAGCCTGTATGTCTGAAGATGTGCACGTCACAACTCTGTGGAAGTCCTGATGCATGGACGAACATGGGAATTTCCCAGAAATTTTTAAACTTCCAATGGACAATTACACTGCATCAAGGTAATTACACAACCAACTCCCCCATCTTCCCCAACTACCCCATTGACCCTACAATACCCTCCCAACCTGTTCTGACTATCTCCTGATACAACCTGTCTACCTCCCGACCCCATATATCTATCACCCATAACCTGAACTGACTACCCCATCTCTCGCACAATCATCCAACTACCCACTGACCTGACGTGACCCGACTACTCCCTTGGCCCAACACAACACCCATCCCACCCCCATCAACTGTCTACCCCTTTGACCCAACACGATTAGCCCTCCAATTAATCAACTACCCCCTGACCTGACTACCCTCCAATCAACTGGCTACCCCATGACCCAACCCAACTGCCCCCCAATCGACTGACTACCCCTTGACCTGACCTGACTACCTCTCTAACCCAACCAACTCTCTAACCTCCGTTGACTACCCCTTGACCCAACCAGACTACCCCAATAAACTGACTGCCCCTGACCTGACCCAATTATCCCCCGACCATCTGACAAAACAATCAGGCCTGACTACACCCTGGCCTGACTTCCCCTTCCCACATGACTACCATTCCTAACTGACTCGACTACCCTGAACCAAATACTCACTCACCCACCGAACCATGTACCAACCTTCCCACTTACCCTTCTGACCCTGAACCTACCCACCTATCCACTTATCCACTTATCTGCCTCACACACCTCACCCAGTTCACCACCACACCCACCTACCTACCTATTCACCCATTCATCCTTTTGCTAACCTTGTGTTAACTGGACCTATAAATTTACCACATGGGTAGCTGTGCTGTAAAACAGGGACATGTCCTATCTTCACTCTATCTTCATTTCCCACTCTACTCCACCCTGATGGAGTACCCTGAGAGAGGCTGTGCTGCACAT
Organism: Scyliorhinus torazame; assembly: GCF_047496885.1. Lineage (NCBI taxonomy): Eukaryota > Metazoa > Chordata > Chondrichthyes > Carcharhiniformes > Scyliorhinidae > Scyliorhinus > Scyliorhinus torazame. Next base: position 281,089,235 of record NC_092707.1, on the reverse strand, counting down.
TTCTGGGAAAGCCTGAATTAGAAGATCCCGGAAGAAAGGTGGGGCAGCATCGAGTTGGGGGATTTTACAAATGCAGCGGCAATCTGACAATCGTTGCCATTGGTTGGAAGATCCAGGCTATTGAGTATTTCATTACAATCTGCGTACAATCAATTATTATCTTTTATTACTTGTGACATCTATCAACGCATCCACTACAAGCAAGAAAATCCATTCTGTACTTACATAGTTTTCAGCAAGGTCAGGGTGCAAGTAATCAATCCCTGCATTAAAACAATAAAAACATTACATACACTGGATTTAAAATCCTAAAAGGAGGTTCTGCTAACTCAACACATTACATTTTCAGCAGCTCTAAAGAGATTTAAAGCATTGAGAAATGGCATGAGAAATATCTAGAGTGAAATACATTTGCACAATTATAATATCAACTTCTTGTATCAGAGGAACAATTCCTTCAGCAGGATGTAGTTTAATGGGTATCATTAAGTCTAAATGCAAGCATTGTAGAATCATTGAATCATAGAACATCTACAGTGCAGGAGGAGGCCATTCGGCCCATCGAGTCTGCACTGATCCTCTGAAAGGGCAACCTACCTGGGCCCACCCCCACACTATCCCCGTAACCCCACCTAACCTTTGGACACTAAGGGCCAATTGAGCATAGCCAATCTACCTAACCTGCACATCTTTGGACTGTGGGAGGAAACCGGAGCATCCAGAGAAAACCCATGCAGACACAGGGAGAATGTGCAAGCTCCACACAAACAGTCACCCAAGGCCGGAATCGAGGCAACAGTGCTAACCATTTTGCCACTGTGCCGTGTGAAGTTAAAGAGAAATTACAACAGGGGAAAGACACCGAATATATTTGCTTACCCCTTCAAAATTCATCATTCAGTAAAAGACACAGAGAAACACATGAGCACATATCATCAAAAGTGGCTTTCGGTAATGACATTCAATGAGTTCTTACCATCGTCCATGATTGCTATGGTTACTCCTTTTCCAGTGTAACCCAATTCCCAAGCCTCAGCAACATTAAGATCTAAGCCAGGGGTTCCATCTGCTTGACCTGTGTTGACCTATTTGAACGAAAGTGAGAACATACAAAGGATAAACATGTTTCGGTATTTGCAAATTTATTTTTCAGAACTTCAATCCATTATAAACCCAGCAGGAATGGAGAGGGGCAGGGGCGTTAAAGTGGCATGATCTGTACCAATAATGCCCTGTCCTCCCACCATTTTGACCCCTGGATCTTTGGTGGTGGCATGGTTCCGTGCAGCATGCAGTGGCTTTTCCTCCAGCAACACCTTCCAAATCCAGGGGCACTACCATCTAGAAGGACAAGGGCAGCAGGTACCTGGAAACACCACCACCTGGAAGTTACCTTCCAAGACACATACCTCCCTGACTTGGAAATATATCGGCATTCCTTCACTGTCACTGCGTCAAAATCCTGGAGCTCCCTTCCTAACAGCACTGTGGGTGTACCTACATCACATTGATTGCAGTGGTTCAAAAAGCCAGCTCACTACCACCTTCTCAAGGACAAGTATGGATGGGCAATAAATGTTGGCCTAGCCAGTGACACCCACATCCTGTGAAAGAATTTTAAAAATAGTGGGAGCCCTCATGACTAGTAAGCACGGCAGGATGTAATTTAGGTGTCAAAATGATTTCAGCAAAGATTCAGTCGAAGTGGGTATTGCCACAGAGGTTACAGTAAACTGGCACAGTTATCAGGGTTGGGAGGAGAAGAATTCTAGGGGAGCCTCAGGTCTCTTCTCTTCCCTCTGTTCTCCAGCTCGCTGAGGATCGATTTACCTGACTGCCAGGGACCTTTCTTGAATCCCCGCATTGACCTCCTCCGACAGGCCCCAGCCTCTGCATACTGATCGTCAGCCTTGCCGAATGAAAATGAGGACTGCGCATTAAAATGGCTCCAGTTTCAGGCTGTGCCATCGTGCATGATTCCTTCAGGCCACAACTCCACCAGATCCCTGGCCCAGACTAAAACAGTGGTTTATAACAAAATTACCTACATCTGGCTTCCTTAAAGTAGTTATCAGGGAGCTGGCAAGAAATCAAAAAATCCAAAGAGTAAGGGTGTATTAGCACAGACTATTTTTTCTTTTGTAATTTGTTTAGTTTTAGTCCATTGACTCTGTCACAACGCCCCCCCCCCCCCACCCCCCGCCCCCGCACATACACACATACACCTTGTGTTCCCTCAGATAAAAAGGACACTTGAGAGCTAGCAAGTCTCTGCCAATTCCTCTCTTTCATAAGCGGTAAATTTAGCTGATATGTAATAACTGGTCTCCGTTCCTGGAGTAAGTCACCACTTTCCACTTGGTAGATTGAGATTGTGAGAGGGATAATCATGGACAAGGGCCTGCACTGTAAAGGGTGTGATTTTTGGGGCCATTCGGTATGCGGGTAAATCCCGTTATGGCCGTTAAATCTCACAAGAGGGCCTTAATCGGAATGGCTCTGGAAAGATTGTGGTTTGAGAGCCCCCCCACCCCCGCCAGTGTGATCAGGTTCATGCCCAGGGATTTCCATTAATTTAAATATAGTTAAACAACTTTACACTGTACCTTCCAATGCCGGGTGATGCTCCCCTCCGAGAAGTGTGATGTCTCACCAGCACGATACACTATTGGTTTTCGAAAGTTTAACTGTACTGAGAGGAGACACTAAAAGGGGGCGCTGAGAGGAGGCATTGAGAGAGGGATCTTCCCCTCATGTATGGTGGCGAGAGAAGGGTGCGCACCAGAGAACATGGGGGGGGCAAGAGGGAGGAGAGTGCCCCCTGGTAGTTCTATAGTTGAGGGAGGGGGGTTCGTCCCGAAGCGGGGGATCCTCCATGGCTGGGCGGGGAAGGGATTGGGAGGGAGCTCAGTATTCTCGCTGATCGTGGCACCCTGATCTCTGCATAGTCGGGCTTGTCGCCTCTATGAGGCCACGCCTCATCAGCGTAATGGCGCTAAACACGCCCATTGATTCTTTTCTGGCAAAATGTCAGGAGATCTGGACAAAAAATCTGGCTGCATTTCTGAAGAGAAACATGCTGGTTTTCAGTCGGAACCTGATACTTTGCCATTTGTTTGGAAAATTACACCCGTGGATGCCCAGCCATCACGTTACTGAATGACGGAGCAGACTCAAGAGGCTGAAGGGCCTACTTCCGCTCCAATTTCTTGTGTTCATTTAACTCCATGGCATCCATCAAAATCCTCAAACTCCCTTTGCATTGTGGGTGCACCTTTAGCACACGGGCTGAAGAAGGCAGCTCATCACTGCCTTCTCAAGGGCAACTGGGAATGGGCAAATTTTAGCAACCCCAACATACCAAAAGTTAATATATTAAAAAATATACGCAGACACTGATTGTGTTCAATGTCAAAAGATAGCCAGTTGAATTATCCATTGCATCAGTGAATTCCATAACATAGTTGGCAACGGGTTAACCCAGGCAGGTAATGGAACAGTCTTAATATTAGAGCTGTTGACATTCTGATTATCTGGCTAATTTACAAACCGAAAAAAAGTGAAATCAGTCTCACCAAGTATGTAAAAGAGGTACTTCACTGTAAAATAATATTACACCGAAAACCTAGACAATACTTTAATTTCTCCAGTTAAAACCTTCACAAAATTGACGAATCACCAGGACGTTTTCAAATTTGCACATAAAAGCGCTCTAAAACCAATTCACTGTGGGGAACAATTTGAGGCATTTTGACCAGTGTTATTTTCATTGATTCAATGAGGAGGAAAATTCCTGGAAGTTATTGGCCAAGACTTTTCTGCTGGAGCTATGCCAGAACAGCTTCAGTAGGTCATACTGGAATCTTACTCTCCAGCCACTCTTCTATATCTCTGGCTTTCCTCACCATTCCCAAAATTCCCCACAGGAAGTGACAACCGCAAAGTAAACAGTCAATTGAAAGTTCCTAAACCGAGATTAATGGATCTTTGTCAGGTAAGGGCAATAGAGGTTATGGAACCCAGGTGGGCAGATGGATGTAAGATGCAGATCAACAATGATCTGATTGTGTGGTGGGACAGACTTGGGAGGATGAATGGCCTTCGCCTACATTCTATATGAGTAGGAATAACCAAGCTTCATGCAATTGGTCACATATAGTGTAGTTAATGTCCCAAATTGTGATATTAATTAACCCCATGTCCTGACAATGCCTCAACAGAAGAACACCAAATTGAATGCTCGGCCACCTGAGAGATGCACACGCTTGATTAGAAATCTGTTAGCAGCAGCAACAAGGTAAGGTAAATGCATTTTAGATTTGCACCTCTGGTACTGCTAATATTACCAGACTAACAATCCAGACACTTGAGTTCAAATCCCACCATGGCGACAGACGAATTTAGATTGAATCAATAAATTGGCAATGAAAAGTTAGCATGAGTAATGGTGAGCACACAAATGCCAGTTGTGCTAAAAATCCATCTGGTTCCCTAATGTCCGCTAGGGAAGGAAATCTGCCCATTCTGGCCCACAACAATGTGGTTGACTCTTAACTGCCCTCTAAAATTGATGAGCATGAAGTGCAATTTGGAAAGGGTAATAAATGTTCGCTCTCAAAACCCAGGAAAGAATTAAAATATACATTAAAAAATAGAAGCAGGAGGAGTCCATTCGAGTCTGCTCCGCCCTCCATTATGACCGTGGTTGATCATCAAGTTCAAATCTAATTCTATTAATATGTAAATCTAATTTTAAATTGTGATAACAAAAATGCACATGATATAATTGGGAATTTTGAAAACAGCCTATGATGCAGGGTGATGATGTCTCATGTTGAAGGTTAGAAATATTTCTACATTTTTGCTTTTAATTTCTGCCACCTAGAAGGGGCAGGTCAGTCACCATCACCAAGACAGTTACCAGCCTGGTTTGGGCATCTATCACTGTCCCTTCATTGTCACTGGGTTAATATACTGGAACTCCCTACCTGGGGGCATCGATGGCACTTGGATTTCAGTGGTTCAAGGAGGTGGCCCTCCACCACCCTTCCCAGAACTTCAAGAGATGGGCAATAAATGGCATTTGTGCCCACATCCCAAGGAGAATAAAATTCAATAAAAGATAATAGACACAGGTAAACATTAAGCACAAGTAAAGGAGATGTAGGTAAGTCAGATGTTGCTTACAAGATACCATTGTTTAGTAAACAAAGGATCATTCATCATGATACCAATTTCACTAATGCTTCGATATCCTCGCTTCTTTCTGCCAAATGCTTCTTGCTGCAGGGCATGTTTTACCTGTAAGAAAAACATTCTGCATGAGCAAATACATTAATATTAGATTGGGCATAAGGATCCCGAAGACTTCAATTAAAATTTTCAAACTGATTACATTAATTGCGATATCATCTTCTCTACATTAGGAACACAATTTCAATGGGATTCAGAGAAAAGTGTTTCACTGACACTATTTTCCCAATCTACTTTTAAACAAACACTCTAAGATCAGGTCCTGCAGCGATCTTGCTTTTCAGCAATCATCCCACAAAGGTGCAAAGAAGGATGAACAGAAAAGCAGTCTCTGGTCCATTTATCTGTCCCACACAATTGTGATGCCTTATGTACCTTTTACATGCCCCCCCCCCCCAAATAAATAAAAACCGAGGACATTTAGGGAAGAGATGAAGATGGGCAATTCAGCCATTCCTGTGATAGGGAAGAGACCACCTTATGCAGTGGGAATCACCAGGAGTTCCAGATTCAGGAGAACAAAAAGCCGGCGCCTCACTTCCAGCACCTTATAACAGAGATGCTGCCCTCTGAACAACAAGGCCTTCCGTGTGGCGAAATATCCCAAGGTGCTTCACAGGAGGGTTATCAAGCTAAATTTGACACAGAGTCTCTTCAGGTGATACTAGGAACAGAAGGCCAGAGGTTTGGTTAATGAAGTGGGTTTCAAAGAGAATATTCAAAGAGGAGAGATGATTAGGGAGAGATTTCCAGAACATAGGGCCTCAGCAGCGGAAGTTGCAGCCAATGCTGCAGCAATTAATATCAGTGACCATACAAATGACCAGAACGTGAGGAGCGCAGTTGTCTTGGAGGGCTACAGGGACACAGGAAAATTCCCTTTTTGGTAAGGAAATTATATGATGATGGCTGTCAAGAGAGCCAGGTAAACTCCTTCAAAGAATTTTGCAGTTGTTGCTTATCATTTGCTTTCAAACAAGGAAAACAATGATTCCACAGCCTCCCTCAATTAGTGAGAAAAGACAAACAACATTCGAACACGAATATTGATACTATCGTATCAGACTGAAAGCCAGAGGTCAAAGAGAAAGACTGTTCTGAACAATATCAGCCTGTCACTTTAAAACAAATCGCTCTCCAGTGACAACTCTGGAAGTAATGAGGCCAACTTTGATATTGAAAAAAGACCGACATTTATGTTGCACCTTCTGCACCCTCAGAACATCCCAAAGTGTTTTAAAGCAATTGAATTTATTTTGAAGTGTGCTCACTGTTGGAATGCAGGAAAATATTATGGGGCCAGCCTGCCTGTGAATTCAACCGTATTGTTACCGACCATTGGTGTGTAGAGGTATCTGATCATTATTTTCATGTGGTTCTTGTTGCTGTGACCTCTTCAGGTGTGTTTAAGTGTTACCACAGGAAAACCACAGAGGAAATTTGGCGACAATGCTATTCAGGCACAGGAGGGCAAGGGCTAAAGAAAAATTAGCTCCCCCAATTGCCTGGTGCACAGGCTCCCAATTATCAAACGCTGTTCCATCACTATAACCTGGAGAATCCTCCCAAACAGTTTAGAAAAGACAAGGCCATCAGTTTTGTTCTTGTTACTCTCCCAGCCAGCTAATATTGCACCATTAACTCTGCTTTCTAGATGCATGGATATAAATGTTTGTGTCTGAATCATGATCAGAAAAGCATTTTCCTTCTTTCTAATCAGCACTCAGTCAGGTTTACCCTCCAGTGCAAAATACCACAATTCAATATTCATCAGAGAAAATAGATGGGCGGGATTCTTCATTTGGGTGGAGAATAGTTCCAAAATCGCGGTGGGTGCTAATTTGGCACCAAATCGCAACTCTCCGGCACCTCTACAACGGCATCAATGTATACCAGAACACACATACAGTGGACACCGTTTGCATATAACTAGCAGGCCCGACCTGGTATTCTACAGGGCTTCTGCGATGCTCCATCTCCGATGGGCCGAGTTGCCAACGGCGCGGTATACTTGTCCTTTTAAAAATTGTGAAACCGGCACGGTGATTGCAGAGGGGGAGAGGGGGCACAGAAAGTGTCCAACATCGCCATAGTTTGGTGACAGCTGTGCCGCTGGTCGGGGGGCTTCTGCCAGGGCCGGGGTGGGTAGCGGGGGGTAGCAGGAGGTGGGCTGTGCGGTCGGGGTGGACGGGCACGGAACACCATTGTTGCAGCCATCAAGGCAGCTGTGCAGCTGCGCATACCACTGACAGCCCACTGTAAACTTAGGGCCACGGGTCGGATAGGTGGCACCCCCTGGGTGCCCTCTGGCCCCAGCTGACCCATCAGCTGTATGGGCGCACTCCAGCACAACGAGTGGCATCTTCTTGGCTGGGACTCCATGAAGTCTCATAGCTTCTAGTTAAACATGGGCAAGGAAACCTCCTGCTGTTTACCATGTACCGGCCACCATCAGCTGATGAATCAGTACTCCTCCATGTTGAACACCACTTGGAGCAAGCACTGAGGGTGACAAGGGTGCAGAATATGCTCTGGGTTGAGACTTCAATGTCCATGCTTGATAGCACTGTTGCTGACTCCTTCCATCACTTTGCTGATGATGGAGAGTAGACTGATAGGGTGGTAATTGGCTGGGTTGGATTTATCCTGTTTCTTGTGTACAGGACGCACCTGGGAAACTTTCCACATTGCCGGGTGGATGCCAGTGGTGTAGCACTTCCCAAACAGCTTAGCTACGGGTATGGCAAGTTCTGGAGCACAAGTCTTCAGTACTATTGCCGGGATATTGTCAGGACCCATAGCCTTTGCAGTATCCAGTGCTTTCAGCCATTTCTGGATATCATGTGGAGTGAATCATATTGGCTGAAGACCGACAGTCCCATTGATTGTGGAGATGCAGTCGCAGAGCCAGGGACTACATGAGGGGTTGTCGGTGAGCGTCCAGCACTTGCAGGCGCAGGTGGAGGAGTCCAACCGCGTGCACGAGTAGGAGGTGGTGCCAACCTTGCATGCCACCCTTGCTTGCACAGAATGCCCCAGACCTTGGACATGCTGATCCATAGCCAAAACCGTTGCTCCAAATGCCTGTGACACTTCTTCACATAAAGGATGGTAGAAGTATGGAATTCTCTCTCACATATTGCTATGATTTCCAGCCCCCTCATGGTGAGACCCAACGTGGGAGATTTGGTGGTCCAGCCAAAAGTCCATTGACTTTCAGCAGGACCTGGCGATTCCAGCAGTGGGCGGGGATTGAAAATCCCGCTCTTTAATTCTGAGATCAATAGGTTTTTACTAGCCCAAAATATGGAGACAAGACAGATGGATGGAGTTATGATACAAGTCAGCCATGAACCCATTGAATAAAGGGACTGAATGGCCTCCTATTGTTCCTTGGTTCCTAGGGTCAATCTGTCAGATTGGTAAGGAAGCCTGGCCTAGTGAAAGGAGATTCAATCACCTCAAGTCCAGAGCTGGTCAGGAGCACTGAATGTAAATGTCGCCACAGTCCCATAGGCTGGTCTCCTTTTTGAGGGGGTGAACTAACTGGTGGTGATTTAACTAGAGGTCACTAACACCTCAGGCGAGGGCAAGGATGAGAATTCAGGCCTTCATGAATAACCTCAGCCAGTACGGGAATTGAACCCGTGCTGTTGACATCGCTCCGCATCACAAATCAGCCAGCCAGCCAACTGAGCAAACTGACCCACATTCAGAAACTATAGTATAACCAGAAAAAGTTAGAGGTCCCCACTGATAGGGCTAGTGTAGCACGTTCTTAAAACTTGCTTTTCCTGTTTTTGAGGAAGTAAGTGAATTAAGGTGTAATCTGAGCCAAATTGAGCTCTGTGCCGGGCCGATCGTGAGTCACCCGACTCTCTCCGCCCAGCACAATCTGGATGCCACTCTCCTTAACGGGCCATGTAAATATCCAGACGCCAGATTCACCCGGCGCCCGGGACTCACCGGCCGTGCCTGGGAGACCTCACTAGGGTGTTGTTTAGTACTGGTCCACACAAGCGTGGACCAGGAGTAACGGTACCCTGGGGGGAGGTCTCCCAGGCCTTTGGAGACATCAAGGTGGTCAAGGTCAGGACAAGGTGGCACTCTGGCAATCCCCCAGGCACCTAGACATCTTGGCACTGCCAGTTTGGCACCATGGCAGTGCCGGGTGGCACTGTCAGGATACAAGGCTGGCAGTGCCTGGGTGCCAAGGTGCCAGGTTGGCATTACCGGGGGTCAGGCCTGGGGGGATGCCAAGTAGAGGGAGGGTGTTTTCCCGGGGGTCTCCTCAGTGTTGGAGGTTGAGAGGGGACCAAAAAAGAGGGATGGCCTGAAAGAGGGGTGTCATGTTCTGTAGACTGGCTGAAGTGAATGATGAACTACAGAACATTTTGTTTAAATAACTTATTGTAGAACAACTGCGTGATAAGGTAACTAGGGTAAAGAAAATAATAAATTACTAACACTAATTAACTATTGTGGAACTACTGCAAAATACATCTGTCCTCCAGCATGACCTACTCCCAACTCCTAGACCACAGGGCCATGTGATGAGTTTACTCTGCCAGTGGTTGTCGGAGGTCCTGCTTGACATTATGTTCAAATTTGCCTTATGTTTATCATCACGGGGGGGCGGGGAAGATCGGGGCTGTTGGACAAAATGGCATCTCAATCTGCGAAATCCCTCTAAGTGCGGCCTCAGTGGAAAGAATATCCCTGAGACCAAAAAGAATGGCAAAGTGCCATTGGATAGCAGGATGTTTCTCTGCGCTGCAGCCTCCGAGAAACACCCGATAAATATGCTGTTCAGCAGACTTTAACTTCAGTCCGCTGAGTCTCGCCCATCATCTATTTAATGACCTTATGATTTTTATTCCAGGTTTGCTCCTAGCTGTGTGCTGGAAATCAATTCCACGAAATTCCAGATCATTCCTGGGAGGTTGGCAACTTCAACAAGGGCACAGGCCTAGATCATAAAGACGGCAAAATTGTCAATAAGTAGTATATTTTCAAGTTGGGAATTTTACAGAAATTTACACTGTCATCATCATTTGCGTACGCATGTTTGATATTTATCATAATAGCTGGCATTTAATAGGAACGAGAGGAGACCATTCAGCCTCTCTTCCACCATTCAATTAGATTAGGTTCATCTGTAGCTCAACTCCATTTCACCAGAATTGGAAAGAGCAAAGGTTGAGCTAAAAAAAGAAGTATCTGTGTCCTCTTTTAATGTATGTAAGATTTTTATGTCCTTTAATTATTACAAATATTCTAGGTCTCTATTCCTATATTTTGTATTGTGATATTTGAAAACATCTGTCACCCATCCTGCAAAAGGCAGAAGTGAATATGATTTAATATATTGTGTCCAATGTCCTTTATTATTTTAGTTTGCGAATATAATTGAATAGGATGCCTCAATATGAACAGTCACGTGACAATTTTGATGGCAGTTTTCTAATTATTGGTCCCATGAATTCAGTCACTTTTTACTTAATATTCATTTGTTGCTGTTTCTTCACAGTGCATACTCCAATCAGCATCTACTCTTTATACAAGCAATTAAGTTTAACCCCAAGATATGATACAGTTTTTAGAAAGGGAAATATTAAACCTTCTCAACATGCAAATCACATTCTCAATGGCCTTTGCTGACAAGTTGATATCTATGCCACAGTGAAACTGCACAGGCATAACACGATGTCATTCCCTGAGCTCCACATCGCCTGTTGTAATGATATGACCCAGTTCAGCAATAAACCCAGGATAACCGTATCTGATGTAAATTACATTTGATAAAATTTGAATAAAATTAGAGAATAGTATTACACGTTGAACTATTGAGCCATTTCAGATGTTGTATTTCTCCTTTCTGAATTTCCTCGCCACAAATAGCAGAGTTGTTTTTGTTTCCCGCTGATTAGCTGACCACATTATGAATTGTTGCCCAGGTAACGGTTGCTGAAGGGTGGAGAAACATTAGCTTACCCTCGGGTCCTTTACCAGATAAAGCTTATGACGAATGCTGCGTCTTCTTCTGGCCTTTGGAATACCACTATGAGTGAAGTGATAGAGTCCTTCTGCAAATGGGAGCTGTGGTAAAATAGAAAGTATATAAGGACATCTTGTTAGTAATCGAGGGACTAACCTGAGTAAGTTTATGTGTCACCTTAAGTCAAGAATTAATGTCCTGACACTTTTAACTTTCACTTTCATGAGAGGACAATCTCATTCGAATTTATTGAGTGGAAAATGAATGGCAGTGGGCACAATTGGGATTTTACACCCCATCCAATTTTGCTATCCATTAAAGTCAATGAGTAATATCAGGCGGGGAGTGAAACCAGCCTTCTACCTCATCACATGGGGTCCCCACCCAGCAATTCCATTTAATATTGCAGAAAAATGTTCTATTATACTGATAGGAACATATGAACAAGGAACAGAAGTAGGCCATTCAGCACCTTGACCCTGCTCCGTCATTTAATACGATCACGGCAGATCTGATAGTAACCTCAAATCTGCATCTCCCTTCCCCTCGATAACCTATCAGCCCTTTCTCAAAAATAATCAACCAGCTCTGCCTTAAAAATATTCAAAGACTCTGCTTCCACTGCTTTTTCAGGAAGACCGTTCCAAACACTCATGACTCTCTGAGTGGAAAGTATTTGCTTTTTCCTCCTCTTTAAATGGATTACCCCTTATTTTTAAACAGTGAACCCTAGTTCTAGATTCTCCCACAAGAGGAAACATCCTCTACACACCCATCCTGTCAATACCCCGCAGGATCTCATATGTTTCAATCAAGTATAATCTGTGGATGAAGTATCTCCAAATAACTTACTATGTTACAGCATATCTTAGTTTACCAACAGTCATGTGATTGATAAAGTTGTACTTTCTTGAGTTCATTTTGTCTCACAGAGAGATCGAGAAGATTTGGCCTATATTACCTGGGGTTTAAAAGAATGAGAGGTGGTCTCATTGAAGTTGTGATGAATGTAGGAATTACAAATATATTATGTTATAGGTATTTGGTGCAATAAGAGTTAAAAGCCTGGGTTAGTGTGTGTATGACTACTGCTGTGGTGTTTTAATGAAATCCTAGTTTAAAAGGCAACTAGGGTTTGGAGCCAGGGGTGCAATTAAAGCACTGTAAAAAGCTTGGGCTAATGGAATGTTGTTTGGATTAAGGGGATTGAAGGTTATTGTGTTTAGTCCTGGCTAAACAAGTCAAGGGACATAAGAATGCCTTGTGCTTTGAGTATAGATGATGTAGTTAATGAGAGGAGCCAGGTCTGTCTGAAAGGTCAGTTGGTTCTAGAACTCTCTTCTGAACAGAGGTGTTTCAGTTTGGTCCTGAAAGGTTTTCTCTCCAAAGATTCTGCACAAAGTAAAGCAAGTAGAAACCTGATTGTTAACTTTATTCAGGAGTGGTATTTAAAATATATTGGTTTGCTTAATTGGAATATAGTGGCAGGTTTAGGAAGTAAGTTATGGATTTCTCTTTTACTTAAGAACTGTTGTAACCATTAACTGTTAAACAATTTCTTTGTTGCTAATGTAGTTAATTTTGTGTTCAAATTAAAGTTTGTTTTAACATAAAAGAGACCTATGGATCAGTGTTTTCACTCCTGTGGTGCAGTAACATTTCTTCACAGTTTTACAAATTGAATATAGTTGGGTTCTCATCCGGGATCCCAACAATTTGAATATGAACAGTTATGAGGGCAGAAGTCAGAGCTGGCTGAAGTGAATTGGCAAATTAGGTTAAGGGATAGGTCTAAAGAAGGTCACATGGCGCAGTGGGTAGCATCCCTGCCTTTGGGCCAGACGTTCGAGCCCCACACCATGACTTGACGGCCAAGGAAGGTGCATTCATAATGTGGCCAAATGGGGTCAGTATAAACCTGCAAATTCCTCTCAAAATGCCAATGGCTGCAGGGGGATATATTTAGATACATGCAAGTTCGGGACTTTGCCAGAAAGGAGATACAGAGCTTCCCAGTAGAGCTGGCTTCCACATTGCTGGAGGAGGTGCTGACGACAAGGAGACTGGAGAAGGGGGGTAGTATCGGCGGTTTACGGGGCTATTTTGGAAGAGGAGAAGGCGCCACTGAAAAGGATCAAGGCAAAGTGGGAGGAAGAGTTGGGAGAGGGTATGGAGGAGGGGTTCTGGTATGAGGTTGGGGCGTGTGCGAGGTTGGGGCTGATACAGCTGAAGGTGGTGTATAAAGCACACCTTACAAGGGGAGGATGAGCCGGCTCTTTGAGGGGGGAGAAGATGTGTATGAATGTTGCAGACGTGCCTGCAAACCACGTTCATATGTATTGGTCCTGTCCAAAGCTGGAGGATTACTGAAAAGAGGTTTTTAGAGTAATCTCTAAAGTGGTGCGCGTGAAACTAGACCCGGGCCATTGGGAGGCCATATTCGAGGTGTCGGACCAGCTGGGATTGAAAACGGGTGCGGAGGCAGATGTTGTAGCCTTCGCCTTGTTCATCGCCCGAAGGCGGATCCTGTTAGGGTGGAGATCAATCACTGTGCCCTGGCGTGGCGGGGACCTGCTGGAATTCTTAACGCTTGGAAAGGTCAAATTTGAACTGAGGGGAAGGATGGAGGGGTTCTACAATTCAGGGGCGGTATTCATTATGCACTTACGAGAATTGGATTATATCGTACATTAGGGGGGGGGCTGCTGAGAGGGTTGGGGGAAGGGGGGACTGTATGTGTTAATGGTGACTGTGGGTGATTCCTGATTCCTTTTTGTTGTCTATTTATATTGACATGCGGGCTAATGTTTGAGAGTTTGGTGGGAGGATGGAAGTGTTGTTATTGATATGGGGATTGACATGCCATTCATTACTGATTGTTGTTTATTGTTGGGTGTAGATTTGGGAGAAAATGTGAAAAAGGAGAATAAAATTTTTTTTTTCAAAACATGCCAGCCACATTTGACGCGGAGTGGTGCCCCTCAAGTTGTAAGCAGGAAAAACCTTGCTCTGGGCACAGATGAAAATCTGCCTTGTGCAATAGAGATGCAGTGGCAAACATTTAAGGGGATTTTTCAGAATGATACATTCTACCGAGTAAGATAATGTCCGAGGGATGGGCTGATCATCCATAGTTAAACAGAAAAGTTAAAAATAGTATTAAAATTAAAGAAAAAGCATGTAATTGTGCAAAGATAGGTGGAAGCTCAGAAGATTGAATACAATATTAAGTACAGCAAAAGATGACTAAAAGATTAATAAGGAGGGAAACATTACAATATGAGAGAAAGCTGTCCAGAAATATAAATAAAAACAGATAATAAGAGTTTCTATAAATATTTCAAAAACAATCAAGTTAACAAAGTCAGCATTGGTCCTATAGAAATTTGAAAATGAAAAGCAAGGAAATAGCAGATGAATACATAGTTTCATAGAATTTACAGTGCTGAAGGAGGCCATTCGGCTCATCGAGTCTGCACCGGCCCTTGGAAAGAGCACCCTACCCAAGCCCACACTTCCACCCTATCCCTGTAACCCAGTAACCCCACTTAAACTTTTTGGACACTAAGGGCAATTTAGGATGGCCAATCCACCTAACCCGCACATCTTTGGACTGTGGGAGGAAACCAGAGCACCCGGAGGAAACTCACGCACACACGGGGAGAATGTGCAGACTCCGCACAGACAGTGACCCAAGCCGGGAATCAAACCTGGGACCCTGGAGCATGAAGCAACAGTGCTAACCACTATGCTACCGTGCTGCCCAAATTGACGGGGTTTTTTTGCATTCATTACAAGAGGATACAGGTAGTATCCCAGAAACAGCTCTAAAGCAGAGAATGGAAGAGACAGGAATTCAGGAAAATTTCAATCACCAGAGAAGTGGTACTGAATAAATTGTTGTTGGAGGTGTGGGTTGTCAAGAGGCTGGGTCCTGATGGACTTCATCCTGGGGTCTTAAAAGCAGTGGCTAGTGAGATTGTTGATGCATTGGTTTTAATTTTCCAAAACTATTGATTTGGAGAAGGTCCCATTAGATTGGAAGATATCAAATGTCATTCTATTATTCATAAAGAGATGGAGACAGAAAGCAAGAAACTACAGGCCAATTGACTTAACATCTGTCATAGGAATGTTCGCAGCTATTATTGAAGAAGCTATAGCAGGGCACTTAGTTCAAGATAATCAGGCAGAGTGAACATGGTTTTCTGAAAGGGAAATCATGTTTAACCAACTTATTGGAGTTCTTTGAGGAAGTGACATGTGTTGTGGATAAACGGGAACCAGTAGATATACGGTATTTAGATCTTCAGAGGGTATTTGATAAAGTGCCATATCAAAAGGTTATTGCAGAAAATAATAGCTCATGTTATGGGAGGTAACAAATTGGCATGGAGGGAGGATTGGCTGGCTAATAGGGAGCAGAGAGTAGGTATAAATGGGTATTCTTCAGGTTGGCAAGTTGTAACGAGTGATGTGCCACAGGGATCAGTGCTGGGACCTCGGGTGGGATTCTCCCCTACCCGGCGTGGCGGGGGGTCCCGGCGGTATTGAGTGGCGTGAACCACTCCAGCGTCAGGCCAACCCAAAGGTGCAGATTTCTCCGCACCTTTAGGGGCCAAGCCTTCACCTTGAGGGGCTAGCCCCGCCCCGGAGTGATTGGTGCGCCGCCAGCCGGCGGGAAAGGCCTTTGGCGCCATGCCAGTCGGGGCCGAAAGGTCTTTGCCAGCCGGCGGAAGTCGGTGCATGCGCAGGATCGTCAGCGGCTGTTGACGTCATCCCCGCTCATGTGCAGGGGGGTTGTCCCTTCCGCATCGGCCATGGTGAAAACTGTGGCCGAGGCGGAGGGCAAAGAGTGCCCCCACGGCACAGGCCCGCCCGCGGATCGGTGAGCCCCGATCGCGGGCCAGGTTACCATGGGTGCACCCCCTGGGGCCAGATCGTCCCGTGCCCACCCCCCCCCCCCCCGCCCCAGGACCCCGGAGCCCGCTCCCGCTGCCTTGGCCCACCGGTAAGAAAGGTGGTTTAATCCACGTCGGCGGGACAGGCATTCCAGTAGCGGGACTTCGGCCCATCGCGGGCCGGAGAATCGCCAGGAGGGGTCCCGCCGACCGGCGCGGCGCGATTCCCTCCCACGCCGAATATCCGGTGCCGGAGAATTTGGCAACCGGCGGGGGTGGGATTCACGCCAGACCCCGCCAATTCTCCGACCCGGCAGTGGGTCGGAGAATCCCGCCCCTCAAATTTTACCATTGACATAAATGATTTCATAGAATTTACAGTGCAGAAGGAGGCCATTTGGCCCATCAAGTCTGCACTGGCTCTTGGAAAGAGCACCCCACTTAAGTCGACGCCTCCACCCGACACCCGTAACCCAGCAAACTCACCTAACTTTTTGGGACATTAAGGGAAATTTATCATTGCCAATCCACCTAACCTGCACATCTTTGGACTGTGGGAGGAAACCGGAGCACCCGGGGGAAACCCACGCAAACACGGGGAGAAAGTGCAAATTCCACACAGACAATGACCCAAGCAGGAATCGACCCTGGGACCCTGGAGCTGTGAAGCAACTATGCGAACCACTGTGCTACCGTGTCCCCCTCAGCAACAGTGCCTTCAGTTCCTTCCTCCAGATCATTAATGTATGTTGTGAAAGGTTGTGGTCCCAGCACCGACTCCTGAGGTACACCACTAGTCACCGGCTGCCATCCTGAAAAGGACCCTTTTATCCCCACTCTCTGCCTTCTGCCAGTCAGCCAATCCTCTATCCATGCTAGGATGTTACCCTTAACACCATGGGCTCTTAATTTATTTAACAGTCTCCTATGTGGCACCTTGTCAAAGGCCTTCTGGAAATCAAAATAAATCACGTCCACTGGTTCTCCTTCGTCTAAATTCCTCGTTACTTCCTTAAAGAACTCTAATAGATTTGTCAGACATGACCCACCCTTGACGAAGCCAAGAAGGCATATGGCATGCTTGCCTGCATTGGCCGGGGCATTGAGTATAAAAATTGGCAAGTCATGTTGCAGCTATATAGAACCTTAGTTAGGCCACACTTGGAGTATAGTGTTCAATTCTGGTCACCACACTACCAGAAGGATGTGGAGGCTTTAGAGAGGGTGCAGAAGAGATTTACCAAATGTTGCCTGGTATGGAGGACATTAGCTATGAGGAGAGGTTGAATAAACTCGGTTTATTCTCACTGGAACAACGGAGGTTGAGGGGTGACCTGATAGCGGTCTACAAAATTATGAGGGGCATAGACAGAGTGGATAGTCAGAGGCTTTTTCCCAGGGTAGAGGGGTCAATTACTATGGGGTATAGGTTTAATGTGCGAGGGACAAGCTTTAGAGGAGATGTACGAGGCAAGTTTTTTACACAGAGGGTAGTGGGTGCCTGGAACTCGCTGCCGGAGGAGGTAGTGGCAGCAGGGACGATAGTGACATTTAAGAGGCATCTTGACAAATACATGAATAGGATGGGAATAGAGGGATACAGACCCCGGAAGTGTAGAATATTTTAGTTTAGACGGACAGCATGGTCGGCAAAGGCTTGGAGGGTCAAAAGGCCTGTTCCTGTGCTGTACCTTTCTTTGTTCTTTGTTCTTTGTCCTTTTAAGCTGTGCTGACTCAGTCCTATTTTACCATGCACTTCCAAGTACTCATCTATAATAATGGACTCTAAACTCGTACCAATGACCAAAGTCAGGCTAACCTATAATTTCCCGTCTTCGGCCTCCCTCCCTTCTTAAACAGCAGTGTTACATTAGCCATTTTCCAGTCCTCTGGGACCCTCCCTGTCTCCAGTGATTCCTGAAAGATCACCACCAATGCCTCCACAATCTCCTCAGCTATCTCTTTGAGGACCCTGGGATGTAGTCCATCCGGTCCAGGTGACTGATCAACTTTCAGACCTTTCAGTTTCCCCAGGACCTTCTCCTTAGTGATGGTCACTGCACTCACCTCTGCCCCTGGTTCTCCTGGAGCTCTAGCATCCTCCTGGTATCTTCCACCGTGAAGACTGATGCAAAGTAACTATTCAGTTCGTCTGCCATTTCTTTGTTTCCTCTTATTACTTCTCCAGCCACATTTTCCAGTGGTCCAATGTCTAATTTTATGTCTCTCTTACCTTTTAAATATTGAAAAAAAACTCTTCCCATCTTCCTTTATATTGTTAGCTAGTTTGCACTCATACTTCATCTTCTCCCCCCTTATTGCGTTTTTAGTTGTCCTCTGCTCACTTTTAAAGGCTTCCCAATCCTCTGGCCTCCTACTAATCCTTGCCACTTTGTATGCTTTTTCTTTAGCTATTATGCTGTCCTTGACTTCCCTTGTCAGCCATGGATGCCTTGTCCTCCCCTGAGCATGTTTCCTCCTCCTTGGGATGAATTTCTGTTGTGCCTCCTGAATAACCCCCAAAATCTCCTGCCATTGCTGTTCCACTGTCTTCCCTGCTAGGCTCCTTCTCCAATCAATTCTGGCCAGCTCCTCCCTCATGTCTTTGTAGTTACCCTTATTTAATTGTAAGACCGTTACGTCTGATTGCAGCTACTCCCTCTCAAACTGCTGGGTAAATTCTATCATATTGTGGTCACTAAGGGTTCCTTCACCTTAAGTTCCCTAATCAAGTCTGCCTCATTACCCATCACTAAATCCAGAATTGCTTGTTCCCTAGTAAGCTCTGTCACAAGCTGCTCCAAAAAACCATCATTAGACATTCCACAAGTTCCTTTTCTTGGGATCCACTACCAACCTGATTTTCCCAGTCCACCTGCACATTGAAGTCCCCCATGATTATTGTATTAGTGCCTTTTTCACATGCCTTTTCTCTCTCCTGATTTATTTTCTGCCCCACATCCTGACTACTGCTAGGGGGCTTGTACAAAACTCCCATTGATTCTTCAACTCTACCCACAGAGTTTCTATGCCTTCTGATCCTACATCGCTCCTTGCTATCGATTTAACTTCATTCCTAACTAACAATGCAGCCCCACCCCCTTTGTCCATCTGCCTGTCCTTTCGATTGGACACATATCCTTGGATATTTAGGCCCCAGCCCTGATCCCCTCGCAGCCACGTCTCTGTGATGCCCACAACATCATACCGGCCAACTTCAATGGGTAAATGACCTTGTTGCGCACATTGAAATTGGCCGGTTACAAAGATTCACGATCCTCCGAGAGAAAAAAATGTCACCTCGGGCGTCATTCTCCGACCCCCCAGCGGGTCGGAGAATGGCCGTTGGCCGCCGTGAATCCCGCCCCCGCCGGTTGCCGAAGTCTCCGAAGGGAGAAAAGTCGGCGGGGCGTTATGGCGTCGCTGACGTCGGAGAATGGCACGGGCGGGCGCAAGGCAGCCGATTTTGGGCCTGCCGATATTCTCCCGTCCAGATGGGCCGAAGTCCCGTCGACGTGATGACCGGTCACGTCGACGTAAATCAAACCTCCTTTTAATCGGCGTCAACCTGTGCTCCAGGTTTACGCCGACCAGCGTGGAGGTGGGTGACGGCCTGGGGGGTGGTTAGAGTGGGCTGGGCTCCGGGGGAGTGCCGGGAGGGGGGGTCCGTGCCGGGGAGGGGGATGGGGGGGGGGGGTACGTGCCGGGGAGGAGGATGAGGGGGTCCGTGCCGGGGAGGGGGATTGGGGGGGGGGTCCGTGCTGGGGAGGAGGATGGGGGGGTCCGTGCTGGGGAGGGTCCGTGCTGGGGAAGAGGATGGGGGGGGGTCCATGCCGGGGAGGGCCGGGGATGGGGATGGGGGGGGGTCCGTGCCAGGGAGGAGGATGGGGGGTCCGTGCCGGGGAGGGCCGGGGAGGGGGATGGGGGGGGTCCGTGCCGGGGAGGGGGATGGGGGGTGTCCGTGCCGGGGAGGAGGATGGGGGGCCCGTGCCGGGGAGGAGGGTGGGGGGGTCCGTGCCGGGAGGGCCGGGCAGGGGGATGGGGGGGGGGTTTGTGCCGGGGAGGAGGACGGGGGGGGGGGTCCCTGCCGGAGAGGGGGATGGGGGGGGTCCGTGCCGGGGAGGAGGATGGGGGTCCATGCCGGGGAGGAGGATGGGGGGCCCGTGCCGGGGAGGAGGATGGGGTCCGTGCCGGGGAGGAGGATGGGAAGGGGTGTCCGTGCCGGGGAGGAGGATGGGGGGGGTCCGTGCCGGGGAGGGCCGGGGAGGGGGATGGGGGGGGTCCGTGCCGGGGAGGAGGATGGGGGGGTCAGTGCCAGGGAGGAGGATGGGGGGGTCCGTGCCGGGGAATGCCGGGGAGTGGGATGGGGGGGTCCGTGCCGGGGAGTGCCGGGGAGTGGGATGGGGGGTCCGTGCCGGGGAGGAGGATGGAGTGGTCCGTGCCGGGGAGGGGGATGGGGAGGGGTCCGTGCCGGGGAGGGCCAGGGAGGGGGATGGGGGGGGCCCGTGCCGGGGAGGAGGATGGGGGGGGGGTCCGTGCCGGGGAGGAGGATGGGGTCCGTGCCGGGGAGGAGGATGGGGGGCCCGTGCCGGGGAGGAGGATGGGGTCCGTGCCGGGGAGGGGGGGGTGCGAGGGCAAGTGAGTTGGTCCACCTGGCCAGGTGCCAGCCTCCAACAGTTGGACCCATGCGGTCCATGCCACCTGACTGGGGGGAGGAGGGGGGTATGGGCAATGATGACATGTCGTCGTTCCCCCCCCTCCAACCAGGCCGTCATGTTTTCCGATCATCCAGCGATGTTGGCCGCCGTGGCGGCAGATGCTAATATCTATGCTGCCCTGGATGAGGAGGAGGAGGAGCGTGCCAGAGAGGCGGCGCAGGCTGCCGCAGAGGGGCAGGCGGCAGCCGCCGAGGCTGGAGGGACACCTGACCGACAGGACGAGGAGGGGGAGGAGGACGTCGCGGCCCCACGGCAACGGGGGCACCCGAGGGCACCCCGTGTGTACCGGCCCCGGCAATCATACCAGGACCTCACAGACCGGGAATGCAGGAGGAGACTCCGGATGAGGCGGGAAACTGTGGCACACATCTGCCACCTGCTGGCACACCTGTCACCGCGTGGCACTGGCGGGGGACACCCTCTCCCCGTGTCCGTCAAGGTTACGGTGGCCCTGAACTTTTATGCAACGGGGTCATTCCAGGCACCGAGTGGGGACCTGTCCGGCATATCGCAGACATCGGTGCACCGGTGCATCCGGGCAGTGACAGGCGCCCTATATGCCATGGCGCACCACTACATCTGCTTCCCTGTGGACCGGGCCAGCCAAGATGCCCGGGCCGTGGGCTTCTCTGCCGTGGCCGGGTTCCCCATGGTCCAGGGAGCGATTGATGGGATGCACGTCGCCGTGCGGCCACCTGCAGATAACAGGGCCGTGTTCACCAATAGGAAGGGGACCTATTCGATCAACATACAGGTGGTCTGCATGATGATCCTGCATGTCTGTGCCCGTTACCCGGGCAGTGTACACGACTCATACGTGTTGTCGCGGTCATCCATCCCCGGCATGTACGAGGGACGCAATCTCTGGCTGAGGGGCTGGTTGCTGGGCGACAGGGGCTACCCATTGCGATCGTGGCTGATGACGCCTATACGGAGGCCACGCAATGAGGCGGAGAAACGCTACAATGATGCCCATGTAGCGACAAGGGGAGTGATAGAGAGGTGCCTTGGCGTGCTGAAGATGCGTTTCAGGTGCCTGGACCTCTCTGGGGGCGCCCTCCAGTATCGGTCAGATAGGGTCGGCCGCATCATTGTGGTGTGCTGCATCCTGCACAACATAGCCCAGCAGAGGGGCGATGTGCCGCAGGCAGAGGAGGGCGGAGTGGAGGAGCAGCAGGAAGAGGTGCAGTCCTCCCCAGATGAGGGGGATGGGGGCAATGGTCAGGGCAGACGGGCTAGACACAGGCGGGTGGCTGTCCACCGTTACCGGCTGGCCCAGCGGGCACGGGACAGGCTGATAGCCGCCCGCTTCACTGACTAGATGGGCGTGGGAATCGGGTAGTACGGCCACAGACCGCACACCATGGCAACAGCCGACCACCCACACCCCCCACCCATCCACCCACCCAGCACCCTCTCCCCCCTCCCCAAACCCACCCACCCCACCCGCATGCAGACCATCCCCCCCCCATTGCCGATCCACCTGCGGCACAACGGGCCGGGCTCACACAGTTGCGGGTGGACGCGTGTCTATTGCAGGCCATGGAGGATGATGACAAACCGCCCTGCGATGAGCTCCTGGCTCCACATCGTTGGACTATGTCTGACCCATGGCCACAGTACCACCATCCACCCAGACCATCCCTGCATGCGGCTGTGACACTGCAGCGCACGGTCCCGTCCTCTGCCCGGGGGGATGTTGATGGTGGCCCCGGGGGAAGGGGCAGACTCACCTGGGGCTGAGGTAAGACCACCCCTCACACACACACACTTGCGCTCAACGTACATGACACCCCCGCACGCTTTGGACAGAGCACAAAGGCAGCTTCTGTAGGTGTAACATTGACTTTAATAACCACAGGAGTTCATGCACGTGCCCTAGCCCCTAAAACTCATCTGTGCCCTGCACCCGTGCCAACTTACTCAGTGTCTAATTGTTTGGCCTTACGGGCCCTTTGACTACGTCTACGTGGTTCCCCAGACGGTACAGCAGAACTGGAGGTGGACTCCTGTGATTCCTGCCCTCTGACACGCGATCCCTTTGGCGGCCGTTTCCTGGGGCGTCCTGGCCTAGATGGGCCAGGCTGCGGTCCGGGCGACTGGGATGGCGAGCTGCCAGCCTGTCCTGCCCGTTGCCCACCCGATGCACCTGGGACGGAAGGGGGGAAGTCCGAGGTGTCGCGGTGTTCCGGGACCTCCCCTACAGGGGGACCCGGGATGGACCACACCACCTCCTCCTCCCTCGGGATGCCCGATGGCCCCCAGGCCTCTACATGGGTGGGGGATGCGAACGGACTGGCCATCCGACGCCCCCCCGACATCTGGCGCTGCCAGTCCTGGAGGCCCGTGCTGGTATCGACAGGGGTCTGCAGGTTTGCAGCCATGGAGCCCAGGGGATTGGCAAACCCTGTCTGTGACTGTGCGAGGCCGGCTCGCACATGGCCAATGGTGCCAATGCCCTCAGCGATGGCCTGCAGGGATTGGGCTATGGCCTGCTGAGACTGGGCTATGGCCTGCTGAGACTGGGCCATGGCCTGCTGAGACTGGGCCATGGCGTTGAGCGCCTCTGCCATCTGGTGCTGGCACTGGCTCATGGCCTCCTGTGAGAGGGCAGCCATGTCCTGGGCCACAGACGCCGCCTGCACGGAAAGCCCCAGGCCTCGCAAACCGCTCCCCATGTCTGACACCGTCGCACCCATTGCCTCCACCGCGGACGCCACCTGTGCGGTGTCGGCCTGGGTGGCACGTATGACCGGCACCACTCCCAGCTCCTGGACGCGGGTGGACTCCTCCACCTGCGACTGCAGCCGCCGCAAGCCGGCCGTCACCCTCTTCGCTCGTCTCCGGGTCGGTGGTTGCATCGGATCTATGGGTGGGTGTGGTAACTCCAGGAACCCGGGATCCACCTGGGCGGCAGATGTTCGCTTGGGCTGGGCTGCCCTCCGACCGCCCGGCCCCTCTGCTGCTCCTACCTCCACCTGCTGTACCGGGACGGCTGTGTTGTGCGCACCAGTGAGTGTACCAGACGCCTCATCACTAAAGTGCCCAACCGAGGTGAGTGTTTCTGCGATGGTGGAGGGTGTTGGTGACAGCAGTGGCGTTGTGTCGTGCTCTTCGTCCCACTCTGACTCCATGGCACTTTGGGGTGGGGGTTCGTCTCCACCCATGCACTCTGTGTCACTGTCCGGTATTTCGTCTTCCTGGGTAGTGCTGTCCCGGGTAGAGGTGTCCTGGGTAGGGGTGTCCTGGGTAGTGGTGTCCTGGCTCGGCTGTGACGGGGGCTTGTGGCTGCCCCTCTCGTCGCTGGGTGGCACACGCCTGCGTCGTCGCACCCGCACGTGACGGGGCGTCGTCTCCCTGTTGCTCCAGGTCTCTCCGTCTCCCGTGGACTCCGAGGGACATCCTGCGGGCGTCGCCTGCCAGAGGGTCCAGGTCTCTCCGTCTCCCGTGGTGTGCGAGGGGCATCCTGCGGGCGTCGCATGCCGGAGGGTCCGGGTCTCTCCGTCTCCCGTGGTGTGCGAGGGGCATCCTGCGGGCGTCGCATGCCGGAGGGTCCGGGTCTCTCCGTCTCCCGTGGTGTGCGAGGGGCATCCTGCGGGCGTCGCATGCCGGAGGGTCCGGGTCTCTCCGTCTCCCGTGGTGTGCTAGGGGCATCCTGCGGGCGTCGCATGCCGGAGGGTCCGGGTCTCTCCGTCTCCCGTGGCCTCCGCGGGGCATCCTGCGGGCGTCGCATGCCGGAGGGTGCGGGTCTCTCCGTCTCCTGTGGTCTCCGAGGGGCATCCTGCGGGTGGTCTGCATCTGTGGGGATGGGTGCCTCGACGTTGGCTCCTGCGATACACAATGAAGCATGC
The DNA here is from genome assembly GCF_047496885.1 of Scyliorhinus torazame. Lineage (NCBI taxonomy): Eukaryota > Metazoa > Chordata > Chondrichthyes > Carcharhiniformes > Scyliorhinidae > Scyliorhinus > Scyliorhinus torazame. The sequence goes on along the minus strand of NC_092707.1, from coordinate 281,064,514 downwards.
ATGGTTAGACACGCAGGCAGTGATCAGGTGATATGGGGGAGGGGGATATAGGGGAGGGGGGATATGGGGACGGGCTGTCGCTGGCTCACTTGCTAGTACGCCCCCGACCTCTGCATCAGCAACCTCCCGGTCCTCAGGTCCGCCAGCCAGTTCCAGGGCCCTTTCCTCGTGTTCGGTCAGTGGCCTCTGATCAGCGGGGCCTCCTCCAGTCCTCACATGCTCCCTGGTGTTGTGTGCGCGTTTCTCCTGTGGTGGTGGTGGGGGGGGGGGGGGGCGGTGGTGGCAGGGGTAAAAGGCAACAGTGTTAGGCAGGTATATGAATGCACGCCATCGGTTGCGCGTGTATTGCAGAGGTTAAGGTAAGGGCTGGATTCACTTGGGGATATGGGGGAGGGGGAATATGGGGGAGATGGGGAGGGGGGATATGGGGATATGGGGATATGGGGAGGGGGGATATGAGGGAGGGGGGATATGGGGGAGGGGGTATATGGGGGATAGGGGATATGGGGGAGGGGGATATGGGGGAGGGGGGATATGGGGAGGGGGATATGGGGGAGGGGGAATATGGGGCATATGGGGGAGGGGGGATATGGGGAGGGGGGATATGGGGGAGGGGGATATGGGGATATGGGGAGGGGGATATGGGGGGGCTATGGGGGAGATGGGGAGGGGGGATATGGGGGATATGGCGGAGGGGGATATGGGGGAGGGGGGATATGGGGAGATGGGGGATATGGGGGATATGGGGAGAGGGGATATGGGGAGGGGGTATATGGGGGAGGGGGGATATGGGGGATATGGGGGAGGGGGGATATGGGGGAGAGGGGATATGGGGGAGGGGGGATATGGGGGATAGGGGATATGGGGAGGGGGATATGGGGGAGGGGGGATATGGGGGATATGGGGAGGGGGATATGGGGAGGGGGGATATGGGGCATATGGGGGAGGGGGGATATGGGGAGGGGGGATATGGGGGAGGGGGGATATGGGGGATATGGGGAGAGGGGATATGGGGGATATGGGGAGGGGGATACGGGGAGGGGGGATATGGGGAGGGGGATATGGGGGATATGGGGAGGGAGGATATGGCGGAGGGAGGGGATATGGGGGATATGTGGGAGGGGGGATATGGGGGAGGGGTTATGGGGATATGGGGGAGGGGGATATGGGGGATATGGGGGAGGGGGATATGGGGTGGGGGAATATGGGGAGGGGGATATGGGGGATATGGGGAGGGGGGATATGGGGGATATGGGGGAGGGGGGATATGGGGGATATGGGGAGAGGGATATGGGGGATATGGGGAGGGGGATATGGGGAGGGGGATATGGGGGAGGGGGGATATGGGGGATATGGGGAGGGGAGATATGGGGGATATGGGGGAGGGGGGATAAGGGGGATAATGGGGAGGGGGGATATGGGGAGGGGGATATGGGTAGGGGGATATGGGGGATATGGGGGAGGGGGGATATGGGGGAGGGGGGATATGGGGGAGGGGGGATATGGGGGATATGGATATCGGGCAGGGGGGGAGGCTCACCCTGCCTGCTCTGACAAGGTCGTTCTTGTGGCACTGGGTGCCTGTCCGTGGTGTCAGGGCCGCAGCGGTGACGGCCTCTGCCACCTCCCTCCGCAGACTGTGGCGTGGGGCAACTCTGCGGCCGTGTCCGGGATACAGGGCCTCCCTCCTCTGCTCCACTGCATCCAGGAGCGCCTCCACATCGCGTGACTCGAACCTCGGGGCTGAGCAGCGGCCAGCCATCCAGTCGGGTGTTGCGGTCGGGTGTTCCGGTCAGGTGGAGGGGAGCAGCGCGTCCTTATGAGCCGTCACGCCGTGCGGCGTGTATGACGCTGCACAGCGTGAACCACGTGAGCAAGCGCGGATCCCGTCACGTCGCTGCTAGCCCATTTCGGGCCGGAGACTTCCCGACGATTTTTGCGGCGTAACGCAAGTTGGATTTGTGCCGTTTTTTGCGCCGATCGGCGGACTTTGGAGAATTTCACCCCTGATCTCCGTTTAAATGAGTGACATATGTATACTACGCGCATTTAGGTGCAACACCCTCAGTGCTGCATTGACCACCTCCCTTCTCACACGTCACCTTTTTTGCTCTGTCAGTTGTACATGGCACTCATGAGACCACATCTGGAGTACTGTGTGCATTATTGGTCACCTTCCTTAAGGAAGGATTTAAATATATTGGAAGTCATTTAGGGAAGCTTCACATTACTAATACCTGGAATGGGTGGGTTTAGACATAGACATAGAATTTACAGTGCAGAAGGTGGCCATTTGGCCCATCGAGTCTGCACCGGAAAGACTAACCCACCTAAGCCCACACCTCCACCCTATCCCCACAACCCAGTAACCCCACCTAACCGTTTTGAACACTAAGGGCAATTTAGCATGGCCAATCCACCTAACCTGCACATCTTTGGACTGTGGGAGGAAACCGGAGCACCCGGAGGAAACCCACGGGTTGTCATATAAAGAAAGGCTGGGCAGGCTAGGCTTATATCCACTGGTGTTTAGAAGAGTAAGAGGTAGCTTGATTGAAAGATATAGGTTCCTGAGGGGTATTGACAGGGTGGATGTGGAGAGGATGTTTCCTCCTGTGGGAGAATCTCGAACTAGGGGTCGCAGTTTAAAAATAAGGGTCACTCATTTAAACGGAGATGAGGTGACATTTTTTTCTCTCAGAGGATCATGAGTCTTTGTAAATCTCTTCTGGAAAGACAGTGGAAGCAGAGTCTTTGAATATTGTTAAGGGAGAGGTCAGTAGATTTTTGGTAAGCAAGGGGATGATCGGGGATGATAGGTTATCAGAGGTAGGCAGGATGCAGATTTGAAGTGACTAGCAGAGCAGGTTCGAGGGGCCAAACAGCCTACTTGTTCATATGTCCAAATGAGGAAAAATGTCTTTATTCGCAGAGTGGTGAATCTTTAGAGTTCTCTACCGTAGACAGCCTAGTGGATACTCAATCATTGAATATATCATTTTCAATCATTGAAAATCTATTGAGCTTGATTCAGTCTTGGATACTAAAGCAGCGGGATTCTCCATCGGCGGGATCCTCCGCCCTGCCGACAGTGCACCCACGCCCGCACGTTTCCCGACGGCGTGGGGTGGCACACAATGGGAAACCCCATTGGCCGGCTGTGAGAACGGAGAATCCTGCTTTCGGCGGGGGCGTAGCTTGCCGGAAAACCGGGCTGGCGGGATGGAGAATCCCATCCAGGGAATTAAGGGTAATGTGATGGTGCTGGAAGCTACGATATTGCTCAATAGCGGAGGAGATTCCATTGGCCGTATGGCCCACTCCAGTTCCCATTTCTCATGTTCTTGCAGATTACACTTCTTCTAATTTATACCTTTATTAAATCAATCTTTCCATGGCCTGAAGTAGATGGAATTCTTTGAGCAATTTTCCTTCCATATTTAACAAATGCATATGTTTGGAAAAGGCATGTAGAACATAAAAGCATTTAGAATGGAGTTGAATGGTCATAATGGATATTTTTGAATGAAGCAGCACATAAATTGCCCCATGATCTCCCTTGAGATTAACACTTTTATATCTAAATCACACCCCCTATGTAATTCGGTATCAAAAAATGTTCCATCAAAAATACACCATGCCAATCACTCATACGTCCCATACAATAAAATTAATCTTTCCAGCTTTAAACATGGGTATTTTAGCTTTACATAGAATTCACTACAACTACAATGTGCAGTTGAGGTAATAAAGCAGACCAGAGAGTCAATCATACCTTTAATAATTCAAGTCTTTCTGTGTGAATCACTAACTCAGAGAGGTGATTTAGTTTCTCAGTACAGACGTTAAAGAAAATAAACAATGAGATTATACTTGCATAATGTAGAAACTGATTCCATTTTACTCTCTAGTTGCGCACATACCGATCCCTTCTTTTTTCCCTTGTGTCGAAAATCAGGTTTATAAGTTATTCTAAAAATGTACACTTTCATAGGATTACACTAAAATTATTAGATTATACTACTCTGCCAACTAGTATTGCCCATATTTGAAAACGTTTACTATTTGGTGTCTTTAAATCAGGCCCCCCCAGCAGTTTTTACTCTCTCAGGTGGCTCATTGCATCATTTATTCTCTGTGCATAGCGTGGAGTTGTCATTATTTATTTCTCATTAGTGGCTTGATTTATATGAGAAGGGAATTGCTTATTCCCCTCAGCTAGCTCATTTCAGTTAATGGCTAATTTTCAATTTGACTGATAGCTCTCCACTTCTGTTCCCGCTGGAAGCAAACATTGCGACACCAGAGGCAAACATGGAAACATAGGAGATATATGCACAGCAGGAGGCCATTCGATCCATCTTGTCCATGTTGGTCGAAAACATGCTGTCCAGGCTAATCCCACCTTCCACTTCCATATTGCTGTTGGCTACAGTACTGCAAGTGCATATCCGTGAGATTTTCGAAAGTAATGAGCGTTTCTGTATCTACCACCTTTTCAGGAAGTTAGTTTCAGACCTCCACCATCCTCTCAGTGGAAATAGTTTCTCCTCATCCTTCTACTAATTACTTTAAATCTCTGACCCCGGGTTATTGACATTTCTGCTGAGGGAAAAAGTTTATTTTCTGGAAACATAGAAAATAGGAGCACAAATAGATCATTCAGCCCTTTGAGCCTGCTCAGCCATTCAATGTTACCAAGGCTGGTCATCTACCTCAATGTCATTCTCCCATGCTTCCCCCATACTCATTGTGCCGCTAGAGTTAAGGAGCGGGATTCACTAATAATGGGGCTATGTCCCCATGCGGCATGAAAACCGGCACCAACCACTCCGGCGTCAACAGTTCCCGAAAGTGAGAAATTCTCCCCTTCCATGGGGGCTAGGTCGGCGCTGGAGTGGTCCCCGCAGCTCCAGCCGGCGCAGAACGGCCGGCGCGAGTTCACGCATACGCAGAACAGCTGGCGTGTTTCCGCGCATGCGCGCTGAGGCCGGCGTATTTCCGCTCATGGCGGAGCCCTACATGGGCCCGGCGCGGAGTAAAGTAGGCCCTCACGGAACCAGCCCACCCGCCAATCGGTCGGCCCGATCGTGGGCCAGGCCACTCTGTGGGCACTCTGGGGTCAGATCCCCCCGCCACCCCTCCTCCCCCCTCCAGGATGGCCCCCGCACACTCACCTTCCAGGTCCCGCCATGTGGGACCTGAGTAACCCACACCGGCGGGACTCGGCCAAACTAGTCGGCCACTCGGCCCACCGGGGCCCGGAGAATTGCCGCTGTCAACGGCCCCCGACCGGCGCGGCGGGAATCCCACTAGCGCCCGAGAATCGGCACCGGAGAATGGGGAAGCCGGCGTCAGGGCATCGGGGTGCGATTCTCGCGGCTCCCCCGGGGATTCTCTGACCCGGCGCTGGGTTGGAGAATCCCGGCTAAGAAATATATCTATTTCCTTCTAAAATATATTCAGTGACATATCCTCAACAGTCTTCTGTGGTAGATAATTCCACAGGTTCACCACCCTCTGGGTAAAGAAATTTCTCCTCTTCTCAGTCCTAAATGGCCTACCCCGTATCCTGAGACTGTGACTGTTCGTCTGGATCCCCTCCAGCCAGAGGAAACATCATCCCTTCATCCAGTCCGGCCAGTCCGATCGGAATTTTATACATTTCAATAAGATCCCTCTCATCCTTGTAAACTCCAGTGAATACAGGCCTAGTCCACCCAATCTCTCTTCATCCGAAAATCCTGTCATCCCAGGAATCAGTCTGGTGAACCTTCGCTGCAATCCCTCTGTGGCAAGCATATCTTTTCTTAAGGAGATCAAAACTGCACACACAACTGCATGTGTGGTCTTACCAAAGTCCTGGACAGCTGCAATACGACACCCTTGCTCCTGTACTCAAATTCTCTTTCAATGAAGGCCAACTGTCATCATAGAATTTACAGTGCAGAAGGAGGCCATTCGGCCCATCGAGCCTGCACCGGCTCTTGGAAAGTGCACCCTACCCAAGCCCACACCCCCACCCTATCCCCATAACCCAGTAACATCACCCAACACTAAGGGCAATTTTGGACACTAAGGGCAATTTGGCATGGCCAATCCACCTAACCTGCACATCTTTGGACTGTGGGAGGAAACCGGAGCACCCGGAGGAAACCCACGCACACACGGGGAGAACGTGCAGACTCCGCACAGACAGTGACCCAAGCCGGGGTAAGCATTTCTTAAAGGTACTCTCATGTGAGAGTACCTTTAAGAAATGGGTGTTTATAAATGGCTATGTATATAAATATCTGTATTGAGAGTACCTTTAAGAAATGGGTGTTTATTACTGCAGTGATGTCAGAGAGTGGGTGGAGCTGGGCTGTCTGTCAACTTTTTACTTTCGTTTTAGGCTGTTTGCTGCAGGGTGTGTTTTTGTTTCGTTTTCAGAGCTGGATAGCTGCAGTCACAGCCAGAAGGTGTATGAATCTCTCTCTGTAATCTAAAGACTGTAAATCGATCCTGGTGATTTAAAACTAATAACAGTAATGACTTTAACCTGATGTGCTTCTGGTAAAAGGTGTTTTAAGTCGTATGGATGTTAAAGGAAAGCTTAAAGGATTACTTAGTGTTGTAGTCTTTGGGGGTTGTATTTGAATTAATGGTTGCTAAGATGTTCACTGTATGTTTTAAAAAGGTTGAGTTCATAGTATAAACATTGTTTTGCTTTAAAAATTACTTTTCCATTTCTGCTGTACCACACCTGTAGAGTCGGCCGTGTGCCCCCCATACCACAATCTATTAAAAGTTGTGGGTCAGGTGAACTCCATGATACACTTTGGGGTTCTCTAAACCCTGGCCCATAACACAACATACCATTCGCCTCCTTAATTGCTTGCTGTACCTGCATACTTGCCTTCAATGACTTGTGTACAATGTCAACATTTCCCAATCTATCACCATTTAAATAATACTGTGCCATGCTGTTTCTCCGCCCGGAGTGGAGAACTTCATACTTATCCATGTGAGACCTCATCTGCCATGTGTTTGCCCACTCACTCAACTTGAAACCTCTTAACATCCTCTGGACCACTCATATTCCCACCAAGTTTTGTGTCATCAGTAAACTTGGAAATATTACATTTGGTTCCCTCATTCGAGTGTTTGATGTATATTGTGAATAGCTGGGGCCCAAGTACTGATCCCTGTGGGACCCCACCAATCACTGTCTGCCACATTGAAAAAGACCCATTTATTCCTACTCTCTGTTTCCTGTCTGTTAACCAATTCTCAAACCAGGTCAATATATTACCCCAATCTATGTGCTTTAGTTTTGCACACTAGCCTTTTTTGTGGGCCTTTATCATAAGCTTTCTGAAAATCCAAATACACCACATCCATTGGTTCTCCCTTATCTATTCTACTAGTTGCATCCTCCAGGAGGTTTGGCAAACATAATTTCCCTTTCATACATCCATGTTGACTTTGTCTAATCCCGTTGATGTTTTCTAAATGTCCTGTTATCACATCCTTTATAATCAACTCCAGCATTTTTCCTACTGCTGATGTTAGGCTGACTGGTCTGTAATTCTGTTTTCAAACCACCTCCTCCCTCTTTTTTAAATAGCAGGGCTACATTCTAGCTTCTGACCTGCTCTTGAAGTCCAGTTCAGTTTCTGGCCAATGGTAACCCCCTAAGATGTTACTAGTGGGGGATTGAGTGATTGTAATGCCATTGAATGTCAAGGGGCAATGTTTAGATTGTTTCTTATTGGAGATGGTGATGCCTAACACTCGTGTGTTGTGAAAGTCAAAATCTTCTGAGATATTGGTATGGAGGGTGGCATCGGACTCCATTGTGATCTTAGGTCTTCTGGGGTGACTCTAACACTGGTTCTGAATCTTGCTTTTTAGGACAGGGCCACAGAGCATTGAGTCCTGAAGCAGCTCGGAGCTGACTGACCTTCAATCTCCACTAGCCATATGTTTGTGATCTTGTGCTGCCAACCATTTTAAACGCAGGGTTCATATTGCTCAGACAAACTTGCATTATCCTTTCTACATCTCCATCCTCAACAGGTCTGGTTTATGACACTCCAGGATGTCCAAAACTTCTGCCTTGGGACAGGTCTCACGTCAGTTTTGGGAGAGGTATCTACCTCTGACGTGAGTTTCTCAGCACCCATGGACAGCTTCTCCTGTGAGAAAGAAGATATCAGAATTGCAGTGAAGGCCGGGCAAAGTCTTTTTTTTTTTAACAGCAATTTGACATGTAAAAGGAAGGATTAGGGGAAACCCCAAGGCATTCTACACTTACGTGAGAAATAAGAGGATGATCAGAGTCTGAGTAGGGCCGATCAGGGATAGAGGAGGGAACTTGTGCATAGAGTCTGAGGACATCGGGGAGGCCCTAAATGAATATTTTGCTTCAGTATTCACTAGAGGGACCTTGTTGCTCATGGGAACAGCGTTAACCAGGTTAATAGGCTCAAACAGGCTGATATTAAGAAGGAGATTTTGAAAAACATCAGGATAGAAAAGTCCCCTGGGCCAGACGGGATATACCCAAGGTTACTACGGGAAGCAAGGGAGGAGATTGCTGCGCCGTTGGCGATGATCCTTGCGTCCTCACTCTCCACTGGAGTAGTACCAGATCACTGGAAAGGGGCGAATGTTGTTCCCCTGTTCAAGAAAGGGAATAGGGACATCCCTGGGAATTACAGACCAGTCAGTCTTACGTCTGTGGTGAGCAAAATACTGGAAAAGATTCTGAGAGATAGGATTTATGATTATTTGGAGAAACATAGTTTGATTAAAGATAGTCAGCATGGCTTTGTGAGGGGCAGGTCAAGCCTCACAATCTTTGGGCGGTAAAGGGGATCTAGGGATTTGGGGTTAGGCTCAGAAAGTGGAGTTGATGTAAAAGCTTGGTCACATTCTTATGAGGTAAGCAGGTTTGAGGGGCTGAATGGCCTAATTCTGTTCCTATTACTAATGTTCTTGTGTGCTCTTATTTCCCTCAGCCACCTCAAATGATCTGTTTCTATCTACTCTTTTTTTGCAAAATCACATTAATTTATTTGGCATCATTCTTCTTTTTACAAAAGAATTCCATTGGGGATCTATAGACTTTGGGCCGGATTCTCCGGCCACGCCTGCTTGGCAACCAGAGGATCCCTCCCCCAAGGTTAATGGACTTTCCCATTGTCTGCGTCTCGCCAAGGGCGGTCTTGCAGCAGGCAGGGTGGAAGAAGCCAGCCCTTTGAGTAGATTTCTCTCCTCAACTGCCTCAGCTTTCTCACTTATGTCTAACTGTTGATTTGCAAGTGCAGATGAAGATATTTATAATGCCAATGAGTCAGGGGCATAATTTCTGACCAACATTACCATAATGTATTCTGTTACATTAATTGCAGAATATTAACTGAGACAGTTCTGAGTGAAGCAGGGACTTATCTCAACTCCAACACCTGAATAAATTACTCAAGTGCAAAATGCAAATTCAACAGTTGCACCCTCATGCAAACAACAATGTACACCTTTAAAAAGCAAGCAGAAAATCCTGTAAACACACAAGTCAGTCAGTACCAATGAAGAGAATGTGAATCGTTTCTCAAAACTTAAAAAGCGATGGACAATTGGATCATTAAATGAGGTGAAAGCTGGAAGACTTGGAGGTTGGAAGGGGGGGCGGTATTTTATGCCGAGAAATCAAGATGGCTGTCCTCCCAGACAAACGTTAAAATAGGGCTTAATGATGTGAAGTTGGCAATACGGCGTTTCACACAAATCTCCAAAGTTCCAGTAGGCAAACATGCGAGGAAATCAGAAGCCTGTCCGCCATTTTGAAATTGCTAATCAACAAGCTGTTGAGCTCAATGCAAGTTTGAAGAGCAACGCAGCCTGTTCTCTCAGCAATGCTCACCTGATCAGCTGCGTCATTTCTGGGCGGAACCCTGCCAGTCCGGCAGAGGCAGCTTTGAAGGCAGGACCAGGAGTAAGGTCAGAGATAAGGGCACAAGGTCAGCACCCTGACCCATTGCCACTTCCCAGCAATCCTGCCAAGAGGCTGGTCAACACCAGCAGCTGTAAAGTAAAAGTAAGAAAAGTCACCATCGCCTCAGATGACCATAGGCTGCTTTCCACTTTGAACGGTAGAGCAGACTGATGGTGATTTAACCTGAGGGTCACCACACCTCAGGAGGGCGGCAATGTTGAGAAGGCGGAGCCTTCATGAATGTGCGGCTGTACCCACCTGACAGCGGCAGGCAACAAGTAATGAGCAGTTAAAGCACCAATGAGGGGATGGGAGGATCTCCCTGCCCTCAGGTCAGCTTCCTGCTGAACACATACCCCATAAACTCCATGGTACCGGCTTCCCAGCAGCAGCTCAAGTGACCATCAGGGCCAGAGGCTCAATTTCACAATGCAGAAGGAGGCCATTCAGCCCATCATATCTCTATCGACCCTCTGAAAGAGGATTCTATCCAGGCCCACACCCCACCCTATCCCCATAACCGTGCAACCCCAATTAACCTATGGACACTAAGGGCAATTTAGCGTGGCCAATCCACCAAACCTGCACGCCTTTGGACTGTGGGATGAAACCGGAGCACCCGGAGGAATCCCACGCAGACACAGGGAGAAGTGCAGACTCCGCACAGACAGTAACCCAAGGTCAGAATCGAACCTGGGTCCTTGGCGCTGTGAGGTAGCAGTACTAACCACTGTGTCGCTCCTAGAGACAAGGCCGCAGGTATGAAACAATGCACACTCACAGCCCAAACAATTCCTCCAGGGTAGTTTCCCCTCTGTTCCGATAATCCAGAGCAGTTTGGGATGTAACCAATGAGGATCCAGCCGGAGATCCACTGCAGGTCCATCGGGAGTCAGAAACAAGAAATGGTCCCGACTCCTGAAAATAAACGAACACCGGAAGATTGTTCCCTGTGTTTCTGTTTCGATTTCCAGAATCTGCAATGTTTTATTCTGCTCCTTCTTAAACTTTTTAAACTGCTAGTCAGAGGTCGCCTGGGAACCGATAGCTTGTACAGCATATTCGATGACATCCCTCAAAGCTAGTAGTGCGTGAGATGGACTTCTCACTTAGAGGGAGAACCTCCTATTGGTGTCTTTTCCATTTTTTACATTCAATTTCAGCTGCTGCTCAGTCCCCAGGCGTGAGCCTGTGCATTTACACACTTGTAATTTCTATCCCATATCGCACTCTGACCTCTCCATCCTACACTGTTCCAATGAAGCTCAATGCGAGCTCGAGGGCAGGTAGCAGCTCACTTTAGATTAGGCACTTTCCAACCTTTCGCACTCAATAATGTGTTTCAATTTCACATCAGAACCACTGCAGCAATTCCTGGTAACGATTTGGCAGCTGTCATTTACACCTCCTCTGGATCAATCTCTTGTTTCTCCCATTATCACCTTCTTTTGCTATTGGTTTCCGTTCTCTCGGAGAATTTAAGGATATGGGGAGTGGACAGGAAAGTGGAACTGAAGCCTAAGATCAACTATGATCATACTTTATGGCGAACAGGCTCTAGGGGCTGTATGATCTACTCCTATTTATTATGTTCTCACATCATTATTACTTCTGTCATTTAATCTCTCCTGCCTTCTAATATCTCACAGGCCTTCCAATTAGATTATTTCCTTGCTTCATCCTACCCCTGTATCTCTATGGTTGCTTACAAACCTGTTACAACTCTATTTCCAGTTCTGTTGGAAGATCATTTATTTGAAACGTTAACCCCTCCACAGATGCTGCCTGACCTGCTGAACATTTCTATCTTTGCATTCCACATTTTGGTATTTTGTTTTTTTGCTACATGCGCCATTTCCACATTTCAAAATTGGGTGCATTCTACCTGCTGTTCACACAGGCTGGATATTCTGATCCCACGCTGGCGCATGGAGTTCCCAACGAGGGGAGGTGCAGTCAACGAGAGATCCCACGGGCGGGCTGCCTCCGCCGCCGAAAAACCGTGGGTTGGTCGGTAAATCCCACCCATTGTGTTCATTTCAGACCCACTCTTCGAATGATATTTGCCTTAATCAGACCTCTGGCATCTCGAGGTCTTGAGCAGGCTAACCAAAACTTCTAAAAAGGACCTCTGGGATTTTCTCAATTAAATACCGAAATACTTGGATTATAGTATTCTGTGGCGTCTCAAGATGGATGTCCTAACTCCACAAAACAATTAATGACCACATGCTTCCCATACTCAACGGCACCATACTCCCTCCCCCTTCCTCATCCTGATCGGGGCGGGGTTTTCCCCTACCGGGCGGGGCGGGGGGTCCCGGCAGGATGGAGTGGCATGAACCACTCGGAAGGCCTTTGGCGCCATGCCAGCCGGGGCCGAAGGGTCGCCGCCGGCCGGCGGAAGTCCGTGCATGCGCGGGCGCGTCAGCGGCTGCTGACGTGATCCCCGCCCATGCGCAGGGAGGGGTCACCTCCGCGTCGGCCATTGCGGAGGCTATGGCAGAGGCGGAGGGGAAAGAGTGCCCCCACGGCACAGGCCTGCCCGCGGATCGGTGGGTCCCGACCGCAGGTCAGGCCACCATGGGGGCACCCCCCAGGGCCAGATCGCCCCACGCCCCCCCCTCCCCCCCAGGACCCCGGAGCCTTCTCGCGCCGCCTGGTCGCGGCGGTAAGGGAGGTGGTTTAATTCACGCCGGCGGGACCGGCATTACAGCAGCGGGACTTCGGCCCATCGTGGGCCAGAGAATCGCCAGGGTGGGCCTGCCGCCCGGCGGGGCGAGATTCCCACCCCCGCCTAATCTCCGGTGCCGGAGAATTCAGCGGCCGGCGGGGACGGGATTTACGCCACCCCACCCCGGTGATTCTCCGACCCGGCGGGGGGTCAGAGAATCCCACCCTAGCTCTTCTCTTCTGGAGAAGTAATGAGCCTGAATTACATAGAACATAGAAAATACAGTACAGAAGGAGTCCATTTGGCCCACCGAGTCTGCACCAACCCACTTAGGCCCTCACTTCTACCCTATCCCAGTAATCCAGTAACCCCTCCTAACCTTTTTGGACACTAAGGGGCAATTTAGCAAGGCCAATCCACCTAACCTGCACATCTTTGGACTGTGGGAGGAAACCGGAGCACCCGGGGGAAACCCACGCACACAAGGGGAGATCGTGCAGACTCCGCACAGACAGTGACCCAGCGGGGAATCGAACCTGGGACCCTGTCGCTGTGAAGCCACAGTGCTAGCCACTTGTGCGACCATGCTAATTAGTTAGGAATCTGATGGTAAGCGAACATGTTGCAAATGGTTTCAATAATCTGGTTGAGTTTGATATTAGATTTGGGAGGGGCACAAATCAACATTTTTAATTTGGGTGAGGCAGGCCTTGAATGGAGGAGGAATGAGTGGGGCTGAACTGTTAATGGGCAAACCCACAGACAAATAGTGGGATTTATTCAAAGGAGAAATTAGTTCATTGCAAAACCAGTAGTGGCCATGCATTACAGATCCCTCAGGGAGTGCGGGTTGTTGTGGCAACAAGCAAGTTGCAGTTTGAAGCAATGGAGAGTGATGGGAGAAGCTCCAACGCTCTTTCCACCACATGGCTGACCAGGAATCTCTCCCAATCTTGCCATCTGCCATTGACGTGTGTTGGAAGGATTTACAAGCTGATACCCAACTTATTATTACAACCACATCTCCCTCGGCCATCAAGTCCTGGGGTGGAACTCAAACATGAAACTCCTGGTCCAGAGGTAGGGACTCCACCCACTGCAACACCAGATCTCCGACAAAACCAGTGTAGAACTCTAAAAGGCAAGGAATGGCGCCACTTGTGTCACAAACCAATCATATGGTGAGAAACTGAATCAAACTGAAAGGGAAACTGTGGGTAATTGTGCGAGAGTGGAAATCCAGCAGATCGGGAGAATTAGAAGACATTACAAAGGGCTGGAAAAAAAGTAATAAGAGGTGGAAAAAGGGAATGTAGCAAAAGAACTTGCAAGGGGGATGTCAGCCCGCATAGCAAAAGCTTTCATAAATATGCTGTGCGAAAGGGAGAGGGAAGTGGTGAATGGTAACACAGACCCATTAAAGGCAGCATCATAATTGGCAATAAGCAAGCTGCAGATTTTAAATGAGTACCTAAAGACCTGCCAATTTATCATCAATCATGGAAATGTTATTGGAATCTATCAACAGAAAAAAAGGGCGGAATTCTCCATATTTGAGACCAAGTGTATGATGGGCAGCTCCAGCCTCGCCCATCCCACCAACCAGAGTGGTGGGTCCTGCAGTAGATTCTACACCAAGAACCTCATTAATCACGCACAAGCAAGCTCCCCTCCAAATCACTTGGCCGCTGATTCGTCCGTCAGCTGGTGAGTTTGAAGTTACTGGCGCCATATTTGAATACCAGTCCAGCACACTCATATCACTCTCTCCATATCACCCTCTCCAGCTAACCTGTCTTCACCAGGATGTTAGCAATCCAAAGGAAAAAGGCTGGCAACCTCAAGAGGAAGTCTGTCTCTTGATTTAACCACATCCCCCCCTGGAGTCCATTACCTGCGCAACCCCCATGCCCCACTTGAACCTCTACCCACTGCATTTGGAGACTTCATCCATCCCCTTCCGGTAAATTATATGGTATCTCTTTGACCCTCTTGTTTGTGAGTTTTTCTTGCAACCTTGTGAGGGAGCAGCTCCCCTCCCCTCAATCTTCCCTCTGCCTTCCATTGTTCATCTTCATCCACCTCCTTGTCCCTCTGCCTGCTAACATGAGCCCTCACCTTTCCCACCTCATTGCACAGCCCCTCTTTCTACATTTACCCCTTTGTCTTCATCAGACCACCACCCCCTGCCCCTCACCCGGGCTCACCTCGCGGTCCATCTCTGGATGAACTTCAGAGCCTTGTTGCGGTGGCAGCATGAGTCCCACAGCACAGTCGTGTCCAGATAGACACTGGTGTGTGGCACCAAGGGGATGGAGACCCCTGTCCTTCCAAAACCCAGGCACTGTACTGATCCCAGTCAGTGACACAGCAGGACTCATTGGTCCAGGAGCATGGAGCTACCCATGAAGACCAGCTCGGCATGGAGACAGAGGGCAGAACCCAGTCTGCCCTGACAGAGGGGTGAACAGTGCATCAGGGGCAGTGCAGCACTATGGCAGAAAAGTTGCTTCACTCACCTCTAAGGCTCTGGCAAACTGAACGCCACTCTTTGGCGATCAGGTTTTAGACCCACGTAATTGGAAGGCCTGATAAGACACTGTAGGCCAGCTGTTTTAATGAAGTTAATGCAATTGGCATTCACGCCACCAGCCAGCCAGAAGACCGACTCCCCATTATCTCGCCATGGGGATAACTTCAACGGGATTTTATGCCAGCAGGTTTACGCTTTTTTGGCTCCTGCCAGAATCTCTGCTCCCACCCGCCGTCAAACCTAGCGCGGGTGGGATGGTAGAATTCTCCCAAAGTGACTGAGCACTTGGACAGGTATCTCCTGATCAAAGAAAGCCGGAATGAACTAGCAGTAATACTGTTCAACGTTTTGAGGAAGTGACTGTCAGGGTGAACAGGGGAGGGCTCCTGGATGTTATGTCGATTTCTCAAAGTCATTGGTTTGGGTTCCACAGAAGTGATTATTAGAAAAATGAGGGGCGGGATTCTCTGACCCTGGGCCGGGCTGGAGATTCGCCGGGGGTGGGCGCAATTCATGCTACGCTGCTCCGGCGCCGGTCCGCCGATTGGGCACCATTGGCGCCGGTGCGGTCAGCGCGGTGCCAGTTGGGGGCCGCTCTACGTGGCCCCCCCCCACCCCGGCGATTCTCCGCGCGGGGTGGGCCGAGTGGCCGCCGAGAAAGGCCGAGTCCCACCGGCGCCGTTCACGTGTGGTCCGAGCCGGCGGGACCTCGGCGTGCATGCTGTGGGGGGCGGCCTGGTGGGGGAAGGCGGGGGGATCCGACCCCGGCGGCCCTCCACCGTGGCATGGCCTGCGATCAGGGCCTACTGATCGGCGGGCCGGCTTCTCCTGGCGGGGGCCTCTTTTACTCCACGCCGGTCCCTGTTGCTGTCCGCCATGTTGAGTCGGGGCCAGCGCGGAGAAGGCAAGTAGCGCACCTGCACAAGTTCACGCCGGTCGCAGCGTGCATGTGCAAGTTCGCGCCAGTCGCAGCACGCATGCACAGACCCGCGACGCCCGTTTGACGCCGGTATCGGCAGCTGGAGCTGCGTGAGTCACTCCAGTGCTGTGCTGGCCCCCTGTAGGGCACAGGATCACTGATCCTGGGGGCCTGTTGACGCCGTCGTAAAACGCGACGGCGTTTACGACGGCGTCAACACTTAGCCTCAGCATCAGAGAATCCCGCCCAAGAGGTCGGTGAATTGGCTGTAACCTTGTTTCATATTTTGGTGGGAGGTAGCAGACATCTGGGGCTGGGGAATTCAGCTTTTCAGCATGTGCATCAATTACTTGAATAATTAGGGAGTTTGTGTTCAGGTTTGCTGGGGACACTAAGTAATGAGGTATGGTAAGTTGTGTCGGTTGAAGCTGGAAATTAAAAATACATATACTTAGGTGAATGTACAGTACTTTGGCAGATGTAGATCAATATTGGAAAATGTGAGGCTACGGGTTAGGAACAGAATATGTTCTTAATGGTGACAGATTAGGAGCTACGGAGGTGTGGGAACATTAAAGTGTCAACAGACATAGATCACTAAAAGCTAGTACTTAGCTACAAAAAGCAAGAGATAAAGGCTAATGGAATATTTATCTCAAGGAAGTTGTACTTCCAAAGTGAGGAGGTAAACGGGCCTTGCTCAGAAACCCACCTGGAGCATCACGTCCAATTTAGGGGAATCACTCTTTGGGCCTCTCTCCAGAAAAGATATAAAGACCTTGGAAGGGATCATTATGAGGCGTATTGTATTCCCTTGGCTTTAGAGAGATGACGGTGATCTAATTGAGTTCTTTAAAATGATAAAGGGATTTGGCTGGATGGAAAATACAAACATTCCCTCTGGTAGGCGGATCCAGAATAAGAGGGCCCAGTCTGCAAATTAAAGATAGTATTGGGCAGGATTCTCCGTTCAGCCGACACGAGTTGGCGCATGCACAGAACCGCTGGCATGTTTCCTGCTCATACGCAGGGGGTTTCTTCTCCGCGCCAGCCATGGCCGAGCCTTACAGAGGCCTTCGCGGAGGGAAAGAGTGCCCCCACGGCACAGGCCCACCCGCAGATCGGTGGGCCCCGATCGCGGGCCAGGCCACCGTTGGGGGCCCCCCCCCCCAGGGCCAGATCTCCCCCAGCCCCCCCCCCCCCCACCCGAGGACTACGCAGGCCACCCTCAAAGCCAGGTCCTGCCGGTATGGACCTTGTTTAATCCACGCCGGCGGGACTAGCCGAAAACGGGCGGCCGCTCGGCCCATCAGGGCCTGGAGAATCGCCGGGGGAGGCCACTGCCAACGGCCCCCGACCGACGCGATCCCCGCCCAAATCCGGTGCCGGAGAATTCGGCAGCTGGCGTCGGAGCGGCGGGGTGGGATTCACGCCGTCCCCCAGCGATTCTCCGACCCGGCGGGGGGTTAGAGAATCACGCCCATGGTCTGGCCCGGTGGTCTGCTAACATGTCTTACTTTCAACCCCTGCAGACAATGGCTATCGGAATCCAACCAGGAATGGTAGCCTTCACCCTGGTCACCGGAGCCCTGGGGGATGCACTGAGGCTCTATGAGCGGGAACTGCTCAGGGGACACCCTGAAGCAGCAGAGCCTGCCCCAGAGGAACAGGAGGCAGCCAATGAGTATGGAGAGCCGCCCACCCAACAGGCCGAGGAGGAGGTGGGAAGGAGGAACCACATGAGGCCTCACGTGTACCGGCAGCACCTGTCCTTCGAGAACGTGCCAGTCCAAGCATGCTATTGGAGACTCCGGGAGAGCAGGTGGACCACTGAGCATATCTGCCGAATCACTGCGCACCTGTAAACCTTGGGATATGGGGGTGGATACCCATTCCCAGTGGCCATCAAGGTAACGGTCGCCCTGAACTTTTATGCCATGAGGTCTTCCAGGCACCAAGTGGGGACCTGTCTGGGATCTCATTGACATCACGGAGGCCCTGCATGTCCGGTTGGCTCAATACATCAAATTCAACCAGGTTGCCCGAGCAGGGGTTCACCATCATTGTCGAGATGCCCAGGTCCAGGGAGTGATCGACTGTTGTCCTACGAGCACCAGCCCATGACGGGCCAGTCTTCACAAACCGAAAGGGGTTCCACTCGACGAACGAGCAGCTGGTGTGTGGCCATGAGATGCGCATCATGCACGTCAGCGCCCGATACCCGAGAAGTGTGCACGACGCCTTCATCCTGGCTCACTCGGTGATTCCTGACAACATCAAGGTGCACCCCCAAGCTCAGTGATTGGCTCTTGGGTGACAGGGATTATCCGCTGCAATAATGGCTGATGACGCCTACCTGGAGACCCACTACAATGACGCCCACACTGCGACCAGGGGCGTGATCGAGCGGAACATCGGCATCCTGAAGATACAGTTCAGGTGCCTGGAACACTCTGGAGGAGGTCTCCAGTATAGCTCCAGGAGAGTCTCCACATTCTGGTGCCCTGCTGCATCCTCCACAACATCGTGCAGCAGAGGAGCGACGTGCTGGAGGAGGAGGAGGAGGAGGAAGGGCAGGCCTCGCCCGACGAGGAGGATGCGGGGGAGGGGGAGGATGGGCAGGGCACGGGGCCCAGGCAGGCAATGGAGGCTCCACAATGTGTGCGCCTTGGCTTACGCACATGGGATGCTTTAATCACCTCCCGAGTCATCGGCTAGGGGCCCTGGCCAGCTGCATGGCCACCTCGACCCGACTGACCACCCCCTCCCATGAACACCCTCCGTGCGTCACCCTCCCCCCTTGCAACCCCCTCCATGATTCCAACCTGCCTTACTACGGACGTGGATCTGGTCCATGGGATGGAGGATGATGACGACTCACTCTGCGATGGGCTATGTGCTCTGCATTATTTGGCAATGCCTGACTCCTGCCCACCGTAGCACTTTCCACCATCCACCTGGGCGATCCCTGCATGCAAGCTGGCCATTCCATCACACGCTCCCACCGAACTCTTGGGGTGGCAGAAGTGGTGATGGTGGTGGGGGGGGGGCTGGGGATTATGGGGTGGAGGGGGATGGGGTGGCTGAAATGGGGTCCTTGAACCAAGCCCATCCCCAACGTCCGCCCATCTGCCTCCCACCCCCCCAGTGCCCTCTCTGCAACCAGCCCAGCCCATCCCTCACATCCTTCTGACAGAGAACCGAAGCAGGTTGAAACATTCTGAACAGGTTTATTTTGAAACGGTGAACATTTATATGCAGGTTTGTGCCCCAGCCCCTAATGTAATACTGTGCCAATTTAACTTGGTGTCTACCTTTCTGGCCTTAAGGGCCCTAACGCTATGTCTAGGTGGATCCCCAGATGGTACATCAGGAGTGGAGGCGGCCTGCTGTGATTCCCACCCTGTGACCTGAGTTTCCTTTGGCGGTCATCTTCTGGGGTGACCGGACCTGACTGGGCCCGGCTGCTGCTCAGATGTCCCAGGTGGCATGGTGCCACCCCGTTCTGCCCACTACCCATGAAAAGTGCCAGCGACAAGAGGGAGAGTCTGAGGCGCTGTGGTATACCCGCACCACCCCTGCAGGAATCACCAGCACGGGCCCCAACACCTCCCCCTCCCTCAGGGTGCCTGATGGCCCCCGGGCTACTCCATGGGGGTGCGAGCGGAGCTGACCCCTGAGGCTCCCCTGCCACCTGGCGCTGCCAGTCCTGGAGGTCCGTTCCCGTCTCTACCAGGGTCTCAATGCTAACAGCCATGGAGCACAGGGAGTGGACCACCTCCTCTGGGACTGTTACACATCACGCTGCACCTGTGCCACCTCCCTCTGAGTTTGTGCCACATCAGCCAGTGACTGCTCCATCTCCCTCTGTGCCTGGCTCAGGTCTGCCAGTGCCCGGGCAATGCCATCGATGCCTCAGCCATGATTCGCTGTGCCTGGGCCACGCTCTGGAGCGCTGCTGCAATGTGCAGGTGGATCTGGTACATGGCCGCCTGTGACAGGGCAGCCCTGTCCTGGGCCTTGGCCACCGCCTGCACAGAATACCCCAGGCCTTGGACATCCTGACCCATGGCCGATACCATCGCCCCCAAGGCCTCTACCGCGGATGCCACCCGTGTGATGTTGACCTGGGTAGCACGCATGGTCAACACCGCCTCCTTCCCCTGTAGGCAGTTGGACTCCTCCAACTGTGCCTCCGGGCAATGGGTGGTTGTTGGCAATCCCTCATGCAGTCGCTGTCCCTGAAACGACATTTCCACTATCGATGGGACTGTCCGTTCCAAAAGCCAGAAACCCGTCTCGACCAGGGGTTTTCAAACTCAGGGTCGCGACCCGCAAATGTGTCGCGGTCAGGTTTCGGGAGTGTCGCAGAGCTCAGTCGCAGCGTTCCCGATCGCGGGAGGAACACCCAACTGCTTAAAAAATGCCAGCCTGGGCAGACGTTTGAGGTGTGGGTTATTAATTGTGCCGCTGAAAGTCAGGATGCAAAATTCACGTGTGTTATATGGACGGAAGCACTGGCAAATGCAAGTTTAAAACCCTCAAGACGTCAAAGATATTTGAAGACTAAACGCGGCGAGTTTGAGGACAAACCTCTTTATTGTTTTCAACAGGTGTAATGAGACCTTTAATCATCAGCAGAAGGCATTATCAGAAATGTAACATTGAATAACAAAGCAAGTGACATCATGAGTACCAAGCAGGCACATCTGTCACATTAAAGGTAAGTGATTGCAAGGGTCGGCCAGTTGGCAAAATTGGGTCCTGGGCAAAAGTGTTTGAAAAACACAGATCTAGACGACAGCTAGTCCCTGGGGTCGGGTCGCTCTCTGACCGTCCGCCCCCTCAGGGGTTCCTGCCTCTACCTGATGTACCACAGCACATGTGTGGTGTGCCCCAGGAACCTCTTCGCTAAAGTGCCCAACCGAGGTGGGGGTCTCTGGAATGGTGGAGGGTGTTAGAGAGAGCTGCGTCGGGAAGTCAGTGTCATTCCCGGACTGGTGCTCCGGGGTGTCTCGGGCTGCGGTTCGAGGGCTCTCGTTGCTGTCCGTGTCTTCGTCCTCGCTGCTATTGACTTGGGATTGGGGTTGGGGATGGGGGACACCAGAAGGGCCCACCTCATCACCTGGTGATCCTGCAAGTCACAAGACATGACACATGATTGGATCGCGGGTTGGGGGGTGGGTGGTGGTGGAAGGGGATGTGAGTGATTGTGTGGGTGGTGGTGTGGGGTGGTAATGGGTGGGTGGTGGTGGGGTGGGTAGGGGGGTAGGTGTGGTGTGGGCGTGGTGTGGGGGTGGTGACACACGTTGCAGGCCGAACCGCAACTCAGCACGGTCTCACTTGCTTGCCCAATGCCGACCTCCACCTCAGCGACTGCCCTCTCTCCGGGCCCACCAATCAAATCCAGTGCCAGCTGCTCCAGTGCGGTTGTGCGCCACCTTCCCCTGGGTGGGGGTGGGGGGAGACAGAAAGTTCACAATGTTAGGCAGTCGGACGCAGCAGCGCATGGGTGGGTAGCTGGTGGCCTTTGTGGCCAGGGCACCTGGCCATGGTGGCCAGTATGGGTGCCGGAATGCGGTGCAGGGTGGGGTGCGCGTGCACTGCCAGTGGGTGGTGTCCGCTCTCCCTCTGGGTGGGGGGGGCGGTATGGGGTTAGGGTTGTGTGGGCTGGGGGTTGGTGCCAGGGGCACAGTGCTGTCTATTCACCCTGGCCACCCTGAGGAAGTTGTGCAGCTTCTTCTTGCACTGCTGACTGATCCTGGTGGTGGGGCCCACAGTGCACACGGCCTCTTTCTCCTGCACCCACGCCTAGTCTACGGCGGCAGGTGGCAGCTTCCTGCCCACCCCAGGCTACGGGGTGAATTTTTACATCTGAACACTATATTATAGGTGAGCAAGATGGTTCATAAGTGCAATTTACATGCTCCCCTTTCTTCAGCCTTTCCCCCCCCCCCCCCCCTTTCGTTGTTCAGGCTCCGTCTTGGGCCCTTTCTTCCATTGTAGATGCTGTAGACCCTCTTTCATTTTGGATTTGTTCCTGTTGCCCCTATGGCTTTGTTGGGGGGGGGGGGGCACTAGCCCCCTCCTCAGTCTTTTCCTGTGTCCGCTCCTGATACTCCCTTGGGTTCCACCCTTGCTGCCCCTCCCCCTTCTTCCTATCTGCTCTGTGTGGTCCTATCTGCCCTCGTTGGCGCCCCCATGGCCCCTTTCCTTCCTATCCGCTTTGGCCTCGAACAGGTCTTGGTACAGGATGATGAATAGCCCCCACACTTTGTGGAAGCCTTCGTCTGACCCTCGGAAGGTGTACTTGAGCTTCTCCATTTAGAGAAATTCCGACAGGTCGACCAGCCAGTCTGCAGGTGGTGCTGCTGATCACCAGCCGAGCAGGATTCTCCGATGTGGGATTAGGGAAGCAAAGGCAAGGGCATCGGCTCTCTTTTCCATATGAAGTTCTGGCTGGTCCGAAACCCCAAAGACTGCCACTCTCGGGCATGGCTCCACCCTTATCCCCACAACAATGGACATTGCCTCGAAGAAGGTTGTCCAGAACCTGACAAGTCTGGGACATGCCCAGCACATATGGGTGGGGCTGGCAGGGCCTCCCTGGCACCGCTCAGGCTTGTCCTCCACCTCCAGGAAGAACCTGTTCATTTGGGTTCTGGTTAAGTGCGCTCTGTGCACCACTTTGAACTACATGAGGCTTGGCCTTGCACAGGAGGAGGGGGAGTTGGCCCTGCTCAGTGCTTTGATCCTGAGTCCCCACCCTACTTCCGTCCCTCGTTCGTCTCCCCGTTTGGCCTTGCTCCATCTGGTGATGTTCTCGTCCTTTCTAACAATCATCTGTAAATGTCCCCACAGTTGCCCCTTCTCCATACCATCCACCTCCAGCCATTCCTCCAGCATTGTGTCCCTCAGGGCCCTAGGGTACCTCGTCAACTCCTTGCAGAGGAGGTTTTTGATTTGTAAATGTCGGAGCTCCTATCCGTTCGGTAGCTCCAGTCTCTCCGTCAGCTCATCCAAGATTGTAAGTCTGTCCCCCGTGTGGAAGTCCCTCATCGTTAGCATCCCCCCATCCTGTCTCCACTTCTTAAAGGTGGTGTCTAGCATGGCTTGTGGGAATTTGTGGTTGCCGCAGATGGGGGCCATGGTGGACACCTCGGTTATGCTGAGGTGCTGTCTCACCCGGTTCCAAGTTATTAACATTTTGACTGGGCCACCACTTCCCCCGCGGCGGTTCCCAGTACGACAGAGCCAGAAAATCCCAGCTTATCTCTGTTGGTTTTGTAAAATACTGAACTGCACTTTATATGTTATTAATCATGTTGTTAATTAACTCTATTGGAATGTTCTTTGCTGTCTGTTGGGTGTTTTATTTTTGTTTCTTTATGGTCGCAGAGTATCAATTCAATAGAAGAAATGCTATTTATAGAATGCGGATGGTGCATATTATTCAGCATTCTTCTACTTTTAGTTGCTCTGCAGGCCATTGTGAATAAAATCGGGAAGAATTATTCAACCTTTTTATAACATTTACATTTATGCACCAACTCAGATGAATCAGGACTGGAACTGATGTCCCCAACCGCTCTATTTGCTATAGCGGTTGGGGAGTGTTTAAACTAATGTAGCAGGGGGATGGGAACCGATGCAGGAAGTCGGAAGACAGGGATAGAAACAAAAGGCAGTAAGGGGGAAAGTGTAAGGCAGAGAAGCCATAGTCAAAAATCAAAAAGGGCAACAGTACAATGTACAATGACAGGGGAGCTCAGTAAATAGGCCCAGTAATACTAAAAGGAATAAAACGGGAAGTAAAAACATAAATGTAAAGCGACGCGGCAGGTTGTTACATGAAGATATGGGTTCAACGGCGAGGAAAATTAGGAGAAATGTTAAGAGGGAAAATAACTTAGGAGAGGTTACTGATCAAGGTGTTAAGATTCAAAACAGAGGTATAAAAGCCAACATAAGTGTACGTTACCTGAATGCTCATAGTATTTGGAATAAGGTAAATGAGTTGATGGCGCAAATCAGCATGAATGACTATGATTTAGTGGCCATTACTGAAACATGGTTAAAGGATGATCACGACTGGAAGTTAAATATCCAAGGGTATCAAACTACACGGAAGGACAAAGTGGGATGGTAAGGGAGGTGGTGTAGCTCTGTTATTTAAGGATGACATCCGGGCAACAGTAAGGGATGACATCGGTGCTATGGAGGATAAGGTTGAATCCATTTGAGTGGAAATCAGGAATAGTAAGGCGAATAAGTCACTGAAAGGAGTTGTCTATAGGCCACCAAATAGTAACATTATGGTGGGGCAGGCAATAAACAAAGAAATAACGGATGCATGTAGAAATGGTACAGCAATTATCATGGGGGATTTTAATCTACATGTCGATTGGTTTAACCAGGGCGGTCAAGGCAGCCTTGAGGAGGAGTTTATGGAATGTATCCATGATAGTTTCCTAGAACAGTATGTAATGGAACCTACAAGGGAACAAGTGGTCCTAGATCTGGTCCTGTGTAATGAGACAGGATTGATTAATGATCTCATAGTTAGGGATCCTCTCGGAAGGAGCGATCACAATATGGTGGAATTTAAAATACAGATGGAGGGTGAGAAGGTAAAATCAAACACGAGTGTATTGTGCTTAAACAAAGGAGATTACAGTGTGATGAGAGAAGAGTTAGCTAAGATAGACTGGGAGCAAAGACTTTATGGTGAAACAGTTGAGGAACAGTGGAGAACCTTCCAACTGATTTTTCACAGTGCTCAGCAAATGTTTATACCAACAAAAAGGAAGGACGGTAGAAAGAGGGAAAATTGACCATGGATATCTCAGGAAATAAGGGAGAGTATCAAATTGAAGGAAAAAGCATACAAAGTGGCAAAGATTAGTGGGAGACTAGAGGACTGGGAAATCTTTAGGGTGCAACAGAAAGCTACTAAAAAAGCTATAAAGAGTAAGATAGATTGTGAGAGTAAACTTGCTCAGAATATAAAAACAGATAGTAAAAGTTTCTACAAATACATAAAACAAAAAAGAGTGGCTAAGGTAAATATTGGTCCTTTAGAGGGTGAGAAGGGAGATTTAATAATGGGAGATGAGGAAATGGCTGAGGACTATGGACTTTGGTCGGTCTTCACAGCGGAAGACACAAATAACGTGCCAGTGACTGATGGAAATGAGGCTATGACAGGTGAGGACCTTGAGATGATTGTTATCACTAAGGAGGTAGTGATGGGCAAGCTAATGGAGCTAAAGGTAGATGTCTCCTGGCCCTGATGGAATGCATCCCAGAGTGCTAAACGAGATGGCTAGGGAAATTGCAAATGCACTAGTGATAATTTACCAAAATTCACTAGACTCTGGGATGGTCCCGGCGGATTGGAAATTAGCAAACGTGACACCACTGTTTAAAAAAGGAGGTAGGCAGAAAGTGGGTAATTATAGGCCAGTTAGCTTAACTTCGATAGTCGGGAAGATGCTGAAATCTATCATCAAGGAAGAAATAGCGAGGCATCTGGATGGAAATTGTCCCATTGGGCAGACACAGCATGGGTTCATAAAGGGCAGGTCGTGCCTAACTAATTTAGTGGAATTTTTTGAGGACATTACCAGTGCAGTAGATAACGGGGAGCCAATGGATGTGGTATATCTGGATTTCCAGAAAGCTTTTGACAAGGTGCCACACAAAAGGTTGCTGCATAAGAAAAAGATGCATGGCATTAAGGGTAAAGTAGTAGCATGGATAGAGGATTGGTTAATTAATAGAAAGCAAAGAGTGAGGATTAATGGGTATTTCTCTGGTTGGCAATCAGTAGCTAGTGGTGTCCCTCAGGGATCAGTGTTGGGCCTACAATTGTTCACAATTTATATAGATGATTTGGAGTTGGGGACCAAGTGCAATGTGTCCAAGTTTGCAGACGACACTAAGATGAGTGGGAAAGCAAAAAGTGCAGAGGATACCGGAAGTCTGAAGAGGGATTTGGATAGGTTAAGTGAATGGGCTAGGGTCTGGCAGATGGAATACAATGTTGCCAGATGTGAGATTATCCATTTTGGTAGGAATAACAGCAAAAGGGATTATTATTTAAATGATAAAATATTAAAACATGCGGCTGTGCAGAAAGACCTGGGTGTGCTACTGCATGAGTCACAAAAAGTTGGTTTACAGGTTCAACAGGTGATTAAGAAGGCAAATGGAGTTTTGTCCTTCATTGCTGGAGGGATGTATTTTAAGACGAGGGAGATTATGCTGCAATTGTATAAGGTGTTAGTGAGGCCACACCTGGAGTATTGTGTTCAGTTTTGGTCTCCTTACTTGAGAAAGGACGTACTGGCGCTGGAGGATGTGCAAAGGAGATTCACTAGGTTAATCCCAGACCTGAAGGGGTTGGATTACAAGGAGAGGTTGAGTAGACTGGGACTGCACTCGCTGGAATTTAGAAGGATGTGGGGGGGATCTTATAGAAACATATAAAATTATGAAGGGAATAGATAGGATAGATGCGGGCAGGTTGTTTCCACTGGCGGGTGAAAGCAGAACTAGGGGGCATAGCCTCAAAATAAGGGGAAGTAGATTTAGGACTGAGCTCAGGAGGAACTTCTTCACCCAAAGGGTTGTGAATCTATGGAATTCCTGACCCAGTGAAGCAGTTGAGGCTCCTTCATTAAATTTTTTAAAGATAAAGATAGATAGTTTTTTGAAGAATAAAGGGATTAAGCGTTATGGTGTTCGGGCCAGAAAGTGGAGCTGAGTCCACAAAAGATCAGCCATGATCTCATTGAATGGCGGAGCAGGCTCGAGGGGCCAGGTGGCCTACTCCTGCTCCTAGTTCTTATGTTCTTGTTCCAGTTCTCTCTTAACACATCCAGAAACAAAATCACTTAGCATCACCCTAGGATACCAAGCCTTGCTATTAGCCATTCTGTGGCATCTGCTCAGCATCTGAAATCTGAAACATTGCACGAAATACTTGGCAGGTAAGTCAGCATCTTTCGAGAGCGCAGCCAAGTTGGCCGGTCAGGACTCTTGCACACGTTCCTGCCTCAAATATGAACTTGTCTGTGCCCTACACACAGTCTTCCTGGTATGATGACCTTGTGTCTGTTTGGCAATTATCTCAAAATCATAATCCTGGGTCTGGAAAAGGGTTACGGCAACTTCTTTTAATGAAATGAGATGCATTGGTAATCTATATTGGAAATAATAGGAGCATCGCCTGTCACAAACTACAGGTTCTAACGGTGCATTTGTTTTGGCAGGTTTTGTATGATGGGTCAGCACCTGCACTAGAAAAATTCAAAAGGGGATTTAACACAAACTTCAGTTATAAAATATATTTCACAGAACCACAGTGGAAATCTCCTCATCAGTCTGTGAATTCCGATCAAGTATATCTCCACGGCCATGTTTTGAGCAATATTGTATATCCAAAACAATCCCTTCAGCACAGTATTTAGGGATATACTTCTGTAGAACTGGAACTCCTTACTAAAAAGTCATTTCCACAGGTTGTTGAGGCCACTCTTGGTTAGCTATCCTGCGATTAGACAATCTTCTGCTGCTCACATAACGTTATCTCAGCTCTTCTTTCTACAATTTATACAATATATTATATTCCTATAATTATGGTATGATTCAAAAACATAAAACTCAAAAGATGAGGAACAAGTGACATCTTGGGTGTAATTATAACTATCAAGTCAAAACTTTGATTAGCCTATTGGAATGGTGTAACTATGTAAATTTGCTTAATTAGCTGTAATTAAAACCTCCATTAATGACAATTGATATTTATGCTCATTCTTGAGCCTGCCTACCTACATGTAATCTCTAGCCCATTTTGAAGCTGTACAATACAAATAACTTTATCACTGCCAAGATTGAAACTCTTGTTTGGAAAATTATGCAGGAAATGTATTCAATTTACTGAATTGAAGTCTTGGATTAAATCAAGTTATGTGCAAAATACGTAGCCAGAATTTGCTGGCAGTGATTGTATTGAAAGGATTCTGATAGTGTTAGAAGGTGAGACAGATTTCATCAACAGAAATGTTCATTCCAGTTACTTCTTCATATCTCACTGTCAGCCATCTTTATCCTATACATACATTCTCTTTTAATTCAAAAATCCCAAGAAAATGAATTTTATTTAAACAAAGTTCACATTTTACTAATTTCTATCTACATTTTATTCCTACTCAGAGGTTTTTGCCCAGGTTTTGTGGCGATAATGACTACATAATTGTCAATCATCATGTCATTATGCCTCTGAAATTCTCTTCAGGGGTCTGCACATGCATAGTTAAACATAGAAATCCAGAAGTTGTACACTTCCCCACTGGGTGTATTGTTGAAGACCTGCCCAACCAGAAATGGTTTAGAATTCACAGAATTGACAAAAGCTTCCCCTTTCAGCTCTTGGTCTTGATGTAAAAAACATTTGAAAAACCATTGAGATGGAACTGAGTTTTTAGGGTGTACCAAATTTATGATTACTACTAAACACCCTTATCGGCTGTGAAAAATTAATTTTATATCTGTGGAATGTCAAATCTCCCCATTATGATAAATATGTATATTTTTAAAATAAATGTGTTTATATTTCAGCTTGTACCTTATTCCTTAGTATATGTCCCAATCATTTATTTCGCACTTTGTGAAATTTTAATGTAAGGTAAAAACTTCAGCACATTTTACTTCCTGGTTTACTGTCTGTGGGAATACTTTGCTGTGATTGGCTTCTTACCCTGTTTGACAACATCACTGTTGTTGGATGCCTGGAGGTGCAGGTGCAGCAAGCTATTAGGAAGGTTGATGCAATGTTAATCTTTCTTGCAAGAGGATTTGATTACAGGAGCAATAAAGTCTTGCTTCAGTTGTATAGAGGCAGGGTTAGACTGCACCTAGAGTACTATGTGCAGTTTTGGTTCCCTTGCCTCAGAAAGAATATTATTGCCATTGAAGGAGTGCAATGAACGTTCACCAGACTTCTTCCAAGGATGGCATGACTGTCTTATGAAGAGAGATTAGGCAAATTGGGTCTACATATGTGGAGCCTCCTCCTCTAGTGAGTTATTTAATTGTCCACTACGATTCCAGCTGGATGTGGCAGTACTGCAGAGCTTAGATCTGACCCATTGGTTGTGGGATCGCTTAGCTCCACCTATCGTTTACTGCAAGTTGTAGCTGTTTTCCTCCAGGTTACACAGTTCAAATGTTAAATTATCACCAGCCCAGTAAAATGTAATTGCTGTTGGAGAGATCGGTTTTGGAAGCTGGACTGTACTGGTTGGTTTCAGGCTGGAGGTCAGAAGCATCCTGTACTTTGAGATTACTTAGCAGCTGTAACAGAGAGTGCCATTGTTTATTTGACAGTGTATGAACATAGGTTCTTGCAATATAAAAACATAAGTTGGATTTCCTTACCACTCTACACAGTCACAACACGCTGATAGCGTAGTGTGATTCACTTTTCTACAAAGTTACTTTCAGCTGTTTGGTGCTCGATCACATGACCAAATTGTACTTTGAAATCAAATGTGAAAATCACTTACTGCTAACTAGAAAAATGCAACCATGTCAAAAATAAGCATTCACTAAAGTTAGAAATGTAAATATTCATATGTACAAAGGTCCTCCAATGTAACACAAATTAATGAACAAAAGCCAATGCCATATATTCAATTGAATTGCTTGTGAACGACCACACTACCATTCTTAAATCCAGACACAAATAGTTGTTTTGATCAATTCATTCTCATACTTTAAATAAAGAACACTAATGCCATTGTAATGCAATTGGCAAGTTATAATATGCTTTTCTAACCTGGAACCATTATTATCCACTGAAATACCCCCAAATCTGCATTATTTTGTGAGCTTTTATCTTCAGTAGTTCCTCCAGAGGTCCCCAGCATCACAGATGCCAGTCTTCAGCCGATTTCATTCATTCCATATGATATCAATAAATGGCTGAAGGCACTGGATACTGCAAAGGCTTTGGATACTGACAACATTCCAGCAATAGCACTGAAGACTTGTGCTCCAGAACTAGTTGTGCCTCTAGCCAAGTTGTTCCAGTATGGCCGCAGCACTGGCATCTACTTAGCAATGTGGAAAAATGCCCCCTTTATGTCCTGCACACAAAAAGCTGGGCAAATCCAACCCAACTGATAACTGCACCATCAGTCGACTCTTGATCATCAGTAAAATGATGGAAAGGTGTCATCAACTATGCAATCAAGCGGCACTTAGGAACATAGGAACAGGAGTAGGCCATTCAACCCAACGATTCTGCTGCACCATTCAATACAATCATGGCTGATTGAACATTTCAATGCTTTTTACAAACATTAGCCCATAACCTTTACATTGTTGTCAACCAGATATCTATCAATATCTATCTTAAACATACTCAATGATTGAGGTCTCCGAGGTAGAGAATTTCAAAGATTCACAATCGCCTGTGTGAAGCAATTTCTCCTCATCTCAGTCCTAAGTGACATGCCGCCGTGCTGGTTTCTCTGGTCGCCGAAGCCAAAATCCCGTTTGGCGACCGGCCGGAGAATCCAGGTTCCTGACCAAATGGGAGGTGGCGCCGCTTTCGTAATGCTCCACCCCCTCCAAAGCGGCGTACTCTGGGAGTACACCTCGCCACGTATCGACGGCCTCAGGACGTTGCCCGAGGCCCGCCTCCCCATGCCCCGCCCCCAACTGGCCAAGCTCCCGACGGCGTGGGGCACGTGTGGTATCACCCGTCGGGAGCTCAGCGTGGCGGCTGCCGACTCAGTCCAGTGCCGCTTGAGTCAGGGGAGGGCTGTGCGGCGGGCAGAGAGGGACATTGTTCGGGGCTGGGGTCACTGTGTGGGGGTGGTCCGGGGGGCGCGAGCCAGACGAAGGGGGGGACTATTTTGTGGGCCGGGTCCGGGAGCAGCTGCCACAGTGCACATGCGTGGACACGGACCCGGCAATTCTCCAGGGCATATCAGCAGCTAGAGCCGGGTGCTCGACGCTGCCTCCCTGTTAGCCTTCAGCAAAATGGAGAATCAGTGGCCGTTTTGCGCCATTTTTTCTGGCGTAAAGCAACACCGTTCCCACGTCGGTGTGGGGACATAGCCCCAAAATCGGAGAATCCAACCCCTTATTTTGAAATTGTGCCCCTGGTTCTAGACATCCCAAACAAGGAAAACAGCTTACCTGCATCCAGCCTGTCTATTTATTGAAGTATTTTGTAGGTTTCAATTAGATTACCTCTCATTCTTCAAACCTCTCGAGAGGCTATTGGTTCTCCTAGTTTTTAATTGGTTTTGGGTCCACCCAGAACAATCAGCCTCTAATTTGTACTGAGAATAACTTAGGGATATGATAATGTGTGCAGCATGAAATGAGGATATTGGAAAAACAGGCGGACTGCTCCATGCTGGTGTTAATCCTCGACAGGAGCCTCCTCTCACCCCTTTTTGTTAAACACCATCCATCAGCAACAGGGGACAGCAGCATAGAAGTTACATTACTGGACCAGTAGAGCTTGAACTAATTTCATAGATTTCATAGAATTTACAGTGCAGAAGGAGGCCATTTGGCCCATCGAGTCTGCACCGGCTCTTGGAAAGAGCACCCTACCCAAGCCCACACCTCCACCCTATCCCCATAACCCAGTAACCACACCAACACTTAGGGCTATTTTGGACACTAAGGGCAATTTAGCATGGCCAATCCACCTAACCTGCACATCTTTGGACTGTGGGAGGAAACAGGAGTACCCGGAGGAAACCCATGCACACACGGGGAGAACGTGCAGACTCCGCACAGACAGTGAACCAAGCTGGGAATCGAACCTGGGACCCTGGAGCTGTGAAGCAATTGTGCTATCCACAATGCTACCGTGCTGCCTCCCAATGCTCCGCCCCCAACCGGCCAAGCTCCCGACGGCGTTGGACACGTGAGGTATCACCCTTCGGGAACTCAGTGTGGCGGCTGCGGACTCAGTCCAGCACCTAATGAACGTGATTGGGCTGAATTTTGGCTGCAAAAGGTAAATAGCTCAAGGTGGGAAATTTCCCGAATTCTGAACCCGCCTCTGTTAAAGGTACCCTGAATTATGTGATTTTCAATCTGGCGGGGATGATGAGGGACTTGGATGTGTGGGATTGTGTTGGCACCCTGACCTCACAGGCAGAGCATGGGTGGCCATAGGGGTGTTGGATGCTGGGGCAAGGTGGTTAGAAAGCCCACCTTGGTTCTCTTGGTCTTTGGCCCAGTTGTTTTAACAGGTGCTGGGCCCCCCATAACCCTCATGCCTCACACCCACTCTCATTGACAGCCACGGCCTGTTTATTCCCCCCAAAGTATAAAGAATGGGACATTTGGAAAAAAAACTTTGGATTGTGACAGATACCTTATCCACCCTTCAAGAGCATTTATATCAACTTCATCAATTTTTGACTCCCACACTGCAGGTTAATGCCCTTGAAACAGCCAAAATGTTGAACTTAGCACTAAGTTCCAATGGACTCGCTGAGTTCAGGATTCCCACCCGTGCAATTAACATCCCACCCCTTCCCACCAGTAAATATTGGAACTGTCAGAAATGGGTGCGGGACCTCCGCATCTGGGTCATATCCACCATTTTTAAAGGTCCACAAAGTCTTCCGCACCCTGAGAAAATCTAGGGCCATGAATTCAAATCCCTCAGAGGGTAGCTTGGGTATTTAAATTCAATTAAATAAACCTAGAATATAGAAACTACTGGATTGTCATTTATAATGAAAAATAAACTATCTGATTCATTAATGCACTCCGGAGAAGGGGATTTCTCTTTCTTAACCAATCTGTGATTCCAAACAGCTAGAAATGTGGTTAGCTCTGAAGTCAATGTAGTGGTAATTGGGGATAGTATAGTTAGGGGCATTGACACTGTTCTCTGTGACCAGGATCGAGAATCCCGAAGATTGTGTTGCCTGCCTGGTGCTCAGGTTTGGGATATCTCATCTGGTTGCAGAGGAACTTGGAGTGGGAGATTAAAGATCCAGTTGTTGTGGTCCATGTAGGTACCAACGGCACAGGTAGAATAAGGACAGAGGTTCTGCTAAGGGAGAATGAACAGCTAGGAGCTAAATTAAAAAGCAAAACCAAAAGGTAATAATCTCTGGATTTCTACCTGAGCCACAAGCTAATTGGCATAGGGTCAATTAATTGAAGGAGGTAAATGCATGTCTCAAAGATTGGTGTGGGAGAAGTGGGTTTGAATTCATGGGACATTGGCACCAATACTGGGGAAGAGGGGACCTGTTCCAATGGGATGGTCTTCATCTGAATCAAGCTGGGACCAGAGTCCTAGCAAATTGCATAACTAAGGCTGTAGATAGAGTTTTAAACTAAATAGTGGGGGGAGGGTTCAGTTGTATGGAAGATTAGAAAATCCAAGTGAGAGGAGAAGGTGAGAGTGCAGGTTAATGATGAGGACTTTAAACAAATTCAATGGGCCAAGAGCTCGGGAGAGGTCAGTAAAGTTACTAGAATACGTAATAGAAAAGAGAGTATAGAAGGTGGCAAGAATCTAACTTCAGGCAGAGCAAAAAAGGGAACAAATATCAGGAGGGCAGTCAATGCAGGACTGAGGGTGTCATACCTAAATGTGCGCAGTATACAAAACAAGGTAAATGAGCTTGTTGTGCACATTGAAATTGGCGGGTACGATGTTGTGGGCATCACAGAGACATGGTTGCAAGGGGCAGGGCAGGGATCTAAATATCAAAGGATATGTGTCCCATCAAAAGGATAGGCAGGTGGGTAAAGGGGGCAGGGTTTCATTGTTAATAAGGAATGAAATTAAATCAATAGCAAGAAATGATATAGAATCAGAAGGCATAGAATCACTGTGGGTAAAGTTGAGGAATCGCAAAGGAAAAAGGACCCTGATGGGAGTTATGTACAGGCCCCCTAACAGTAATCAGAATGTGGGGCAGAAAATAAATCAGGAGATAGAAAATGCATATATGAAAAGCAATATCACAATAATCATGGGGGACTTCAATATGCAGGTGGACTGGGAAAATCAGGCTGGTAGTGGATCCCAAGAAAAGGAATTTGTAGAATGTCTACGAGATGGTTTTTTGGAGCAGCTTGTGGTAGAGCCCAGTAGGGAACAGGCAATTCTGGATTTTGTGATGTGTAATGAGGCAGACCTGACTCGGGAACTTAAGGTGAAGGAACCCTTCAGGGGCAGTGGGTACAATCTGACAGAATTCACCCTGCAACTTGAAAGGGAGAAGCTGGAGTCAGATGTAATGGTATTACAATTAAATAAGGGTAACTACAAAGACTTGAGGGAGGAGCTGGCCAGAGTTGATTGGAAGGGGAGCCTAGCAGGGAAGACAGTGGAATAGCAATGGCAGGAGTTTTGGGGGGTTATTCGGGAGACACAACAGAAATTAATCCCAAGGAGGAGGAAACATGCTAAGAGGAGGATGAGGCATCCATGGCTGACGAGGGAATTCAAGGACAGCATAAAAGCAAAAGGAAAAGCAACAGTGGCAAGGATTAGTGGGAAGCCAGAGGATTGGGAAGTATTTAAAAGCGAGTAGATTACAACTAAAAAAGCAATGGGGGGCGGGGGGGGGGATGAAATATGAGTGTAAGCTAGCTAGTATTATAAAAGATAGCAAGAGTTTTTTCAATATATAAAAGGTAAGCGGGAGGCAAGAATAGACATTGGAGCACTGGAAAATGAGGCTGGAGAAATAGTAATAAGAAACAAAGAAATGGGCGATTGAACAAACTGACACATCAGGAGCCACAAAGGACAAAGTGTGTTTACCAGGTACCTGGGCGCTCAGCCTTCGGTCCACGTTGGTTTAATACAACGCCACATTGAGTAAAACAAAAAGGTAAAAAAGCCCAAAATGGATAAAACGCACCAGAATTTAGTGGTTTAATAACATAAAAAATCTATCCTATTCTTACTAGAATATAAAGGAGCAGACCATTCAGAAAAACAAGGAAATAAATGAGAAAGGGGAATCTGGTGAGAGTGGAGGCGGGCTGAAGTGGGCTGAAGTGAAGTTTCTAAAACATAGGTCTCTGCTATGTTACCACTTATCAGTCCTCACGAAGAAACACGCTATGAAAAATGTTAATATATTTTGGAGAGGTGGAATATTTCGAGTGGATGAAGGCGAGGTCACATTGTTAAATTATATAACTCAACTGTAATTGTTACAGCATTAAAATCCGAAATTTTAGTAAAACGCGTATTGGAAGGAAATTATTTGTCGACCTGAAATCCAGCCCTCTGATGGTAAATGTATCTTTCCCTCTCGGTACAAATTGGACCCAAATAAAGGGTAAAGATGTTGGTCAAACAGCACTGTGTCTGGGCGGAACATCCGGCCAAGAAAGGTTAGGAAGTCAACACTAAAGAAGGACTGAAGCGAAAGTGAGAGCAACTAACCACGCTGCAAATATATTTTGGCAACAAATATTAAAACTGACCAGCGCAAATCATGGACATTCAGTTTCAAGTTTTCGTCACAACCCCGCGTTCACATATTTGTTAAACAGTCTGCTCGGGACTCAGGCGCTGTCGCCCCGGATTCAGCACCATGGAGAGTGTCCAGTGAGAACAGCGCCAGAATGAATGAATGGAATGGGCTCTTCACTCTCAATGTGGCCAGAGGTTGCGAGCTGAACCCAGTTCCTACCACACCCCTCCTCACCACTCACCCACACACACACTGGCACACACACACCCACACACACCCGCGCACACACACACCAACTAACCTACACATCCACCTGCACACACTACACAGACACCCCTCCTCACCACTCACCCAATCACCCACCATCACACAGCCCCACACACCCACCCAGACCCCCCCCCCCCACACAAACCTACACATCCACCTGCACACACCACACAGACACCCCTCCTCACCACTCACCCAATCACCCACCCGCACACAGCCCCACACACCCACCCACAACACCCACACGCACACACACCCACATGCACAAACACCTACACACCCAACTGCACACACACTTACTCACCCCTCCTCACACTCACCCCCACACGCACCCGCACACATACCCACACACACACACCCACAACACCCACACACACACCTACACACCCAATCGCACACATGCCCGCACACATCCCCACCCACCCACACACCCACCCAGACACCCCCCACTAGCCTAAACACCCAACCGCACACACACTTACTCACCCCTCCTCACACTCACCCCCACACCCACCCGCACACATCCCTACACACACACCCACACGAGCACACCCCCGCACACCCCCACCCACTCATATCCCCCACCAGCCACTCAGTCACACCCACACCCCTACCCACCCACCTACCCACCCGCACATGCACACCCACACCCCCCCACACACACACCCACTCACCCACCCGCGCACACCCACACATCCCCACCCACCTCACCACTCACCCACACATCCACCCACACCCCCCCCACACACACCCACTCACCCACCCGCGCACACCCACACATCCCCACCCACCTCACCACTCACCCACACATCTACCCACAACCCCCCCCACACACACCCACTCACCCACCCGCGCACACCCACACACATCCCCGCCAACCCACCCGCATGCACACCCCTCCTCACCACTCACCCATCCACTCACCTGCACACACATCCACACCCACCCACAAACAACACACACCCACCTTCCCTCTTGCTCCCCCACACATCCCCATCCACCCACCCACACACTCACACCCACTCCCCACCCACTCACACACACAAATCCCCATTGACCCGCACACCCTCCCCCAGCCATCCACTCGCACACACTCACCCACCTGCACTCACACCCACACACACCCTCTTACACACACGCACACACACTTACCACACACCCACTCACACACTCCCCCCCCCAAACGCACACCAATACACACCACATCCCTCCACACACACACACCCATACACACACCCCCACCCACCCACACACATCAGCACCCACCCACACACACACACCCCACACATGCAACCTCTTACACACATACATCCCCACACCCACCCATACACAACCCCCCTGCACACACACACACACTCGCTCACACATACACTCCCCACCCACCCATGCACATCCAATAAACCCAATTACGCACACACACCCCACACAACCACCTGCACACATACACGAACACCGACACACACTAACCCATCCACTCACCCACCCCCACCCCCCAACCACCCGTACACACACCCACACATCCACCTACCCACGCACACAGACAAAAACACACTTTAAAGAGTTGGTTACAATGTATCTTGTCTGGGATTCCTGGCAGCTATTGCCCTCCACCCATGAGGCAAACCTACCAAGTTCTCATGTGGAAATGGAATTTGCAATTGGATATGCAGTCAGTGCAGCACTCCCAGAGTGATAGCTTTCAGTACTCCAGTCAGTGTCCGAAATGTTTCAATGATTGATCCGAGCAGCACTTTGAACCTTGGTCATACTGTGAGTGAACAGGAATGATGCAGTGGCGATTTCCCGCATGTAACCTGCCCTGAGGTCTGGACCCTCTCTGCCATTGGGGATCTGTCAGACTATCCTTACAGAGCATCAGCAGGGACACATTGGAAGCACAGGGTGGTGACTGCGTGAGTGTGGGTGTGTGGGGGTGTTACTGTAATAACTAATCAAAGTACTGTATCCCACATCTCCCGGCCACGACCCAGATAGGAATTATTTCCAAAACGCGCCCGAGATCCTGTCTTGCGGATGCTCAGTGCTCAGAGGCCTTTTCCGATTTCTTTCCAGGCGCATTTCAATCCTGCCCGACCCAAAATTAAAATAAGGATCAGCGTGAAGGTAAATGTACATTAACACGGTGGAGGGTCACAGGCCAGTACTGGGGGTGTCTATCAGTCACGGAATTCCTGGCCAATTAACATAAACCCAAATAAACAAGGGCGGGGGGGGGGGGGGGGGGGGGTTAATAAAAAGAAAAGTGAGGAACTGAGAAAAACAAGCAACATGATGGATTTGAACCTTGTGATGTTTAATGTATTGGATACAGGGATACAAGAGTGATCAGTTACAAAGCTCGCTAGCCCGTTTGAGAAGCGCTGATATGAAAGTTTCTACCGGCGCCAATGACCAGTTCCCCTGTGGAACAAATCTGCCTCTATCAATCAATGAACACTTTTTGGCAGCGCAAGGTCTCAAGGCAAAAATACCATTTATTTTTAAACAGAAGGGATTTTCCAGCCTCCAGTCGTGTTTGGCCCGCGACGATAGAGAGGGAAAAGGTTCCTGAGCAATTTTGCCAATTTCCAAAATATCCAGTGGAAGAGGGAATGATGCAGAATGCGGGCTGTGCCTGGATATGAAATAAAATACAGAATGACACTGTGAACATTGCTATACGTGTTTATGGCAATTGGCACAGCTCTGTCTCATTATATTCGCCATGGTGTTATTTGTTGTACATTGGAGCGGCTGAAATGCACAATTCCTACCTTCCTCACAGCGGTGAAGCCAGAATCTGCAGCCACTCTCTGGGCTACATCGTCCCCTCCTCCGTCTAACTCCACCAAGAAGTGGTTGGTGTAAAGCTTCTGGTGCGCCGCGGACGTTGCAAAGATTGCTGCATTGAGCAACATGAGGAGAGGAGCATCCTTGATAAATCCTCCCTTCATCTCTGGCAGGCGAGAAGCGACGCAGCAAGCCGAGGGAGGGAGAGACAGGGTCAGAGGGAAAGGGAGAATTGGACACTAACGTTAGCAGAACTGCTGCCCACACTTCATGCAAGTGGCTTCTCCGGGGGATTCAGGCGGAGGATTGAGCTATGCAGCTCAGGGACCGCCTCGCTCTTTCTCTGTGTGCGGGTTACAAAGAGGCTGCATTTTCCACGGCTGATCTATAATTCATGTCGAGAATCCCAGCTCCCTCACTGGGTCACGTCGGAGGCGCGTCAAAGGCATTAAACATTCCGGGTAATGTTCGGAGGGGGGTGGGGAGCTCACTGAGGGGATGTCAGGAACACATTTGAAAAATATGCATGATCTTCAGTTTCACACCAGAATGACATAGAAGTTAAAATGGGTCCTGCAAAATAATACTGGGAAAGAGAAAACTGTGATCTATTCACCACTCTTATGAGAAAAAGACACACAGGGCGCGATTCTCTGGCCTTGTTAAGCTCTCGCTTGAGCGAAACGAGGCCGGTGAATTGCGGGAGATGCCGTAAACGAGAACCGCACCAGGCCACAAACAGTTTGCGATGCAATCAGCCCGCTCCCATAGGTGAAATCGGGATCTCGCCATAACCAATTATCACCATTTAAGCCCCATTTCCATACAATTAACGGGAGCCACTCCATATCCAACGGCCTCCCATCATCCAGCGGCCTCCTCAGCAAGTGACACCAATTAGTACTGCTTTTGAAAAACATGAACCTGGTGGAAGGGCTTCTGTGGGAAGCCGAGGAGGTGAGTAGCCATCTTTGCTCACAAAGAGCCCGGGGGTGCTGAGCTTGCTGCCCCAGTGCTCAGCACGGGGTGGGGGATCCTTCGTTGGGTGGGGGCCAGACTCCGGAGGGGTGAGCTGCCATGTGAAGGGGGGAGGGAGGGGGAGGCACTGGGGGGGGCAACTATGCATGGCATCAGCATGCCAACCCTTGGATTGTGTGTTCCCATTCCGGGGACAATCCTAACCCCTGTCCATCTGACCACCAGCCACCCATAACCCCCACTAACTGTTGTGCGCTCGGAGGGTGGGTGGATGCCAAGAGAAAGGGGAGATGCCTGGAGAGATGGGCCAAAGGTTCGGAGATCGGGCCGCATTGCGGAATAAAGTGACAGAGGCATCGTCCTGGTTGTGCACAAGTGTGTTTATTGTGTTTTACAATTCCCCACCCTCCTGATGGTGCCTCCCCCACCTCAACACTCCCCTCACACCATACCTAACTATCCCCCGTCCCCCTCCCTCGGTGCCCTCAGTGATCCTCGATGTGCATTTCCTTATTAAAGATGTTATTAAAGATGAGATCGCGAAGTACTTGGAAGTGCATGGTAAAATAGGATTGAATCAGCACAGCTTTGTCAAAGGGAGGTCACGTCTCACAAATCTGTTAGAGTTCTTTGAGGAGGTAACAAGGAAGTTAGACAAAGGAGAACTAGTCAATGTGATTTATTTAGATTTCCAGAAGGCCTTTGACAAGGTGCCGCATAGGAGACTGTTAAATAAGTTAAAAGCCCATGGTGTTAAGCGTACAATCCTGGCATGGACAGAGGATTGGCTGACTGGCAGAAGGCAGGGAGTGGGGATAAAGGCGACTTTTTCAAGATGGCAGCCGGTGACTAGTGGTGTGCCTCAGGGGTCTGTGCTGGGATCACAACTTTTCACAATATACATTAATGATCTGGAAGAAGGAACTGAAGGCACTGTTGCTAAGTTTCAGATGATACAAAGATCTGTAGAGGAACAGGTAGTATTGAGGAAGCAAGGGGGCTGCAGAAGGATTTGGACAAGCTAGGAGAGTGGACAGCAAATGAAATACAATGTAGGAAAGTGAGGTTATGCACTTTGGAAGGAGGAATGTAGGCATAGACTATTTTCTAAAGGAGGAATTGCTTAGGAAATCAGAAGTACAAAGTGACTTGGGACTTGTTCACGATTCTCTTAAGCTTAATGTGCAGGTTCAGTCGGCAGTTAAGAAGGCAAATGCAATGGTAGCATTCATGTCAAGAGCGCTAGAATACAAGACCAGGGATGTACTTCTGAGGCTATATAGTGCTCTGGTCAGATCACATTTGGAATATTGTGAGCAGTTTTGGGGCCCATATCTAAGGAAGGATGTGCTGGCCTTGGAAAGGGTCCAGAGGAGGTTCACAAGAATGATCCCTGGAATGAAGAACTTGTCTTATGAGGAAGGTTGAGGACTCTGGGTCTGTACTCATTGG
The DNA here is from genome assembly GCF_047496885.1 of Scyliorhinus torazame. NCBI lineage: Eukaryota > Metazoa > Chordata > Chondrichthyes > Carcharhiniformes > Scyliorhinidae > Scyliorhinus > Scyliorhinus torazame. The sequence continues at coordinate 281,023,423 of NC_092707.1, read as the reverse complement.
AGTTTAGAAGGATGAGGGGGGATCGTATTGAAACTTACAGGATACTGTGAGGCCTGGATCGAGTGGACGTGGAGAGGATTTTTCGATTTTTCCACTTGTAGGAAAAACTAGAACCAGTGGACTCCATGTCAGACTGAAGGGACGATCCTTTAAAACAGAGATGAGGAGGAATGTTTTCATCCAGAGGGTGGTGAATCTGAGGAACTCTTTGCCGCAGAAGGCTGTGGAGGGCAAATCGCTGAATCTCTTTAAGACAGAGATAGATAGATTCTTGGTTAATAAGGGGATCAGGGTTTATGGGAAGAAGGCAGGAGAATGGAGATGGGAAAATGTCAGCCATGATTGAATGACGGAGCAAACTCGATCGGCCGAGTGGCCTAATTCTGCTCCTATGTCTTGTGGTCTTATGGTCCTTCCTAGCTCTACCGCTATGTCTAGGCGTGTCGCCAGGATGCACATCAGAGGTCGAGGCAGCCAGCTGCTTACCTCGTCCCGTGGCCTTTGATGCCCCTGGCGGGTGTCCTCTGGGGGCTCTAGGGCCGGAAGGCCCCGACGCACTTGTCGGGGCACATGCACAGCCGTGCCATCCTGTCTCGTGTGCTGACTATGAGATGTGGCCTCATCAGTGGGGTGGAACCCGGAGAGCTGGTGACCACCATCGCCACTCTATGGGATGGATATGGGTTGCCAGCCAGCGCTTCCTTCTCCTAGTCAGTGCCCTTAGAGTCCTGGGGTTCACCTCGGGACGGAGGAGCAGCTGGTTCAAGCCCTGGCTGCCCCTGCATCATCTGGCTCTGCCAGCACTGGCGTTTCCCCATAGTCTGCACCATCGTGTCGATACTCTTGGCGATGCTGCTCAGTGACTGGGCCATGTTCTGCCTCATCTCGGCAATGCCCACCTGTGGCAGGGCCAAGTTCCGCAGCGCCTCTGCCATTCCCATCTGAGAGCGGGACATGTCCCGCAGAACCTCATCAAGGTCAGCCTCGTGCTGGGTGACATCCCCCAGCGAGTTGGTCATTCTGCCAAGACCTTCACTAATGCTGCCAACGTCAGCCAGCCTCCGCGAACAGGCACAGGAATGTGGCAACTAGGGGCTTTTCACAGTAACTTCATTGAAGCCTACTTGTGACAATAAGCGATTTTCATTTCATTTCGTGCACCACGCTCTTCACTCCAGCGCCACTCTAGCAGTGTTGGCCTTGGTGCCACACATTACCGGCACTATCTCCTGTGGCCGTAGCCTCTGGGAGCCATCCAATCAGCAATGGATCTGCTGGAGTGTCGCTGGCATCTCCCTCTGAATGTTCCAGCCCCTCACTATCATAGCATCATAGAATTTACAGTGCAGAAGGAGGCCATTCGGCCAATGTAGTCTGCACCGGCCCTTGGAAAGAGCACCCCACCCCTCACTCCATCCCCACACCTCCACCCTACCCCTGTAACCTCACCTAACCTTTCTTTTTTTTGGACACTAAGGGCAATTTAATATACCCAATCCACCTTAACATGCACATCTTGGACTGTGGGAGGAAACCGGAGCACCCGGAGGAAACCCACGCAGGCACAAGGAGAATGTGCAGACTCCACACAGACTGTGACCCAAGCCGGGAATCGAACCTGGGACCCCGGAGCTGTGAAGCAACAGTGCTAACCACTGTGCTGCTGTGCTGCTCTATCGTCTCAATCAGCTCCGGGATGACCTCTTTGACAGGCTCAGCATCAGGCTGGGACCCAGCTGGGTTCTGGGATCCAGCAGACCTCCGACTGCTGTCTTGCCTGAGGGTTCCTGCCTCCACCTGATGTAAATCATCAGCAGTGTGGTGCTCACCACATTGTGCCCCAGAAGCCTGTCCACTAACATTTCCCACCAAAATGTATCTGCGCTGGTGGAGGGTGGGGATGACAGCTGTGATGCCCCAATTGTATCTTCCTCAGAGCTCCCCTCCGAGGTGACCTCCAGGGAGACAGGAGAGGGAGCCACCCGGAATGGGCCGGAACTATCGGGAGAATGGACATGTGGTCAGTTGGAGAGGTAGGTCAGCCAGTCAGGCAATAACAACTCACGTTTGACAGGTCCTTCAGATGAGGCCCGGAGGATCCTCACCTCTGCGGCATCCGCCAGCAGTCCAAGATGTGCATCCGCGTTGGTATCCGTTCTGTCTACAGCCTCCCCAGTCACCTCCAGTGCACACTCCTCGAAGGTGGTCGGATTCTTAAGTCCGGCACCCCTTCACCAATCTGGACCCTCTCCCAGCAATTGTAGGAGAGCTTTTCCTGAGGAGACTCAGAGAGGGCATCATTAGCCACACGTGTGGTCCTGACCACCCCCTCACCACCCTACACCACCCTCTCACCATCCCACCTCCCCCTCACCATTCCACCCACCCCGGCACCACCACCACACCCCCCCGAACCACCCCACACCACCCTCTCATCATCCCACCTCCCCCTCACCATTCCACCCACCCCGGCACCACCACCACACCCCCCCGAACCACCCCACACCACCCTCTCATCATCCCACTTCCCCCTCACCACTTCACCCCCTCCACCCCCCGCACCACCACCACACCACCCCCTCACCACCCCCACAACACCCACCACCCCAAACCACGATCCAGTCATGTGTCATGTTTTGTGCCTTGTGCCCTACTGGTGTCGCCTGCCCCCGACCCCATCCCCAAGTGGATTCCAGTGAAGAGTGGGCAACGGACAGCGTCCCAAACCCCCAAACGCCAGCCCATGACATCAATCCGAGACGACACTGACCTTCTCTCACAGCTGTCACCAACACCCTCCAACATCCTCACCTCGGTTGGGCACGTTAGTGAAGAGGCGCCTGGGGCACTATCTGGTGCGCACCACGCACATGCTCCAGTGTATCAAGTGGAGGTAGGAATCCCCAGAGGGTGGACGGTTGGAGGGCAGCCCAACACCAGGGACTAGCTGTCACCCAGACAGGTCTCTGGAAAGGGCTGTCCCATTGATGCTCAAGATGCAGACACAGAGCCGAGGACTACATGAGGGATTGTCAGCAACCATCCAGCACCTGTAGGTGCAGTTGGAGAAGTCCAACCGCTTGCAGGGGCAGAAGCAGGTGCCAACTATGCGTGCCACCCAGGCCAACACCACAGGTGTGGCATCCGCGGTGGTGGTCTTGGGGTCAAAGGTATCATCCATGAGTCAGGTTGGCCATGGCCTGGGCACTCTGAGTGGGCAGTGGCTGTGGCACAGGACAGGGCTGCCCTATCACAGGCTGCCATGTCCCAGGGCCACCTGGATATTGCCGTGGTGCTCCATAGCAGCGGGTTATGGCTGAGGACTTCATCAGCATTGCCCGGGCGCTGGCTGACCTGAGTCAGGCCCGGAGGGAGGTGACAGTCACTAGGTGATGTGGTACAGTCCCAGAGGGACGTGGTCCACTCCCTGGGCTCCATGGCCGCGAGCATGGAGTCCCTGATCGAGACGAGAGCGGGGGGCCTCCAGGACTGGCAGCACCAGATGGTGCAGGAGCCCCAGGAGTTTGCTCCAATCGCACCACTGTCCTGGGAGTAGCCCGGGGGCCATCGGGCACCCCAAGAGAGGGGGAGGTGATGAGGTCTGTGCCGGTGGCAGCCGCAGGGGAGGTGCTAGAACATGACAGTGCCTCGAACTCCCACTCCTGTCCCTGGCACATCTGGTGGGCAGCGGGGAGAACAGGGTGGCACCAGGCCACCTGACACACCCGAGCGACTGTAGAGGATGGCCGTCAAAGGAGACCCAGGTCACAGGGCAGGAATCATAGCGCGCCACCTCCACTCCTGATATATCGCCATGGGATCCACCTAGATGGCGTGTTAGGGCCCGTAAGGCAAGAGAGTTAGACACCAGTTAAGTTGGCATGGTGCAGGGCACAGAATAAAATTAGGGGCCAGGGCACAAACCGTGATAGAGATGTTCACCTGTTATGTTCAGAAGGGTGTGAGGAATGGGCTGGGCTGGGTTGGGCGGACAGGGTAGGTTGCAGAGAGGGCACTGGTGTGGGGAGGGTGGGGAGGGAGGCGGATGTTGGAGGTGGGTACGAGCCATGTCCTCGAGGTCGGACACTACACATCACCCCCGTAACCGCTTCTCCCTCTCAACTTCAACGCCCCCCTCCCCTCCCCCACCGCACCCGTCCCCACCTCCTCAACCCCAAGGGCTCGGTGGGACCATGTGATGGAATGGCCAGCTCGCATGCAGTGATTGCCCATGTGCATGGTGAAAAGTGCTATCATGGGCAGGAGTCAGATTTTATCAAATGACCTGGAGCACCAGAGCTTATCACAGAGCGGGTGATCATCATGCACCTGTGCACCGAGCGAGATTCCGGACAGATCCCACTCGGCGCCTGAAAGGATCTCCTGGCATAAACGTTCAAGGCGAACACCAGCTCGACGGCCACCAGTTGCAGTTGCCCTACCCATACCCCATAGTGCCAGGTGCGCCATGATCCGCAGATCCCCAGGTCTTCAAAGGCATGCCCAGTCCGGCAGGTCCTCGATTGACAGGCGCTGCTGGTACGCATGAGGCCGGAAATGGCGCCTCCTTCCTATCTCCTCGTAGGCTTATTGGGAGGCTGTTCTCCATCCTCACCAGCTGTCTCCTGTTCCTCTGGTGCAGGCTACGCCACTGCAGGGTTCTCCCTGAACAGCACCTGATCGTTCCGTCTCAGAGCATCTCCCAAGGCTGCGGACATGTTAAGATGGTGCATCCCCAGTGCCCAACCAGATCCAATGGGCTACAAGGTGGCCAGCCTGCACTGCAGCCCCTGCCCCCGCATTTCCCCCTATCCCCTCCCTCCTCCCCCATGCTCACACCCATATGGCCGGTGTAACTCTGCATAATCACAGTTCAGTCAGTGGCTGCCCTGTAGGCCGCGGCAACAGTGGTCCATGCCCGCGCTTCCCAGTCCCGGGAGTGTCATCCTGACCCCACGGCCCATCCCCTGATCGCCCCTCGCTACACCCCCTGGCCCTGGCAGGCTCCCCACCCCCCCCCCCCCTCCCCCAGCCAGCCCTGCCAGCTGCAGGACTGGCAGCCCATGGTCGCGCCTTTGGGAACTTGTCCTGCCTCCTCTCCCCCTCAGCAGCCATGGCGCCTGTCAGACGATTTTTAAAATCATAAATGAACCTTGCCATCGGTAAGGTGGGGCATCACAAGAGTCCCGGAGAATACCTAGTCGGGCCAGTTAATGATATGCCAATGGCATTTACTGTATATGTGGAGTAGAATGCATTGACGCCAGTGTCGAGGCACTGAAGCATGGCATACTGGTGGGCGCCCGGTGACAGCCACGATTTTCAGCTCACGTGCGATTCTCCACCCAATCGCATTTCACAATTCCGGTATCACTGGACGGAGAATCCTGCCCATAGTCTTTGCATTATTTCGACCATCTACGGATACTTCAGCTAGCATCTGGGATTGTTGTTGGCGGCCTTTAACTTTTCCATTCTATTTTAGTATTATTAATTGCTGGGTTCCGATTTCAACATCCCGATTGCTAGCCAGCGCAATCTGTCACTGTCCCCTATTGTTCCCAATTGCAATGTATAGGTGTTGTCCATCCCTAATTGCTCTTGAGAAGGTGGTGGTGAGCTGCCGTGTTTAATACAGCTTCTCACCTTGTGAGAGCTCTGGAGAAGGTGCAGACGTGATTGAAATGGATGATGTCAGAACTGGTCAATGAAGACTGAGCAGATGAAAATAGAGAAATGACCTGTTGGAGGTCTTTGTGATGGTGAAGGGGGACCTCAAGGACAATTAAGGATGGGCAATGAAGGCTAATCTTGTCAGCAAGACCACAGGCCAGGAATGACTCAAAAATGTGTGATGAACATGTTTCCAATTGTGGGGGAAATCCAAAGCTAGGAACCAGAAACATAGAACAGTCACTGACAAATCCAATTGGTAATTCAGGAGAAACGTCTTTACCCAGAGAGTGATAAGAATGTGGAATTTGCTGCCAAGAGGATTAGCTGAGGTGAATAAGACCATAAGACCAGAAGACATAGGAGCAGAATTAGGCCACTTGGCCCATCGAGTCTGCTCTGCCATTCAATCATGGCTGATATTTTTCTCATCCCCATTCTCCTGCCTTCTCCCCATAACCCCTGATCCCCTTATTAATCAAGAACCTATCTATCTCTGCCTTAAAGACACTCAGTGATTTGGCCTCCACAGCCTTCTGCGGCAAAGAGTTCCACAGATTCACCACCTTCTGGCTGAAAAAATTCCTCTTCATCCCTGGTTTACAGGATCGTCCCTTTAATCTGAGGTGGTGCCCTCTGGTTCTAGTTTTTCCTACAAGTGGAAACATCCTCGCCACATCCACTCTATCCAGGCCTCGCAGTATCTTGTACATTACAATAAGATCCCGTCTCATCCTTCTAAACTCCAACAAGTACAGGCCCAGAGTCCTCAAATGTTCCTAATACGACAAGTTCTTCATTCCAGGGATCATTCTTGTGAACCTCCTCTGGACCCTTTCCAAGGCCAGCACATGCTTCCTTAGATATGGGGCCCAAAACTGCTCACAATACTCCAAATGGGGTCTGACCAGAGCCTTATACAGCCTCAGAAGTACATCCCTGGTCTTGTATTCTAGCCCTCTTGACATGAATGCTAACATTGCATTTGCCTTCTTAACTGCCGACTGAACCTGCACATTAACCTTAAGAGAATCGTGAACAGGACTCCCAAGTCCCTTTGTGCTTCTGCTTTCCGAAGCATTTCCCCATTTAGAAAATAGTCTATGCCTAGATTCCTCCTTCCAAAGTGCATAACCTCACACTTTTCCACATTGTATTTCATTTGCCACTTCATTGCCCACTCTCCTAGCTTGTCCAAATCCTTCTGCAGCCCCCTTGCTTCCTCAATACTACCTGTCCCTCTACAGATCTTTGTATCATCTGCAAACTTAGCAACAGTGCCTTCAGTATCTTCTTCCAGATCATTAATGTATATTGTAAAAAGTTGTGGTCCCAGCACAGACCCCTGAGGCACACCACTAGTCACCGGCTGCCATCCTGAAAAAGACCCCTTATCCCCACTCTTTGCCTTCTGCCAGTCAGCCAATCCTCTATCCATACCAGGATGTTACCCTTAACATAACTTATTTAACAGTCTCCTATGCAGTACCTTATCAAAGGCATTCTGGAAATCTAAATAAATCACATCCACTGATTCTCTTTTGTCTAACTTGCTTGTTACCTCCTCAAAGAACTCCTACAGATTTGTCAGACGCAACCTCCCTTTGACAAAGCCATGCTGACTCAGTCCTATTTTACAATGCACTTCCAATTGCTTCACGATCTCATCTTTAATAACAGATTTTAAAACCTTACCAATGACCAAAGTCAGGCTAACCGGCCTATAATTTCCCGTCTTTTGCCTCCCTCCCTTCTTAAACAGTGGTGTTTCATTAGCCACCTTCCAGGCAACTGGGACCCTTCTTGCCTCCAATGATTCCTGAAAGATCATCACTAATGCCTCCACAATTTCCTCAGCTATCTCTTTTAGGACCCTGGGGTGTAGTCCATCCGGTCCAGGTGACTTATCCACCTTCGGACCTTTCAGTTTCCCCAGAACCTTCTCCTTAGTAATGGTCACTGCACTCACCTCTGCCCCCTGGTTCTCCTGGAGCTCTGGCATCCCACTGGTGTCTTCCACCGTGAAGACTGATGCAAAGTAACTATTCAGTTTGTCTGCCATTACTTTGTTTCCTATTATTACTTCTCCAGCCACATTTTCTAGTGGTCCAATGTCTATTTATGCCTCTCTCTTACCTTTTATATATTGAAAATATCTCTTCCTATCTTCTTTTATATTACTAGCTAGCTTGCACCCGTACTTCATCTTCTCCCCCCTTATTACTTTTTTAGTTGTCCTCTGCTCGGTTTTGAAGGCTTTCCAATCCTCTGGCTTCCCACATTTCCTCGCCACTTTGTATGCTTTTTCCTTAGCCTTTATGCTGTCCTTGACATCCCTCGTCAGCCATAGATGCCTTGTCCTCCCTTAGCATGTTTCCTCCTCCTTGGGATGAATTTCTGTTGTGCCTCCCTAATAATCCCCCAAAACTCCTGCCATTGCTGTTCCACTGTCTTCCCTGCTAGGCTCCTTTTCCAATCAACTCTGGTCAGCTCCTCCCTTATGTCTTTATAGTTACCCTTATTTAATTGTAATACTGTTACATCTGATTGCAGCTACTCCCACTCAAACTGCAGGGTAAATTCTATCATATTGTGGTCACTGTTCCTTCACCTTAAGTTCCCTAATCAAGTCTGCCTCATTACACATCACCAATTCCAGAATTGCCTGTTCCCTAGTAGGCTCTGTCACAAGCTGCTCCAAAAAAACATCTCTGAGACATTCCACAAATTCCATTTCTTGGGATTCACTACCAACCTGATTTTCCCAGTCCACCTGCATATTGGACTATGTCCATGAATAACATAGACCCATTTAGGAAGAAGCTGGATTCTCACATCAAGGTAAAAGGATAGTGAAAGGATATGGCGATGGGATGAGAGGACCCAAGATGAGAGGAGCATAATCACCTGGATAGACTCATTGGGGTGAATCTAGCCTGTTTTTGTGCTGTAAGTTCGATGTAATTCTATGCAACATAAGATGCAGTCATCAACAAAACATGCAAGTTTATTTTTTGCATAAAACATCAAAGCTAAATGCAAAAAGGGGTAGCTCTTAAGGAAAGTGCTATCTTGCAACTTTTCTGATTCAAGGATCTGCAGTGGAAACATCAACTCATCTGCTGTCTCCACGGAGGCTGATTGGCATTGCAGAGTGTTCACAGTTCTTTCTCTCTCATTTACCAGTATCTATTGTCTTATTTACAGGGCTAAAATGTCCCGAACACAGACAGAAAGGTTCACCTTTAATAGTTATATAAACCAGGGAGGTCCATTTTCCAGCTTGTGCTGAGTTAGCTGAGGTTAACCAGAGCAGTGAATTAGTCTAAGTGAGCTGGGTAAGAGAAAGGCAGATTAACCAGAATAGTGTTCCCGATTGCTACAGGATTATATGTGAGGCCAAGTTGTCCCCATAGTTGACACACTTGAAGAGCAGTCACTTAGGCATTGTTCAGGAAGGTGAGCAGCCCGGTGGGAAAATGCCCCAGGCAGCTTGTTCCAAATTTTTAAAGTAATATTTTCCATTGTCAAATTCATGTTTCACAAATTCCTGTTTGTGTTCTCCGGCACTACAGTAGATATAGCACAATAGTGGCATGGCAACAGCAGATACAAAACACAACAAAAATAAATAAAACTCAATTAACATGGGTTCTGCTGGGCTCTTCAAATTAACTCCTACCTTTTCAGAGTGTTTAGCAACCATGGGAAATCCACGCTACAGAGATCACTGGGTCATTGTAGGCGGCTTTGTTTGAGGCCAGTGGCAAACACATCACTTCTCTGCTGTTGCAAAATCCTGTTCATTACCACATTGTTCTTTGCTGGTACACCAGGTGATGTGAAGTATTGTTTAAGCGCTGCATTTTAGGTAACATAAAGCTGCGTGTTTATGCAAGTCAACTTAGGTTATGACACATTTCGTACAAACTGCAATTAACAGGCCCCTTAAATGTGAGAGGTGTTTTTTTCGAATAACTTTTTTGTGTATAAGAAATCTCAATATTATTCAATGAAGTTTGTCAACATAATTCTTTCAATCCTTATTTTGCTCCAGTCAGAATAGCAAATAATTTTTTTAAATGAATGCATGGAAACCAAAGAAATGCAAACTGGGCAAGAATAGAAATGAGATATTTGCAAGCTTCATAGAATTTACAGTGCAGAAAGAGGCCATTTGGTCCATCGAGTCTGCACCGGCCCTTGGAAAGAGCACACCACTTAAACCCACACTTCCCACTCTATCCCTGTAACCCTGTAACCCAGCCCAACCTTTTTGGACACTCAGGACAATTTATCATGGCCAATCCACCTAACCTGCACATCTTTGGACTGTGGAAGGAAACCGGAGCACCCGGAGGAACCCCACGCAGACACGGGGAGAACATGCAGACTCTGCACACACAGTGACCCAAGCCGGGAAAATAATCTAGGACTCTGGAGCTGTGAAGCAACTGGGCTAGCCATTGTGCTACCGTGCTGCCCTAATCTTCTAGGCAGATTTATGTTTGAACTCATTGATTCTGGTAAGAGGCATGAGATATTATTCTCAAATGCCTTGATGAATGAAAACTAATAATAGGAAGAAAGAATAAACTTGCATTTACATAGCAGCTTGCAGCTTTCACAATCTCAGGATGACCCAAATTGCTTTAGAGCCATAACTTCGTAACGTCACTTTTGCAATTCATCCAATAATTAGTGAATGTTGGTTGGAAAAATTGTCATAATAAATCTCTTAACTTCTTTGTTATCACCACTGCCATGGGTCTTCAGTTACATCTCATAAATCAGGTGCCTAATTTGTGTTGCTAATAATCAATTGTTGCACCTGAACTGATTAAATAGTCATCGTCTTTCTGTCTCGGAAAATTCTTATTGCAAAAAAGCCTGCACCTTGGGCAGAAATCACAATCAATCAGAAAATTCTTCCATTGTCAGAGATGACCTGCACACCTACAACTTCTCATTCTTCAGTGCAAGACCCCATGATCCCTTCAGAAGACTTGCTGGCCAAAATTATGGTAAATTGCTTGATAAAGCAGAGCAGACTGCAGAGGCAAGGAATGTGTAAACGTCACCTCAGTCTCAGAGGACCATAGGCTGTTCTCCCTTTTTGAGAGCTGACTGGTGGTGATTTAACCTGAGGGTCACCACACCTCAGGCAAGGGACAAGGTTGAGAAGGCAGGGCCTTCATGATTAACCTCAACTGGTACAGGAATTGAACCCACGCTGTTGTCATCGTTCCGTATCATAAACCAGCTGGCTGAGCTAACCAACTTTGCAAGGAATGTATGGCCCAATCCAATGAATATTTTGTCTAGCTCTGGTTGGATTCTACATATGAGCATCTCTGAATTGCACTGTGGAAGGGCATGTTTAACAAAAATAGAAAAAATTATTATAAAGTCACCTTGACCATTGCCAAATTATATATGTTAACAAATATGCTATTATGTAACTGTTATTAGATTTATGATATAAAGTATTAGAATTCAATTTGGTACCCAGTTTAAACCGTGAAAAATAAAGAATTATTTATTGACCTGAGAACACTTATATTGGCTCTTGAACTTTCATGTTCTCAATTCTTTATTCTCCCAATTTTCTCCCACATGTAAGGTCTTGTTTTCATCAATATGTTCACGATAGAAGATGGTCTCACTTACTCCCATTGAAGTAACTAAATTATTTTCAGACATTTCGTAGCTGCAAGCTCTTCTTATGTGTCTATCCAGATAATAGTAAGGAGTCTTACAACACCAGGTTAAAGTCCAACAGGTTTGTTTCAAACACTAGCTTTCGGAGCACTGCTCCTTCCTCAGGTGAATGAAGAGGTAGGTTCCAGAAACATATATGTAGACAAAGTCAAAGATGCAAGACAATGCTTGAATGCGAGCGTTTGCAGGTAATTAAGTCTTTACAGATCCAGAGATAGGGGTAACCCCATCTGTAAATACTTAATTACCTGTAAATGCTAGCATTCAAAGCATTGTCTTGCATCTTTGATTTTGTCCATATATATGTTTCTGGAACATACCTCTTCATTCACCTGAGGAAGGAGCAGTGCTCCGAAAGCTAGTGTTTGAAACAAACCTGTTGGACTTTAACCTGATGTTGTAAGACTTCTTACTGTGCTCACCCCAGTCCAACACCGGCATCTCCACATCATATCCAGATAATGTTTGATTTGCTTCACGGTTTGGATTTTGCAGTCAGTGTATTGGAGAGGTTATCAGTAACGCAACATAATTAAGAATTCATTTGTGACCACAAAAGCACAGGTTTTTTTTTTAACATAGAACATACAGTGCAGAAGGAGGCCATTCGGCCCATCGAGTCTGCACCGACCCACTTAAGCCCTCACTGCCACCCTATCCCCATAACCCAATAACCCCTCCCAACCTTTTTTGGTTACTAAGGGCAATTTATCATGACCAATCCACCTAACCTGCACATCTTTGGACTGTGGGAGGAAACCAGAGCACCCGTAGGAAACCCACGCAGACACGGGGAGAACGTGCAGACTCCGCACAGACAGTGACCCAGCGGGGAATCGAACCTGGGACCCTGGCACTGTGAAGCCACAGTGCTATCCACTTGTGCTACCGTGCTGCCCTAATACAGTTCAATACAGAAACCGGGAGGTTGCTGTCTGAGTTTCCCTGCACCTCCACCAGCTTTATGATGTCACTAACGTGCTGAAAGTATTGTCATTCAAACATATGAAGGGTGCTATGGTGTAAGAACATACACACCAGGTACGCAATAAACATGTCATAAAATGTTTGGGCTGATGCACTCAGGAGGAAATGATTTTTTAATGATGTGATGAGTCTTAATTGCTGCCAAATAACTACTCTGACATTGAAAATTAACTTTCACAATATGGAGTGTCATGCCTTCAGATTTTAATTATTGTTGGCGATTTGAATAAATTAAAATATAAAATATTTCTTCTCTCCTGCTTATCTCTCTCTCTTTCATTATCCCATTATCTTTATCTCTATTTCACTTTCTGCATACGATTTTGAATTGAATTAAATATTCTAACTTACATTTCCTTGGTGTCTTAGTGAGGGATCTTCACTCTGATTGATTGAGGAGACACACAGCTGTTTATGCTGGTCACACGTGCCACACATCCCCTATAGAGTGGGTAACTTTGGATTCCTACTAACTGCAAGTTTCATTGTAAAAGCCATAGAATGTCTATGAAAGTCTATGTGTAGATGTAATGAAAACGAGTGCAATTCATGTGCCACTGACTACAAAACTTGGGCTAATGTATCAAAATATGTTAACAATTCTGTCAGAAATTAAAATAGGAAATTGAGCTTCCAAACAGATGGCCTCCAATTTCAATTCAATTGCTTTGTCCTTCAATTTCAAAATTATTATCTTGTCAAAGTCAAGGGCTATGTAACATTTGTTGAAAATATTTCAGGTCAGCCAGCAGAAAGTCTAATTCGATTTGAAAAGTCTTTGCTCTCAGAGAAATGGACTAGTGCCTCAACTTTAAGGTGTTACTTTTCACTTAGGTATAAATCGCCTCGGCCTTTTGGCTAAGATCAAGCGTCAGATCAAGCCCAAGTTGAGGTGCAATAGCTTTTCTTGTCAGCTTGGATCTTGAATGTCTCTCTTGCGGACACCATGAATTGGATTGAATCTGAATTTGAATTGTTTTTTGGAGCAAGCAATGAGATGGATTAAGGGCTTGCCTTGTCCACTCTGCACATTGGCTTTGTAACTTAAAGAATGGAATAAGATTGTTTTTAGCAAGGTATACATAGCAGCATGTACTGTCATTAACATTTTGGGAAGTTCCATTAATGCAAATATGCATTAGCAGCAGGGAACCTCGGTCATTCTTAGTGTATAGTAGGAAGGCATCCCCAAAATATGAGTAACAAATATATTTTTGTTTTTTATAGCATATATGGTAATATAGTGGTTACATTACTGGACTAGTAAGCTAGGGGCCAGGACTAATGATCAAGATACTAGAGTTCAAATCGCACCAAGGCAGCTGGAGAATTTAAATCCAGCTAATTAAATAAATGTGGAATTAAAAAGTTAGTATCAATAATGGTGACCATGAAACTACACGATTCTTGTTTGAAAAAAACCCCATTAGATTCACAAAATTCCTTCAGGGAAGGATATCTGTAATCTTCCCCTGGTCTGGCCTGTATGTGCCTCCCAACCCACAGCAATGTGCTGGACTCATAGTTGTCCTCTGAAATGGTCTCAGTTGTATTCAACGAGGTAGTGACGAGGACAGTCAGAGTCGGTCAATTAAATTATGGCTTTATCAGCGACATTTGCATCTCGCAAATTAATAAAATAGAATGTATTCATTTTGGATACGTTTTTGGAAAGTCACCTATGAATTTTCCAAAACAAAAAGACAAACCTTGCTTGTTTGGAAACATGAAACAGAAGTTTGAAAGGATGTTCATGTGGTCCAAATATTTATGTTGCTGTCCACTGTGTAATATATATATATTTGTACTTAGCACCATCGATTGTGGTGTTTGGCTCGATCTTTGTTGCTGTTCTACAACAAATGGGGTGTAGAAATGCAACTTTCTTTCTTTTTTCATCAGTAAATCCCAACACAAAATCAATGGGGCTGCAGTTCTTTACTCAGTTAAATAGTTTACATTCAAACCAGAAGAAAGAATGCACAACATCAAGGCTTGCATTACATAGATCATAAAGTGTAGATCACTTTACCTCTCTTGTCCCAGTCTGCTGGATACTCAGTTTAACCACTCGTCACATTTTCTTAATGTTTGTGTGAACCCAGTCCACAGATAAATGTTATTACAGGAATGTTGTACATCCCCAGAGTGTATCTTTCCCCTTCTGGGCCTGCATATTATGGGTTATTTTCCAACTTCCCTGATTTTATTCCCCTCTGCCCCCACCTTGCCAATTATATCTGCTGCTTCTGCTGGCCCAGTGGTCTCAGCATAGACATGGATTCAAGCCTGAGACATTTTGATCTGTATGATTTGGTACCACAACAGAATTCCTCATTGAGCCAGGAGGAAAAAAATGCAATTCTTCTTCAGGTCTTAAAATGTGATCATTTTCTCTCAGCCATTTCAGACGATGAAGGTACCTTTCGCCAAGAAACAATAAAATAGATTAATTTGCAAAACGTGAAATTAGTTTTATATACAAGTAAATGATTAATTCCTGTCAATGCAGCAAGATTAAGATCGTCATGACCAGAAATTCAACATATAAGTTGAGCTTGTCTCGATGTTACAGCCTTTATTCCGGTGATGATTTCGTTTTTCACAATTGCTAAATATTCATTTCCTACTGATCAGATGCAAATTTTAAAATGTTGCAAATTTTACAGGGCACAATGCCCTGAATAAATGTGATTTTTCTTCAGGACCATCTGTATTTTATACCAGAGATCTGCTTTTGAAATGGTAGGCAAAATGTGAGGGAAGTAGTAGCAATCCTTTCCTTGTTTGTCTGCACTGAGAGTAATATTTTTAATAAACAGAGCAATGATAATATACAGAAGTAACACAATCACTCGCATACTGTAACGTACATCAGAACATTGGTTTTCTTTTGATAATCCTACCATGAAGATTGACTTTCTGAAAATAGCAGAAAAAGCTTTTACAGCTGATTTGGAGAATGCAAAACCATCAAATCGCATTATGGACCAAAACCAACCGTACCCTGCAGAAAATTAACTGAACTGATACGGATAAAGATGAAAGGTAAAATGGTAAAGCACGAAGAACGCTGTGGAAATATGAAACGCATGTTTGCAACCTCAAAGCAGCAGAAAAGGCGTCACAGTCATTTCAGTTAAAAAGAGTGAAGATTGACTTGACACAGTCTAATTAAATGTGATGTGATTGTTCAGAAACAGGACACATCGAAGCTTAGTGAAATGCTTTATCTGTAGATATGACTGCTCAATATAGCACACATCTGAGAAGAAAGTCAAAAAGATCTGCTAAGGTCCATTAATGTGTTTAGTATTAATGTTATGAGTTCCTCAGGGTGCAATGTTTAAAAATGTGAAATGAACTAAAATTATGACAAATTGAAATGAAT
Organism: Scyliorhinus torazame; assembly: GCF_047496885.1. Lineage (NCBI taxonomy): Eukaryota > Metazoa > Chordata > Chondrichthyes > Carcharhiniformes > Scyliorhinidae > Scyliorhinus > Scyliorhinus torazame. Next base: position 281,007,651 of record NC_092707.1, on the reverse strand, counting down.
GATTGCTAAATAACATTGCATTATCATTGTATAACAGATCTACAATTAAGAGATACCATAATTAAATATACAGCCTGTAGTTGATACTCTCAATTATTCCAATGCTATCCTGCCATACTTGAACTACTCCAAAACTCTGCTACCTGTGTTCTAACTTGCACCGAGTTCTATTCACCCACACCATGGCACTCATCCCTATTTTACAATCTTCCATAGCCATGCTCCCTCCCTCTTTCATTATCTCTTCTAGTGTAGCCTTTTGAGATCTCTTGCTGCTGCAGTTTTGTGCCTCCCCAATTTTAATCACTTTAAATCACTTCACAATTGGCAGTTGTCTTCAGGTGCCAGGGGCCCTGATCTTCCTCCCTAAAACTTCACAACTCCCTACCACTCTCCGCCCCCCCCCCCCCCCCGTTACTTTAAGAGGGTCTCAGAGCCTGTCTTTTTCACCAACCTTTTGTTCACCTGTCCTAATTGGGCGGCACAGTAGCACAGTGATTAGCACTGTTGCTTCATAGCACCAGTGTCCCAGGTTCGATTCCCAGCTTGGGTCACTGTCTGTGTGGAGTCTGCACGTTCTCCCCGTTTCTGTGTGGGTACCCTCCGGTTTCCTCCCACAATTCCCGGAAGACGTGCTGTTAGGTGAATTGGACATTCTGAATTCTCCCTCCGTGTACCCGAACAGGCACCGGAATGTGGCGACTAGGTGATTTTCACAGTAACCTCATTGCAGTGTTAATGTAAGCCTACTTGTGACAATAAAGATTATTTTAAAATATCAAAATTTAATTTCTCCTCCTATGTCTCAGTATCAAGTTGTTTTGGATATTCACTCTTGTGAGGTGCCTTGGGACCTTTTACATATTAAAGGTGCCATATAAATGCAGGTTGTTATTGTATCTCCTCTGTCAATGAAATAATCCCATCAGAATTATGTTACTATCAACATGGGTATTTTCCAACAAAGTCATAGCACTCAGTATATTTTAACATGGGCCAGAATTCTCCGGCCATTGGAATTCTCTGTTCCGGCCAGTGGCACACATCCACCTGTGAGTTTCCCGGTGGTGTGCGGTGACTTCAATGGGAAATCCTATTGACTAGTGGCAGGAATAAAGGGCGCGATTCTCTGAAATGGTGACTAAGTGTTCGCGCCGTCGTGAACGCCATCATGTTTCACGACAGCGCGAAATGAGCGCGGGCACTATCGATTCTGGCCCCCACAGGGGGCCAGCACAGCACTGGAGCAGTTCAAGCCACTCCAGCTTCCCTTCCCGGCGCTAAATGGACACCGCGCCAACCTGCGCATGCGCAGTTGGGCCGCGCCAACCCGCGCATGCGCAGGGGACTTTTTCAGCGCGCCGGCCCCGACGCATCATGTCGTGGGGGTTATGGGGCTGGCCGCGCAACAAAGTAGGCCCAGGGGGGAGAGGCCGGCCAGCCGATCGGTGGGCCCCGATCGCGGGCCAGCCCCCATCGGAGCCCCCCCCCCCCCCCCTCCGGTGAAGGAGCACTTTTCCCCGGCCCACAGGCCGCCCCCCGACCCTACGCGCAGAGTTCCCGTCGGCTGCGAGCAGGGGTGAATGGCGCCGGCAGGACTCTGCCGTTTCCGCACGGCCGCTCGGCCCATTTGGGCTGGAGAATCGGCAGCCCGGCCGCGGACAGCAGCTCACGACCGGCGCCGCACCAAACGCGCCGGCGCACATGCCGGCGATTCTCCGTACCTCGGAAAATCGCACGCTGGCGTGGCGCGGCTGTGGCGATTCTCCAGCCTGGCGCGGGGCTGGGAGAATCGCGCCCAAAGAATCCCACCACCAGAGAATGGCGCATGCGGAGAAACACATGGCTGGGGAGGCAGAGAATCCAGCCCCATGGTGTTCCCCTCCTTTGCAAGGGAACAACAGCACAATTAAATTGAGATTCACATCAGTTCATTAGTTGTCATCCAAGATCAGCATTAAAGTCAAAAGTGATTAATCACTGGCACCAATATGGCTTCAGTTTACACTTGATTCAAAACATATTCATATCAGTCAAATATTGTTCAAAGTGCTGTTACCCTGTTTCGTGTGGCGAAAACTAAACAAGGAAACAATTTGGATTTTTAAATTCATGGACAATACTACTGTATTTATTTTTTTAAATGTTCATTTAATTCCCTTTGTTCAGATCTGAGCTTCATTTGAATTTCTGTGCTCCAGGTCTTTCTCACTGCTGCAGTCGCTGCGGTCCACCTTTGTTTTCAAGTTAATGATAACCTCAATTTGTTTTGCGAGCTGCATGGTGCTGTCCATTTCTAGTGTCTCCTCATCCTCTTCGTCATCATTGAAATTGGACAGTTGAGAATTTTCTAGTTTTCTCAAGTCACTTAGTTCTGCTACCAAATCTTCGGAATTCTCTTCTTTAAAAGGTTCTTGAATTGTATGTTCACTTGTGTAAGTCTCTCCCTCTTTCTTGCCACGAGCGCCCTGATAATTTATTTCAGAGTGGGGAGGAGTCCTTGCTTCTGAGTTGACAGCTCGTACCTTGACAGAGGATGTAGCTTTGCCTGGCAAATGCAAAATTGTAGCATTAATAGTCATGTCATTAATAGAGTGGGACTTAGAACAGATTTGAGGGTTAATTCCACAATCCCTTAGTCCTTGTGGATAACTGCACCCAGAGCTCGGCATATTGTAGCCCTGTCTTTGACCCTGCACTCATTCATTACAAATGCAGCTCACCGACAGAGACGTAGAAAATATAATTTAACATTTTCATCTCATGCCCATCACAGTTCAGCAGGTATGAAACAGTATGACTCTCTCATGAGTGAGCGAGACTCGAATCAGGCATTTCTCCTTTACAGATATCTGAGGAATGTTTTGCCAATTGCCAGTTGCACGAGAGGTGAGATTCTGAGCTGAGTTTTGATCGCAAGTTTAGAAGATAGACCGAGGAGAAGAAGAATATCTATTGGTCCATTAAGTTTCATTCTCCTCAAACAGCTTACTTGTTTAATTTAAGCCTTGCTCTGGGGCGTCATTCTCCGACCCCCCCAGCGGGTCGGAGAATGGCCGTTGGCCACCGTGAATCCTGCCCCCGCCGGTTGCCGAAGTCTCCGGTACCGGATATTCGGTGGGGGCGGGAATCGGGCTGCGCCGGTTGGCGGGCCCCCCCCCGCTGGATTCTCCGGCCCGAATGGGCCGAAGTCCCGCCGATAAATTGCCTGTCCCGCCGGCGTAAATTAGAGTACCTATTTACCGGCGGGACAAGGCGGCGTGGGCGGGCTCCGGGGTCCTGGGGGGGGGGGCGCGGGGTGATCTGACCCCGGGGGGTGCCGCCACGGTGGCCTGGCCCGCGATCGGGGCCCACCGATCCGCGGGCAGGCCTGTGCCGTGGGGGCACTCTTTCCCTTCTGCCTCCGCCACGGTCTCCACCATGGCGGAGGCGGAAGACTCTCCCCACTGCGCATGCGCGGGAAACTGTCAGCGGCCGCTGACGCTCCCGCGCATGCGCCGCCCCGACATGTCATTTCCGCGCCAGCTGGCGGGGCAACAAAAGCCGTTTCCGCCAGCTGGCGGGGCGGAAATCCCTCTGGCGCCGGCCTAGCCCCTCAATGTTGGGGCTCGGCCCCCAAAGATGCAGAGCATTCCGCACCTTTGTGGCGGCGCGATGCCCATCTGATTGGGACCGTTTTGGGCGCCAGTCGGCGGACATCGTGCCATTTGGGGAGAATTTCGCCCCTGATGTGAATGAAAATGAACTCAAAATCTAGACAGCATCAGGTGCAGAAATAAGGAAAGAATCTTGAGTGGGATTCTCCAGTCCCCCAGCTGAGTGTTTCTCTGCCACGCGGCGTTCGCTGGTGGCGGGATCTCCCATTGAAACCACCCCACGCCACCACCAAACTCACTGGCAGGGGTGCGCTGCCAGCAGGAAAAGTGAATCCCAACGACTGGAGAATTCCGGTCCGGGGGCGAGATTCTCCGACCCCCCGCCGGGTCGGAGAATCGTCGGGGGCTGGCGTGAATCCCGCCCCCGCCGGCTGCCGAATTCTCCGGCACCGGATATTCGGCAGGGGCGGGAATCGCGCCGCGCCAGTTGGCGGGCCCCCTCCCGCGATTCTCCAGCCCGGATGGGCCGAAGTCCCGCTGCTAAAATGCCTGTCCCGCTGGCGTAAATTAAAACACCTGCCTTACCGGCGGGACAAGGTGGCGCAGGCGGGCTCCGGGGTCCTGGGGGTGGGCGCGGGGCGATCTGGCCCTGGGGGGTGCCCCCACGGTGGCCTGGCCCACGATCGGGGCCCACCGATCCGCGGGCAGGCCTGTGCCATGGGGGCACTCTTTTCTTTCCGCCTTCGCCACGGTTTCCACCATGGCAGAGGCGGAAGAGACTCCCTCCACTGCGCATGCGTGGGAATGCAGTCAGCGGCCGCTAACGCTCCCGCGCATGCGCAGCCCGGAGATGTAATTTCCGCGCCAGCTGGCGGGGCACCAAAGGCCTTTTCCGCCAGCTGGCGGGGCAGAAATTAGTCCGGCGCGGGCCTAGCCCCTTAAGGTTGGGGCACCTTTGGGGCGGCGCGATGCCCGTCTGATTTGCGCCGTTTTGGGCGCCAGTCGGCGGACATCGCGCCGATACCGGAGAATTTCGCCCCAGATCTCTTTTTAAAAGCAGGCTTCTAAAATTAAATGGAAATTGAGGAGAGCTGCAAATTGTGGGCAGCATGGTGACGCAGTGGGTTAACCCTGTAGTCTCACAGTGCTGAGATCCCAGGTTCGATCCCGGCTCTGGGTCACTGTCCGTGTGGAGTTTGCACATTCTCCACGTGTTTGCGTGGGTTTCGCCCCCACAACCCAAAAATGTGCAGGCTAGGTGGATGGGCCACGCTAAATCGCCCTTTAATTGGAAAAAATGAATTGAGTACACTAAATGTTTTTTTTTAATTAAAAAAAGAAGAGCTGCAAATTGACTTAGCTGCCATCTGCACCTGATTATTCACATTCCCCCGCAATTGAGTGAGGTATCACACCTGGTGTGCTAACTTTTCAAACTCCCCTCTAATGTCCAGCTCACGTTTTCGAATGTTTTTGCAAGATTAGAAAACTGGTAATCCTACAAAAGCCGTTAAATTCTCTTAGGTCACTTTCAGCGATGAACGGAAAATTCATTTGGCACTTTTGACTATTTACAACCCTGGACTTGGGGGACAGTAGCATAATGGTGATATTACTGTACTGGGACCCAGGCTAATGCTCTGGGGACATGACTTCAGACCCCACAATGGCAAATGCCAAATTCAATCTGGAATAAAATGCGAACCTCACTAACAGTCATCATGAAACTACCAGATTGTCGTAAAAACCCACCCGGTTCACTAATGTCCTGCTGTCAATACCCACTCTGGCCTACATGTGATCCATAGCAATGCGGCTGACTGTTGACTGCCCTCTGAAAAGGCTGAGCAAGGCACTTAGCTGTATGGAACTCTACAAAAAAAGGATTGTAGATGTACCTACACCACTGGGACTGCAGAGGTTCAAGAAAGTGGCTCAGCACCACCTTCTCATGGGCAATTAGAGATGGACAATTAATGTTGGCGTTGCCAATGACATGCACATTCCAAGAATAAGTATAAAACTACATTGACTTGCAGACATCTCCTCATCCATAAACATACAACTCGCTTTATTTCACCTTAAAAAAGCCTTTGGACAACAATTGGTTACAGTCCTGCCTTCCTGAAAATCTCCAATGCCATTGAAAACAAAGATTCTTCTTGTGAGGACAAACATGATAACACAAGGACAATGCTGGCTGATGGGTTGAAATGCAGACAGCTGTCAGGACAGCTTTGAGTAGAATCTTATTTTGGTGCAATATGATTATGTAGATTTCATTTTGGTTGAACACGATAAGGAGAAAATTTAGACTGCGGAGGAAGATTTGCATAATATCTTTCTTGAGTAATCAAAGTTAAAAACTAGCCAAAAGGCAGAGGAAAAAACATACCTTCTTATACACAAACGCATTGAGAGGGAACATCATTCACTCGTAGCCAACCGGTCACAATGCAGACAACAGACAAGACACTTAATTGCAAAAGTGGTTGTAAAAGTGGACCCTGGGTGTTTCTGAGCAACAATAGTAATGGACAAAGATGTCCTTTGAGCTCAGCGTAATAAAATCATAATCCCATTCTTTCAATTTTGTCCCAGATGACTCACAGAGGAAATCCTCCGTATGGGTTGCCTTGTCAGTTGTAACTGAGGAAAATCAGTTAGGTTGATGGACATTCTCTGAGGTTATCGACTCTCAATCAAGCCTGTAAGTTAGACTGTCATTACTTCATAACCAATTACGTACGTGCTGATCAGCCTATCAGATTGTTGGTTCTCAGTAATTCACTACCAACAGCAAATACTCCGCTGTTGGAAATCCCAAACCTAAACAAATGGAGCAGAATATATTGCTGAAGGCAATTATTAAATGAAGGACAGTCAAGCAGAATAGACTAAATTGGTAAAAGTAACAACATGCAGCCATCCTTAATGATGAGTATTCAGAGTTATGGTGGAGTTAGGATACAGATCAGCCATAATCCTACTGAATGGCAAACAGGCCAGAGGGACTACATTCGATCCTATCATCCCATTGTAGAATCACAAAATGACAGAAGGAGGCCATTAGGCCCATTGCGCCTGTGCTTCGTGCTGAGAAACCTTCCTGAAAAAATGCCACGGTATCACTGTTCCTGCAGAAGTGCGACGGGTAGAATTTTCGCCTCCTGTTGGACCCACCCCGAAACCCAGATACAGTAGCTTATGCAGTCATGCTGGGCATCCCCTGTTGTGGCTTTTACAAGTGCGGATGTCCACTCTAGAATAAGCAGATCAAGCCTTGTAACTCTGATGTGATGGAAGAGTCAACAGTCCACGTATGACTGAAAGAACTGCCAAGACAATGAAGCATTTTATTATTCTTCCTACAATAACTGTAAGTATTTCAATGGCACTACCGCTGCAGCTCAGAATGCCTTGAAATCGGTCTGATGTTTCCCTCAATCACAAGCCCTGAAACTGATTACCTGGTCACTTATTTAATTGCTGCTGTGGGCTCTTGCTGTGCACATATTGGCTGGAAGACATCCCCAATTGCAAAAGTGACTATACCTCAAAAGAGTTGTTTAGCTTTTTGGGACATCCAGAGGCCATGGAGGATGCTATGTAAACGCAAGGCGTTTTTCGTTTCTTTATTACAGACATATGACAAAGAACAAAGAACAAAGAAAAGTACAGCACAGGTACAGGCCCTTCAGCCCTCCAAGCCTGCGCCGACCATGCTGCCCGTCTGAACTAAAATCTTCTACACTTCCGGGATCCGTATCCCTCTATTCATATATTTGTCAAGATGCCCCTTAAACGTCACTATCGTCCCTGCTTCCACCACCTCCTCCAGCAGCGGGTTCCAGGCACCCACTACCCACTACCATTCGACTGCATGGAAAATTACCCAGGGCTCCCAGCTGTAAGCACAGTGAACTGTGTTGCTCTTATTAGCCTTAGTTTTATAAGCTCTGATTATGTCACCTTTGCTCACGAGTCGCCAGGTATCTTTCTGATACCGCCACGTGGTTCCAGCTCGAGTTATGATTAATAAGACAGCACACCGCTTAGTAAGATTGAAATCAACGGTCATTTATTATGTACAGCAATACATACTTACACAATAATCCTAATTTCTATATCACTACCTACCACGACTGGCCAATACTTAACTTTTGGGGATGGCCCACCAGGTCAGGGAAACGAATGGCTTATCGAATTGGGTCTGGCCTGCGGGATTCAAAAGGATGATACGGGTCGATGGCTAGGAGTCTCTATCGGGTAGCGATCGCTGGAGTCAAACTTACGGTTTCTGGTCGATGGTTCTTGCGAAGGTTGCGAGCAGGAGAAGAAGGGAGAGAAGGGTCGATCTGAACTTGGCCCCTATTTTTTGGGGCCCAGGGGCTTCCCGCCTCTCGGGGCGGACCTTGACCCTGAGTCCCAAGTGATTGGACTTGTTCCCAATCACTGGGTTCGATATGCTCCAATAATGGGGCGATTCCTTGATCGGGGGGTGGTCGTTCACCTGTCTTTGTCTCGGCCACTGCTGGCGCCGAGAGGTCTGGCCCGGCATTCAATTGCTAATATGTTGCAATTGTTCCCGGGGATAGCCGATTAAACTGCAGATGTCTGGGTTGATGTGCTGCTAATGGTCGCAGGTATCGATCTGGGCCGACTTCCCCAGAGCCGAATACACTATTCTGTCTGCAGCTGTCCGTTTGTGCCCTGTTGGCTGCTTTTCCCATCAGCCTTTTCGGTTAGCCATTTTATATCGGGTTTTGGCCAAATTAATCGGGAATCAGCCGTTTTAGGTGGCTACAACTGGTTCTCAAATTTCTCCAGCTACTTCACCATTAAATATTGTAGATTTCTTTTCCATGGGAGCGCTGTGATGTGAAATGATGCCCATTTCCCCAGGTCACCTATGTCTGAAGTCATGTCAGACAATCAGGAGAATCCCTGTGGACACCGAAGAACTGTCCTTTTCTTTCTGGAGCCTCTGGGTTTTTTTCAAATGTTTGCCTCGTCTGGCTCCTGGAATATTTCTCTATCCCAACAGATCCTCTTGTAAGTATGGAGCCACAGCAAAACCTGCTCACAGTTCAGACTGAATTGGCAATCACACTCGAATTACAGCAGGGAAAGAGGGAAAGCTCACAGGGCTGTACTGAAGGTAGTCCCACAGAGATTGGGATTGTAGCTTGTATCACCACAGGGCAGAGACAGATTTACCTAATCATTGCTGTAGCTGATCTGGGAGTGTGAGATATTCTAGTTTGAGTTACAGCAGAAAGTGATGTTCTAGTTCCTGCTTTCTCTCAAGTTCGTGAAAACTTTCAAAAATGCCCGATATTTGTTTTATTTTAAGTCGTAAAGTGAATATGACAGCAACAAAGATGTTTCAAACCTCTGGGTGGATTTATTACTGAAAATTTAGGATTTGTATCAGGGCCAACATGCAAAGCATAGAAAAATCTCTTTTACAATGGCCATGGGAGAGAGAAGGAATTTCCCTTTTTGCATTTAAGGGGAAGCTAGATAAATCAGGACGGAGAAAGGAATATGCTCTTAGAATCATAGAATTTATAGTGCAGAGGAGGCCATTTGGCCCATCGATTCTGCAGCAGCCCTTGGAAAGAGCACCCTACCTAAGCCCACACCTCCACCCTACCCCTTACCAAGTAACACCACCTCACGTTTTGACACTAAGGGTAATTTAGCATGGCCAATAGGATTCAATGAAGAGCAGGAGGAGGTTTGTGTGGAGCATAAGTATTTACCGGTTGAGGTGAATGGTCTGTTTCTCCACTGCCAATCGTTTGCAATCACATTTTTGTCCTCTGAAATTTGTGTTAAGGTATTCATATTAAGTCTGGTTCAGAAACGATTGAATCCTCAACATAAATGCTTACCTAGGATGTGAATGAGATCCAGTTAAGCATCTCCTTAAGATAGATGTTCTTGCAGATACAATCAGTTTGAGACTAGGAGGTTAACACATTGCACGGAGGGAGTTAGTTGGGTGTTCTATACAGCAACAGGTCCATTCACATGAGTCAAATTGGGATTTTTGACAAGGAAATAAGCAACTAGGGAGGTGGTAGCTGGCTTGACTGGCAGGTCAACTGGCCAATCCCCAGAGACAGTGAGCTTGGGAAGATACAAATCCATGGTGCCTTGTCTAATTGCAAAGCTGTTATCCCTGTCACTCTTCCTGGGATGGTTCAGTTCAATAATTAAGCATGTACCTTTAGCAGTGGGGAAAGTCAGACTGGCACCCGAATACTTCAGCTGAAGGTGTTCGGGGAGTGCTGAGCTTTGAGGTGTGACTGCATTGCGATAATGTTGAGCTGGTTTTACACTGATGTGTAGGATGTCCGAGTGAGGACATTGGAAAGCATATTGTGCCTTTGAAAAAGCTGTCCATTCATCATAATTTTGGAACATTTCAAGAGAAAGCATTGTGGAACATATTTCTGCATAGTTTAAAAAGTGAACGCAATCGCAGGAGATTGCTGACATTGCCAAAGTTAACTTTCGACATGGCTTGTCAAACAGCATTGTCCACGGGCGTGGCGCAACATGACTCAAGGGAAATCAGAATTAACAAATGCCAGTCGTTAGTTAATAAGTAGTGGTAGCAGAGGTACAACAAGGACTTGTTACCGGTGCTCAGATCAACATTGGGCACGGAACTGTCCATTTGTGAAGGCAGAGTGCGACAGCTGTTACCAAGGCATGACGTAAGAATGTAAACAGAGAAAACATGGGCTGGAGGAAATTGTATTCACCGCATACAGTTGTGGAATCACGCCAGATCAATGGGGAGTCAGTTGAGACCCAGACGATCTGAAACACAAGTATGTTCAGTGGAAATAGTCCAAGTAAGATTGGATCGAGCTTTGGTAAACAAGGAGGTCGATGTGGGGGCATCAGCCGGTGTGATTTCTGGATGGCTATATCATCAAAAGTTCAGTCAACATCAACTAGAGAAATCACACAAAGCTATTGTAATAACCCTCACGAGGCCCGTGGGGATACATTAATTGATCTCCCCATGAGACTCGTGGAATACGAGCTTCCCTGTGGAGTCCAGCCCAGCTGGGGCTTGCTATCTTGCTTTATAAAAGTCAGCCCGGATTCTGGTAGTCCTGACTGGAACATATTGTGAGTTTGTTGCCATAGCGGCCGTTTACTTTGACCTAAATAAACTTCCATTTACTTACCTTCTCAGGCCTCCTGGCTCTTCTGAGTTATGGAGGAGAGAAAATTCCCATAATGGGAAGTGTGTTGGTTCCAATCAATCACATACAAGGAACATGAAACATTACCCCCTCATTGTGGTGAAGGAACAGAAACCAGCCTTGTTATAAAGAAACTTGTTAGCAGTACTTAAGCTAAACTGGAACGAAGTGTAGAAGTGTAATTCACAACAGAAAAGGACACGATCGCAAAGTATCCTCAGGTGTTTCATGAAACCAGCATGCCAATTTGAGGATATAAGGCCAACGTGCAGGTTCAAAGGAATGTAAGACCAGTTTATTGTGGGCCTTATCTGGTACCCTACATCAGAGCAAGAACGGAAAAGACTTGTGACTGAGAACATTGGGCGTCATTCTCCGACCCCCCGCCGGGTCGGAGAATGGCCGTTGGCCGCCGTGAATCCCGCCCCCGCCCCCGCCGAAGTCTCCGCTCCCGGAGATTGGGCGGGGGCGGGAATCCGGCCGCGCCGGTTGGCGGGACACCCCGCTGGATTCTCCGGCCCGGATGGGCCGAAGTCCCGCCCAGGAATTGCCTGTCCCGCCGGCGTAAATCAAACCTGGTATTTACCGGCGGGACCAGGCGGCGTGGGCGGGCTCCGGGGTCCTGGGGGGGGGGGCGCGGGGCGATCTGACCCCGGGGGGTGCCCCCACAGTGGCCTGGCCCGCGATCGGGGCCCACCGATCCGCGGGCGGGCCTGTGCCGTGGGGGCACTCTTTCCCTTCCGCCTCCGCCACGGTCTCCACCATGGCGGAGGCGGAAGTGACTCTCCCCACTGCGCATGCGCGGGAAACTGACAGCGGCCGCTGACGCTCCCGCGCATGCGCCGCATTTCCGCGCCAGCTGGCGGGGCAACAAACGCCATTTCCGCCAGCTGGCGGGGCGGAAATCCCTCCGGCGTCGGCCTAGCCCCTCAATGTTGGGGCTAGGCCGCCAAAGATGCGGAGACTTCCGCACCTTTTTGCCGGCGCGATGCCCGTCTGATTTGCGCCGGCTTTGGCGCCAGTCGGCGGGCATCCCGCCGTTGGGGGAGAATTTCGCCCATTATGTCTGAGGTAGAATGGAGTAATTGGGTTACTCCCATTGTGGTCAGACCAAAGTCAGATGGTGGTGTAAGAATATATGGGGATTATCACATAATTCAGTGGAATATCATCCACCTGATACTCTGCCAAACCCGAAGGATCTGTCCACAATGTTGTCAGGAGGCCTGTTTATTTCAAAGTTAGATGTAAAAAATACCTATCTGCAACTTAAGTTAGACAATGAGCGGTGTGCATCCATAAGCATCAAACAAACCCAAAATATCTGGAGTTTTACTACTTTTGTTCAATTCATTGCAAATCTCTCAACCTATTTTGGATGGCTATCTATCACAATGAATAATCGCTACCCTTCAAATTCTTCAAAATCCATGTGCAGCACCTGCCACTCTCCAGGTGGCCATTTCAACTGTTGCAAAGGTATCAGTGATGGCTTTTCTACTGCTTGACATACTCTACAATGTTTCACTGTGTCTTCCATCCTTCTCTAACTCTGGCCACCAAAGATAGCTTTTTGCTAGAAATCAAATAGAGCAGCAGAGCACACAGTACAAATTGTTATGAGTGCTCTTGTAAAAAAAAATTCCAGATACAAATTATAAGAATCACTAGATGTCATTGAACAACAATGTGGTGAATTTTCAGTTTATTTATTATGTAACTTTTTCATTAAAGAGGGAGGAGTGCAATAGTGTAACAATGTGTAGCATATTTTGTGGTCATTGGTGTATGTATGGATATAGCCAAAACGCCCCCAGCTATATTCGCACTCAGATGTCCCTGGGGTGGGAGCACATGGGGCTGGATTCTCCGTCTCGCCGCGCCAGATTTCTGGTTCAGCACATCAGCGGGTTGCTCCGTTTTGCCGGCTGGTCAATGGGGTTTCCCATTGTGGGGCAGTCCTACGCTGTCGGAAACCTCCGGGCTGTCGGCAAAGCAGAGCATCCCAACGGCGGAAAATCCAGCCCACCGAGTGATTCTCCGTTTTGCAGGGGCTAGCAGGGCCGCAAAGTACTCCTCACAGCTCCGGCTGCCGATACGGGGCCCTGCACTTCCAGCTGGAGGTCCGCGCATGCGCGTGGCAGCGGCCTGCGGCGGCACGTGCAACATGGCGGACCCACATAACGGACTGACCCCGGGAATGTAGGCCTCCCCCGAGATCGCAAGCGCCTGCCGATCGGTGGCCCCCGATCGCGTGCCTGGCAGTCCTGGAGACCCCCCCCCAGGTGACGGATCCCCCCCGCCCCACCCCCAGGTCAGCCATGGACTGAGCCCGCAACCGCCACTCCGAGTGCCCGCCGGTTAGAACCATGAGTGAACCACGCCGGCGGGAACTCGGCCAGTTGCCGGCGGAGAATCGCCGCCGGGGCCTCTTTCAATGGCCTCTGACCGGCGCCGCGTCAACCGCGCACGCGCGATTGGCGGCGATTCCCTGGTCCCCGGAAAATTGCGGGAGTGGTGTCGGACCCGATCGCGGGTCTGACGCCCATTCAATGCCCCCGCGCCGAGCCCGATTGCGGTGCGAAGGCTCGGAGAATCCCGGCCATTGGGTGCGATTTTCCGGCCGCATTGTGGCCTATGCAAATCCTACTACATCGGGAAGATTCTGGGAGAGGCCTGAAACGGGAATTGCCCCGGGCATTAAAACCAATTCATGACGTTCCCGGGTCCTCCCAGCAGATGTAATCAGGTTCATGTCCAGCAGGGGCATGCACCTGATTACCATTCATTTAAATATATTTTAATATTCAAAATTGGTTAATGCCAAATCCTCCGGCAATGTACTACGTTCCCGCCCGCTTGCATGATGGGGTGTTGGCAGGAATCACTACTGGGGCGTCATTCTCCGACCCCCCAGAGGGTCGGAGAATGGCCGTTGGCCGCCGTGAATCCCGCCCCCGCCGGTTGCCGAAGTCTCCGAAGGGAGAAAAGTCGGCGGGGCTTTAATGGCGCCGCTGCCGCGGAGAATGTCACGGGTCTGCGCAAGGCAGCCGATTTTCGGCCTGCCGATATTCTCCCTTCCGGATGGGCCGAAGTCCCGTCGACGTGATGACCGTTCACGTCGACGTGAATCAAACCTCCTTTTCATCGGCGTGACCCGGTGCTCCAGGCTCACGCCGACCAGCGTGGAGGTGAGTGACGGCCTGGGGGGTTGGCTCTGGGCAGGCAATGGCATGGCCGCAGTCTGATTGTGTGAGGAGAGGTGTGTCTCGGGTTGTGTGTGTGTGCGCAGCGGGGGGGGGGGGGGGTGGTTAGAGTAGGCTGGGCTCCGGGGGAATGCCGGGAGGGGGTCCGTGCCGGGGTGGAGGTTGGGGGGGGGGTCCATGCCGGGGTGGAGGTTGGGGGTTGGGGGGGGTCCGTGCTGGGGTGGAGGTTGGGGGGGTCCGTGCCGTGCCGGGGTGGAGGTTGGGGGGAGTCCGTGCCGTGCCGGGGTGGAGGTTGGGGGTTGGGGGGGGGGTCCGTGCTGGGGTGGAGGTTGGGGGGGGTCCGTGCCGTGCCGGGGTGGAGGTTGGGGGTTGGGGGGGGGTCCGTGCTGGGGTGGAGGGAGTCCGTGCCGTGCCGGGGTGGAGGTTGGGGGTTGGGGGGGGTGTCCGTGCTGGGGTGGAGGTTGGGGGGGGTCCGTGCCATGCCGGGGTGGAGGTTGGGGGGGTCCGTGCTGGGGTGGAGGTTGGGGGGGTCCGTGCTGGGGTGGAGGTTGGGGGGGGTCCGTGCCGTGCCGGGGTGGAGGTTGGGGGGGGGGTCCGTGCTGGGGTGGAGGTTGGGGGGGGTCCGTGCCGGGGTGGAGGTTGGGGGGGGGTCCGTGCCGGGGTGGAGGTTGTGGGGGGTCCGTGCCATGCCGGGGTGGAGGTTGGGGGATGGGGGGGTCCGTGTTGGGGTGGAGGTTGGGGGGGGTCCGTGCCGTGCCGGGGTGGAGGTTGGGGGTTGGGGGGGGGTCCGTGCTGGGGTGGAGGTTGGGGGGGGGTCCGTGCCGTGCCGGGGTGGAGGTTGGGGGGGGGTCCGTGCTGGGGTGGAGGTTGGGGGGGGGTCCGTGCCGTGCCGGGGTGGAGGTTGGGGGGGGTCCGTGCTGGGGTGGAGGTTGGGGGGCGTCCGTGCCGTGCCGGGGTGGAGGTTGGGGGGGGTCCGTGCTGGGGTGGAGGTTGGGGGGGGTCCGTGCGGGGGTGGAGGTTGGGGGGGGGGCCGTGCCGGGGTGGAGGTTGTGGGCTGGGGGGGGGGCCGTGCTGGGGTGGAGGTTGGGGGGGGGGGGTCCGTGCCGAGGAGGGGGATGGGAGGGCAAGTGAGTTGGTCCACCTGGCCAGGTGCCAGCCTCCAACTGTTGGACCCATGCGGTCCATGCCACCTAGCTGGGGGGAGGAGGGGATATGGGCAATGATGACATGTCGTCGTTCCCCTCCCCCCCACCAGGCCGTCATGTTTTCAGATCATCCAGCGATGTTGGCCGCCGTGGTGGCAGCTGCTCATGTCTATGTTCCCCTGGATGAGGAGGAGGAGCGTGCCAGAGAGGCGGCGCAGGCTGCCGCAGAGGGGCAGGCGGCAGCCGCCCAGGCTGGAGGGACACCTGACCGATAGGACGAGGAGGGGGAGGAGGACGTCGCAGCCCCACGGCAACGGAGGCACCCGAGGGCGCCCCGTGTGTACCGGACCCGGCAGTCATACCAGGACCTCACGGACCGGGAATGTAGGAGGAGACTCCGGATGAGCCGGGAAACCGTGGCACACATCTGCCACCTGCTGGCACACCTGTCACCGCGTGGCACTGGCGGGGGACACCCCCTTCCCGTGTCCGTCAAGGTTACAGTGGCCCTGAACTTTTATGCAACGGGGTCATTCCAGGCACCGAGTGGGGACCTGTCCGGCATATGGTAGACATCGGTGCACCGGTGCATCCGGGCAGTGACAGATGCCCTATATGCCATGGCGCACCGCTACATCCGCTTCCCCGTGGACCGGGCCAGCCAAGATGCCCGGGCCGTGGGCTGCTCTGCCGTTGCCGGGTTCCCCATGGTCCAGGGCGCGATCGATGGGATGCACGTCGCCGTGCGGCCACCTGCAGATAACAGGGCCGTGTTCACTAATAGGAAGGGGACCTATTCGATGAACGTACAGGTGGTCTGCGACCACCGCATGATGATCCTGCACGTCTGCGCCCGTCACCCAGGCAGTGTACACGACTCATTCGTGTTGTCGTGGTCATCCATCCCCGGCATGTACGAGGGACGCCATCCCCGGCTGAGGGGCTGGTTGCTGGGCGACAGGGGCTACCCATTGCGATCGTGGCTGATGACGCCTATACGGAGGCCACCCAATGAGGCGGAGAATCGCTACAATGATGCCCATGTAGCGACAAGGGGAGTGATCGAGAGGTGCTTTGGTGTGCTGAAGATGCGTTTCAGGTGCCTGGACCTCTCTGGGGGCGCCCTCCAGTATCGGTCAGATAGGGTCGGCCGCATCATTGTGGTGTGCTGCGTCCTGCACAACATAGCCCAGCAGAGGGGCGATGTGCCGCAGGCAGAGGAGGGCAGAGTGGAGGAGCAGCAGGAAGAGGCCCAGTCCTCCCCAGATAAGGGGGATGGGGGCAATGGTCAGGGCAGACGGGGTAGACACAGGCGGGTGGCTGTCCACCGTTACCGGCTGGCCCAGCGGGCACGGGACAGACTGATAGCCGCCCGCTTCACTGACTAGATGGGCGTGGGAATCGGGTAGTATGGCCACAGACCGCACACCATGGCAACAGCCGACCACCCACCCAGCACCCTCACCCCCCTCCCCAACCCCACCCACCCCACCCGCATGCACACCCCCCCCCCCCCCCCCCCCATTGCCGATCCACCTGCGGCACAACGGGCCGGGCTCACACAGTTGCGGGTAGACGCGTGTCTATCGCAGGCCATGGAGGATGATGACAACCCGCCCTGCGATGAGCTCCTGGCTCTACATCGTTGGACTATGTCTGACCCATGGCCACAGTACCACCATCCACCCGGACCATCCCTGCATGCGGCTGTGACACTGCAGCGCACGGTCCCGTCCTCTGCCCGGGGGATGTTGATGGCGGCCCAGGGGGAAGGGGGCAGACTCACCTGGGGCTGAGGTAAGACCACCCCTCACACACACACTTGCGCTCAACGTACATGACACCCCCGCACACTTTGGACAGAGCACAAAGGCAGCTTCGGTAGGTGTAACATTGACTTTAATAACCAAAGGAGTTCATGCACGTGCCCTAGCCCCTAAAACTAATCTGTGCCCTGCACCCGTGCCAACTTACTCAGTGTCTAATTGTTTGGCCTTACGGGCCCTTTGACTACGTCTACGTGGTTCCCCAGACGGTACAGCAGAACTGGAGGTGGACTCCTGTGATTCCTGCCCTCTGACACTGGATCCCTTTGGCGGCCGTTTCCTGGGGCGTCCTGGCCTAGATGGGCCAGGCTGCAGCCCGGGCGACTGGGATGGCGAGCTGCCAGCCTGTCCTGCCCGTTGCCCACCCGATGCACCTGGGACGGAAGGGGGGGAGTCCGAGGTGTCGCGGTGTACCGGGACCTCCCCTACAGAGGGAGCCGGGACGGACCACACCACCTCCTCCTCCCTCGGGGTGCCCGATGGCCCCCAGGCCTCTACATGGGTTGGGGATGCGAACGGACTGGCCATCCGACGCCCCCCCCGACATCTGGCGCTGCCAGTCCTGGAGGCCCGTGCTGGTATCGACAGGGGTCTGCAGGTTTGCAGCCATGGAGCCCAGGGGGTTGGCAAACCCGGTCTGTGACAGTGCGACGCCGGCTCGCACATGGCCACTGGCGCCGATGCCCTCAGCGATGGCCTGCAGAGACTGGGCCATGGCCTGCTGAGACTGGGCCATGGCCTGCAGAGACTGGGCTATGGCGTTGAGCGCCTCTGCCATCTGGCGCTGGCACTGGGTCATGGCCTCCTGTGAGAGGGCAGCCATTTCCTGGGCCACAGACGCCGCCTGCACAGAAGGCCCCAGGCCTCGCAAACCGTTCCCCATGTCTGACACCGTCGCACCCATTGCCTCCACCGCGGACGCCACCCGTGCGGTGTCAGCCTGGGTGGCACGCATGACCGGCACCACTCCCAGCTCCTGGACGCGGGTGAACTCCTCCACCTGCGACCGCAGCCGCCGCAAGCCGCCCGTCACCCTCTTCGCTCGTCTCCGGGTCGGTGGTTGCATCGGATCTATGTGTGGGTGTGGTAACTGCAGGAACCCGGGATCCATCTGGGCGGCAGATGTTCGCTTGGGCTGGGCTGCCCTCCGACCGCCCAGTCCCTCTGCTGCTCCTACCTCCACCTGCTGTACCGGGACGGCTGTGTTGTGCGCACCAGTGAGTGTACCAGACGCCTCATCACTAAAGTGCCCAACCGTGGTGAGTGTTTCTGCGATGGTGGAGGGTGTTGGTGACAGCAGTGGGGCGTTGTGTCGTGCTCTTCATCCCACTCTGAGTCCATGGCACTTTGGGGTGGGGGTTCGTCTCCACCCATCCACTCTGAGTCACTGTCCGGTATTTTGTCTTCCTGGGTAGTGCTGTCCCGGGTAGGGGTGTCCTGGGTAGTGCTGTCCCGGGTAGGGGTGTCCTGGGTAGTGGTGTCCTGGGTAGTGGTGTCCTGGGTAGTGGTGTC
Source organism: Scyliorhinus torazame (assembly GCF_047496885.1). NCBI lineage: Eukaryota > Metazoa > Chordata > Chondrichthyes > Carcharhiniformes > Scyliorhinidae > Scyliorhinus > Scyliorhinus torazame. Next base: position 280,989,134 of record NC_092707.1, on the reverse strand, counting down.
CTGGGTAGTGGTGTCCTGGCTCGGATGTGAGGGGGCCTGTGGCTGCCCCCCTCGTCGCTGGGTGGTCGCTCCCGCACGTGACGGGGGTGTCGTCTCCCTGTTGCTACAGGTCTCTCCGTCTCCCGTGGTGTGCGTGGGGCATCCTGCGGGCGTCGCATGCTGGAGGGTCCGGGTCTCTCCGTCTCCCGTGGTCTCCGAGGGGCATCCTGCGGGCGTCGCATGCTGGAGGGTGCGAGTCTCTCCGTCTCCTGTGGTCTCCGAGGTGCATCCTGCGGGCGTCGCATGCTGGAGGGTGCGGGTCTCTCCGTCTCCTGTGGTCTCCGAGGGGCATCCTGCGGGCGTCGCATGCTGGAGGGTGCGGGTCTCTCCGTCTCCTGTGGTCTCCGAGGGGCATCCTGCGGGCGGTCTGCATCTGCGGGGATGGGTGCCTGGACGTTTGGTCCTGCGATACACAATGAAGCATGCATGGTTAGACATCAGGCAGTGATCAGGTGATACGGGGGAGGGGGATATAGGGGAGGGGGGATATGGGGACGGGCTGTCGGTGGCTCACTCGCTAGTACGCCCCCGACCTCTGCATCAGCAACCTCCCGGTCCTCAGGTCCGCCAGCCAGTTCCAGGGCCCTTTCCTCGTGTACGGTCAGTGGCCTCTCATCAGCGGGCCCTCCTCCAGTCCTCACATGCTCCCTATTGTTGTGTGCGCGCTTCTCCTGTGGGGGGGGTGGGGGGCAGGGGTAAAAGGCAACAGTGTTAGGCAGGTATATGAATGCACGCCATCGGTTGCGCGTGCATTGCAGAGGTTAAGGTTAGGGCTGGATTCACTTGGGGATATGGGGGAGGGGGGGATATGGGGGAGGGGGGATATGGGGGAGGGGGGATATGGGGGATATGGGGGAGGGGGGATATGGGGGATATGGGGGAGGGGGGGATATGGGGGAGGGGGATATGGGGGAGGGGGGATATGGGGAGGGGGGGATATGGGGAGGGGGGGATATGGGGAGGCTCACCCTGCCTGCTCTGACGAGGTCGTTCACCTTCTTGTGGCACTGGGTGCCTGTCCGTGGTGTCAGGGCCACAGCGGTGACGGCCTCTGCCACGCCCCTCCACAGACGCCGGCTGTGGCGTGGGGCAACTCTGCGGCCGTGCTCGGGATACAGGGCGTACCTCCTCTGCTCCACCGCGTCCAGGAGCGCCTCCACATCGCGTGACTCGAACCTCGGGGCTGAGCGACGGCCAGCCATCCAGTCGGGTGTTGCGGTCAGGTGTTCCGATCGGGTGGGGGGGAGCAGCGCGGCCTTATGAGCCGTCACGCCGTGCAGCGCGTATGACGCTGCACGGCGTGAACCACTGCGCAAGCGCGGATCCCGTTACGTCGCTGCTAGCAAGTCGGATTTGCGCCGTTTTTTTTGCGCCGATCGGCGGACTTTCCGCCGATAACGGAGAATTTCGCCCCTGGTCTCCACAAACGGAGACCTTGGGCGAAATTCTCCCCCAACGGCGGGATGTCCGCCGACTGGCGCCCAAGCAGGCGCCAATCAGACGGGCATCGCGCCGGCCCAAAGGTGCGGAAGGCTCCGCATCTTTGGCGGCCTAGCCCCAACATTGAGGGGCTAGGCCGACGCCAGAGGGATTTCCGCCCCGCCAGCTGGCAGAAATGGCGTTTGTTTCCCCACCAGCTGGCGCGGAAATGCGGCGCATGCGCGGGAGCGTCAGCGGCCGCTGTCAGTTTCCCAGCGCATGCGCGGGAGCGTCAGCGGCCGCTGTCAGTTTCCCGCGCATGCGCAGTGGGGAGAGTCTCTTCCGCCTCCGCCATGGTGGAGGCCGTGGCGGAGGCGGAAGGGAAAGAGTGCCCCCACGGCACAGGCCCGCCCGCGGATCGGTGGGCCCCGATCGCGGGCCAGGCCACCGTGGGGGCACCCCCCGGGGTCAGATCGCCCCGCGCCCCCCCCCAGGACCCCGGAGCCCGCCCACGCCGCCTGGTCCCGCCAGTAAATACCAGGTTTGATTTACGTCGGCGGGACAGGCAATTCCTGGGCGGGACTTCGGCCCATCCGGGCCGGAAAATCCAGCGGGGGGTCCCGCCAACCGGCGCGGCCGGATTCCTGCCCCCGCCCAATCTCCGGGAGCGGAGACTTCGGCGGGGGCGGGATTCACGGCGGCCAACGGCCATTCTCCGACCCGGCGGGGGGTCGGAGAAGGACGCCCCAGATGTGATGACCGTGCTGGGGGTCGCGGTGGCCATTGTAGCCCCCGGCATGGTCGGGGACATGGTACACTGCCACTGTCCCTGGCAGTGCTGGGGTGGGGCATGAAGGGGAGAGGCTTGACAGGGTGGGGCCTGAAGAGCAGCAAAGATTTTCAGCCAAAGAGTGGTCAAGGCAAACCATTCCATGTGCATAAACAGTGAGTGGAAGTGTGAGTGTATGTTCATGCTCTAGATATGGTATGTAAGACCACAGCAAACGGATGGGTAGAAGACTCAGGCATCTTGACTAACTTCATCAGTCTTCCTTCCACATCTCGGAAGCCTGTCCTCTTCACTTCAGAGACTGCAGCGGGATCTCTACCTGTGCACCTCTTGTTGCATATTGTTGAGGAAAGTTGTCTCTCCTTCCCAGAGAGGGTTGGCCCCAGTGCCTACTCAGCCTTGTTTAACAAAGACTTTTGGCAACCGAAGAGATTTCGCCTGCAGCTCAGCGAGTCGTGAGGCACACAAATCAGCCATTCTGCATCCCAGAAGAAGAGCAGGCTCAGCATGTAGGGATGGAACCTGCTTCTTCTAAGGCTGGTGCTCTAGAAAATGCTTCTTCTCCTGACGTTTGCATTCTCAGTGAGTCTAGTGAACTATTGGCAGGGCAGTGACCAAATACAACAGGCAAGGGCTTGTAGAATATGGAAATAGAATCATAGAATCATAGAATTTACAGTGCAGAAGGAGGCCATTCGGCCCATCGAGTCTGCACCGGCTCTTGGAAAGAGCACCCTACCCAAGGTCCACACCGCCACCCTATCCCAATAACCCAGTAACCCCACCCAACACTAAGGGCAATTTTGGACACTATGGGCAATTTAGCATGGCCAATCCACCTAACCCGCACATCTTTGGACTGTGGGAGGAAACCGGAGCACCTGGAGGAAACCCACGCACACACGGGGAGGATGTGCAGACTCCGCACAGACAGTGACCCAAGCCGGAATCGAACCTGGGACCCTGGAGCTGTGAAGCATTTGTGCTATCCACAATGCTACCGTGCTGCCCTTAGATAGACACTTACCTCCAAAAACTTTCCCAAAGTAAGTTAAGTAAGACACAAACAGTAATGTAAGGAAGCTTTCATGTTTCCTGTTCTTAACTCAAGTACATAAAGTGCACCGATGCAAGGAGATAAAAGCAATGTAGAAGAGAGGCATGTGGTTCCCAGGCTACGTTTCATTTCTGTGGAGAGTGCTAATTCATATAATCTGCATCATTGCAACATCACCTCCGGATGTGTCAAAATCAGCAAATGTCAAGTAATAAAAAAGGTTGAAGCTTGTAAAGTCCACAGTAATGGTTGAGAAAAGTGTCTTCTAAATAATTTGAGATAGCATTTCAACTTGCTTTGGTTATTAAAGCTATTGAAAAGCTGTCAACAGGTTATCTGTGTGCAATTCACTCGACCTTTTAACATGTGCCAACTGTGCCCAGTCACTCTCGTTGTGACCTGTGCTTGCAGGTGTACACTTACTGGTGTCATTATTACAGTGATGATTCATCACCGTACACAGAACAGCAAATTAAATTCCAATACTCTCCAGCTGTGCCTCTCGGAAAGTGTTCTTAAAGTGGTAATAAGATTGACGCATACACTTTGGACGGGATTCTCCGTGGGCCGAGGCCGAAATTGGGAAAGGCGATTGGTCGGAGAATCAGTCGTAAAGCCAAAAGCGTGGGGGTGCTGGGGTCGGGGTGACCAGGAGGGGAGGGGGAGGTGGGGTAGGGGGATATGTGGAGGCAGGGCCCCAGCGCAGGCCAGACCCACCGTGTAGTCCGGTGGATCTGGTTGGTCACAGGAGTATGCACCATGCTAACATGTCTCACTTTCACCCCCTGCAGTCAATGGACTTCGGAATTCAACCAGGAATTGTGGTCTTCATCCTAGTCGCCACATCCCTGAGGGATGCACTAAGGCTGTACGAGATGGAGCTGCTTGAGGAGGATGCTGCAGCAGCGGAGCTTGCCCCAGAGGAAGAGGAGGCAGCCGGTAAGGATGGGGAGAACGGGGACCTTCCAGTCGCCAAGTGAGGACCTGTCCGGAATCTCACAGACCTCAGTGAACAGATGCATCCTCGCCATCACGGAGGCCCAATATGCCCGGTCGCCACAATACATCTAATTCAATGTGGACTGAACTGACCAGGGTGCCTGGGCAGCGGGGTTCGCCGTCATTGCCGAGATGCCCCCGGACATCGAGATGATGGTGATCGAGCAGTGCCTCAGTATGTCAGATGTTTTAGATGCTGTGATATAAAGAGTCTAAAGTTCTGTTCCTTTTTCACAAACACACATTTATTTCTTTCCAACAGCCTTTGCACAAAACTCTCACTATACATCACCTGCCAGAGGCCACCTGAAGCCCCTTTATATATCAGTGTCAATTAATGGATACTTAACATCAATGAGACAACTAATTGCAATGTCTCTTAACCCATCACTTAACAGTCTCCCCTTCCTTGGAGAAAAAAAAATAATTAGGTGAAAACTAAATTTCTAGAAATTCAAAAACACACTCATGATTTCCCCCCCCCTTTTTTTTGTTTGGACGAGAAAGAAAAAAAAAACAGTCACAGAAACAAATGCCCTTCATTAACAATATCCAAAAGTTTCTGTGAACTCGCTCCTCTTTTCGTAAAACAGTCTGACAGTTGATAGCTCCTGTTGACCCATTTAATTTTTGTTATTTCCCCTCTGTCCAACATCTGCTTCAAACTTGCACTGTCTATCGGTAACCTCTTTTCATTGACACTTTTTGTAGAGTGCACATTTTCCCACAGGGATTTATTGTCAATGTGACAGTCAATAGGTATATTACCGAAATCCCCTAATCCCAAAATTACTGTCAATATCATAATTATATAAAAGGCCATATCCACTGCCTCTACAAGGCTTAACGTCTCAGCAGCCAAAGTGATTTTTACCACTCTCCTTATTTTCTTTGTTTCCCACACCTCCTGCACTTGAAACCCCATCACATAAATTTGCGTAGGACGCATCACTATAAACTATGAGTTTCAAGTGCCTAAGGTCCCCTAAAACCGGGAACTTCAAAACACACTCCTGTATTTTTAGTTTGGCGAACGCTTTATTGGCTCTTATTATGACTTCCACTTTGGGATCATTCATTTTTGTACTCAACTCTAAGACATCAAAACTCACGTCCGGTCTAGTCTGTCTACCTAACCAGTTCAGTTGCCCAATTAAACTTCGCAGTTGCTCTTTTTCTATTTTTGAAACCATTGCGTCTTTTTGTGAAACTCGGCCACGAATAATTGCTATTGGGCTGATGCTTTCTGAATAAGATTGCTGACGTAAAGTTGCCCCTAACTTAGTCTGTCCAATTTCCAGTCCAATATATTTAAATGCACCGGAAGCCTGACTTCCAACCCTGAATTCTTTCCTCAAACCAGAGATTACAATAGCTTCAAAATCACTAGTCCCAACCCACAAAAAATCATCGACATGCATCATAAAGATGCCAGAAAGATTTCCTTCATAGTGCCAGTAAAACATTGCAGGATCTACTTTCAACTGGCAACAGCCTAACTTTAACAAAACTGACCTTACCGAAAAATACCAGACTCTAGATGCATCATTTAATACATATTTGTTCAACTTCCAGAGTACCCCTTCTGTGTTAGCTGCTTCTTTAGGAGGACGGAGAAAAATGTCTCTCTGAAGCTGATGCCCCTGCAAAAAGGCAGCTTTTATATCGATAGATTTGCATTCCCATGCCTTTGTGGCTAATAGAGCCAAGAAGATCTTTAAAATAACCTTTCCTGCTGTAGGTGAATCTACCCTTAAATCCTGATCTTCTAAGTTTTCTTCAAATCCCCTTGCCACAAGTCTGGCCTTTGCCTTATAAGTTCCATCCGGAAGAACCTTTACGTGCAAATCCATCTGTGGGATAGAGCTCTTTGTCCCCTATCCGATACTTCCGTGTATACCCCAAATTCACTCCAACTATGCAATTCTTGCTGTTTAGCTTCTTTGATAACTTTTTCATCTAATTTATTTGAAGCCACCAAAATCTCACGTGCATGTGGGCTTCTACTCCTATTAGTATTCGTAGTCTTACTCATGTTCCGAGACCTTGATAAACTACGTCCCCTCCCCCGCCTGGTATCTCGTTCTGTACTGCTACTGCTTGATCTTTCCCTTTTGCTGTGGGATGTCTTTTCAATAGTTCTCGACCTTTTCCTGCGGACCTGTTCACTATCCGATGTACTATCTGAACTGGCACTGCGTTTCTGTGCCCTCCATTTTTGAACTTTGTTTTCCCAATCCATTGTCTTGACTCCTTCCCCTGAATGCTGTACATTCAACCAATATTTATACTTTCCAGTGGCCTTCCCTGCTCTACTAGTAACAGTTGCATCCTTCCATTGACTAGACCCTTCAGGCAAGTATGTCACTTTTGTACCAACTTTTTGAACGGCGCCGGCGGGACTCTGCCGCTACCGCGCGGCCACTCAGCCCATCAAGGCCGGAGAATCGGCAGCCTGGCCGCGGTCAGCGGCCCGTGACCGGCGCCACGCCAAACGCGCCGGCGCAAATAGCGCCGATTCTCCGCTCCTCGGAGAATCGCCTGCCAGCGTCGGACCGGCACCACGGGAAAAAATGGCGCGAACGGCGATTCTCTCATTCGGCGCGACATGGGAGAATCGCGCCACAGTTTTCACAACGGTGTGGGACATAGTCCCAAAAACGGAGAATCCAGCCCCTGTGTACACTGAGCTACACTGTTCCACAATATGCTGTTCTATGTGGATGTAGGGTGGGTCAGGAATCCTGGCTGACAGCAGTTTCCATAATTTCACAGGTACAATCATTAAGGTCACTAAGAAGCTACAAAATATTTTATTTACTGTTACTGCCTAATCAACCAAAACGTAATAATATTCCTGATTAAAATTAGCCCGTATGTTTAATTTAGTTTTCACTGCAAAAGGTCAAATAAATGATGCTGTTCAAATGATTCCGCAGAATCAATGGTCGACAATGGTAAGCATGGACAAGATGGGCTGAATGGCCCCCTTCTGTGCTGCATCTTTTCTATGACTCTAAACTCAAAAATTCACCATTGCGGTCAGAAAAACAAAGTGCGAAAAGATAGAGGTCAGGAACTCATCACTAATCTTCCTCTGCTACAATCTCCATGGATTTGGATATACGAGTGCTGAATGAAGAGGAGAAATAACTAACGAGCTGAACTGTCTTCAGATGGTGTTGCCAAGGGGCAGCACAGGACTGAGAAATAGGAGGAGGATCACAAAATAGGAGGCGAGTTCCATTGCAGGAGACACCTGAGATACTAAGAGTGCATTCAGGCGAGTGCAGTTTGCTGGGCCACACAGAGTGTTGAAGGATGGGGACCAACCATGCCAGAGCTTCATGTGTTGCAATATTGAGAGAGATATCTGGTGATGAGGTTTGCAATTTGTTTGTTGAATGGGAATGGTTTGAAGAAGGTAAGAACAGAAGTAATCCATTGAGCCTCTCAAGCCCATTCCACCCATGCTGATGTGTATCCGAATTCCAGCCAGCCACCTTGACTCAATATTCCTTCGCGCACAAGAAAGATGTCACAATCATGTAGGATAGGCTGAATGGGCTTGAGGTTGTTTCCTGCCCAGTGCTGTTCATATGTTTCCAAATAAAGGCCAGGATTCTCCGGCCCCAATTTCGGCGGGCGGGAAAGCCGTTGGGGGCGGAAAATCCAATGGGAGTCCCCAAACGGCGTTCACGCCGGCATGATTTCCCATTCATATTGTCCCCACCCACCGCCAATGACATAATGGGGTTCTTGCCATGAAAGGATTGGGGGGGGGGGGTCTCTTCTGGGAGGGGAATGGAGGGTTGGGGGTGTGAGCATGTGCGTGGCAGAGGGGGGCATCCCGTGTCCGTGGAGGGGGGAATCTTTTTATATTTATTTAAAACAGCGCCCCAATCTCTTGAAGGCCAAGGTTGCTCATTCAGAGCCTGTCCCAACAGCGTGACACTGGCTCCTTCCATTTTATTTTTACGAAGGGCGGGTTTCTCCATCTAATCATACCGGCAGCATTCTCTGCTCCCGCTGCTGTGAATGGGAGATTTGGCTGAGCACCAAATTGTCCATCCTCACAAGGGGAACACTGGGATTGGAGAATCCCAGCCTAAGTGTTTAAAAATATGGCGGGAAAAGCTAGCAGTGGAGCCTGCGGGTTGCACACCGCTTTTCCAGCCGGAACTGGCACTTAGTTTCCAATACTACCCAAACTGACAATCACATCAAACTCAGTGAAGCAGACAGTGGAAGGCCAAAGGCTCCTGTTTTCCACAATAAATAATGCAGCACGACAAGACTAATAAAGGCAGATTGTTGGAATGCACTTGGCGACCAATTTAAATAATGATCAAATTAAATGAGGAGCCAGCAAAAAAGGTTCAAAGTGTTGAGAATGTGGAATTTGTTTCCTGATATTAAGGTGGAGGGAGCAGGGGTGTGAAGAGAAATGAATCATCCACTTGCCAGAGTTACAGAGCCCGAATGAGAAAATCCCTGAGGAAATCTCTCAATTCTTTGCAGTTTACATTTTTTATCCTGTTAAGTATCTCACACATTCCTGGATCGATTAGGCTTTGGACATAACTTGTCAAGGCCGGGGCGTGAAGGCCTGGCTGATCCAAGCAAGCTTGGGTGATCACTGCTGGGGATCCATAGGGATAATCCCCTGTGGTTAGTGGGAAAGTTTGCCCACAGTTTGGCAAGGGAGGGGGGAATGTTGGGAAGAGTGGGCTTGGGGGGGAGGGGGGGGTGCAGACAGGGCGAGGGTTGTGTCTAGACCTGATCAGCATTGGGGGGGGGGGGAAAGAGTGTGGTTTGGGTAATCACGTGCAGTGTATGGCCATGGTTTTCTTTGAGAGGCTGGTGGGAGAGGGGAGGTGACACTCTTGCCCCCGCAAACACTCAATAACAAAAAATAAAATCAGAACTTCACATTCTGAGACTCGATTGGTCCAGGATCCAGCTGCTGACAGGTTTTACCTGCTGGGTGGGGAAGCAGACACTTCCATCCCCCACCCCCCTCCAATCCCCCACCCAGGCCTTGGCCTACAATAGCAGAACAGAACCCCATCATTCAAACATTCAGTCTCTCAGCCACCAATGCATTGTAGCAGCCATGTGTACCATCTACAAGATGCACTGCAGGAACTCACCAAGGTTTATTGGGCAATACCTTTCAAACCCACAACCACTGCCATCTAGAAGGACAAGAGAAGCAGATACCTGGGAATATCACCGCCTGGAAGTTCCCCTCCAAGTCACTCAAGGAGAAGGAATGGGCTTGATGTGGGAGATTGTGGTAAGTGACTCCTGCAGCGGAGTTCTCCGTCAACAGGATCCTCCCGTTCGCCTGCATCGCACCCACAGCCCCAGGTTTCCCATCGGCTTCAGGTGGCCACAATGGGAAACCCCATTGGCTGGCTGCAGGAAGAAAGAATCCCGCTGCTGGAGGCATGCCGCGCAAATCAAAACTGGTAGATAGCAGGAGAGGCCGAAAATGAGAGTCGCGCAATGCGCCAAACAGTTGCGATGCAACCAGCCCACACCCCTAGGCAAAATCGGGATCTCGCCGCAGTGTGGGGGGAAACCAATTATCTCCACTTAATCCCCATTTCCATACAAGTAATGAGAGCCATCCCATACACAATGGCTTCCCGTCATTCATCGGCCTTCCCAGCAAGTGGTCACGCTGGCTCCGATTAGTAATCCTTATGAAAAACGTGAACCTGGCAGAAGGGCTTCTGTGGGGAGCCGAGGAGGTGAGTAGCCATCTTTACTCACAGGCAAAGAGCCTGGGGGCATTGGATCTGCCGTCCCAGTGCTTGGCGGCGGAAGGGGGGGGACCTCGGCTGGTGATGGGGGGCCCTCCACAGGGGTGGGCCACCATGGGGATGGGGGGAGGCGCTGGGGGAGCAACCGGGGGGCAACTGCGCGTGGCACCACCATACCAACCCCTGGATCATGTGTATCCATTCCGGGGGCAACACCGGTCCCTGCCCGTCTGCCCCACCGACTGCCGAGGCCTCTGGCCGTGCAGCTGAAGGGTGTTGCGAATAGGGAATTGGCAATCGTGGTTAAGTGAGAATTTCACACAACCCAAGTGCATTCCTGTGTGTGGTCGGGCCATGTAGCATGTGGGAGTCATTGCCGAGCATCCCAATCAATCATGATGCCTGGACACCGTGGGGGAAAACACCATGGACGCAATAGCCAACATCCAAACACTCAGGGGATGGGAAACAGCTCCAGGGACACGTACACGGCCGGAGGGTGGGTGAGTGTCACAGGGAGGGGACCAGTGCCCAATCTGGTGCACTGAACGTGTGTCTGGGGTACAGAGTCTGGGTTCCGGTGAGGGGAGCCTGCTGCGGCTGGGAGTGCATGGGCACGGCATTCCGGATGGATGTCATCAATGGGGGCGTGGAGGGTCCCGGGATGGGAGCCCCCGCTGTTTGTCAGTCAAACACGCTCTCCCAATGCCTTACAGGTATTGAACGCTATGGTAGGGATTTTGGATCCAGAACATGCCCTAATTTGTCAGTGTCTGCAGATGCTCGAGGCAGCAGCCCATGTGCCAGACCCCACTCCTCACCCTGAGGACCCGCCGCCCATCAGAAGAGTGAGGGACCCAGAGGGTGAGTCCTGCGACTGCCCAGAGTGTACAGGCGCCGCTGGTCATTCGAACAGGTAACAGACAGCACCTGCCGCAGGAGGCTCCGCCTCAACAAAGAGACGGTGAGACACATGTGCCATGTCCTCACGGACTTGGCACCGCGTGGAGGAGGAGGACACCCACTCCCAGTGGCCGTCAAGGTCACAGCAGCTCTGAACTTTTATACACGGGATCATTCCAGGGCTTGAGCGGGGACCTGTGCGGTATCTCACAGCCCACGGGTACATCTGACAGGTCACTGATGCCCTGTTTGCCCATTTGGAAAACTACATCAAATTTGACATGGACCAAGCCCAGCAAAATGCCCACAGCAGGTTTCTCCGCCATCGCTGGGATGCCCTAGGTCCAGGGGGTAATGTTGCCCTGTGCTCACCGGGCCATCTGGGGGTGCCCTACGTTAACAGACAGCTCGTGTGCACCACCACATGAAGTTCATTCACATGTGTGCACTTCCCGGAGAGTGTCCACGACATCTACATCCTGGGGTAATCGGTCATCCCCGGCCTCTGCAGTACACCACCCGGAGGGTCACCCGCTTTGTGGTCTGCTATGTCCTCCACAACCTCGAGCTGGAGGTAGCTGATGAGGAACATGTTGCCACCTCTGTGGAGGAGGAGGAGAAGGAGAAGGATGAGGAAGGTGACGAGGATGTTGAGGTGGCACCAGACCAGCAGGGGCTGGAGGACAAACCCAAGGAGGAACCTGAGGACCAGCCGGAGGCTGCAGGACGGGCAGTAGCAGTGAGGGTCCGGCAAGCCCAGAGGGCCAGGGAGGCCCTCATACTCGCCTGATTCACTTAGCATGTGGCCTGGTCCATCATCACTACCTTACCCACCCCCCCACCCCCAGCTCCCACCCTCCCAGGGTTTGTGTCACATCACTCCAGGGGGCTGGAACTCTGTCGGGAGCATCGGAGGATCACTGTCGAGGGCAGGGGGGTGATGATAACCCAGAGAGCTGCAGCCTCATTAGAGGGGTGGAACTCGGGGGAGCAGGTGGCCACTGTCGCCACTCCATGGGACGGGTCCGGGTTGCCAACGTCCTCTCCTCCCTCTCGGTGCCCATAGGGCAGTGGGGTTCACCTTGGGATGGAGGGCAACTGTTTCGAACCCCAGCTGCCCCTGCATCATCTGGTTCTGTCAGCTCTGGGAGCTCCCCATGGTCCTGCACCATGGTGTCGGCGCCCTCGGCAATGCTCCTCAGTCACCGAGACCAGCTCCGCAGTGCCTTGGCCAAGCCCATCTGAGAGTGGGACATGTCCCGCAGAACGTCATCAAGGTCAGCCTGCTACTGGGTCACATGGGGCAGCATGGTGGCGCAGTGGTACCACTGCAGTCTCACGATGCCGAGGTCCCAGGTTCGATCCCGGCTCTGGGTCACTGTCCGTGTGGAGTTTGCACATTCTCCCCGTGTTTGTGTGGGTTTGGCCCCCACAACCCAAAGATGTGCAGGGTAGGTAGATTGAACATGCTAAATTGCCCCTTAATTGGAAAAAATGAATTGGGTACTCTAAATATTTTAGGGGCAGCACGGTAGCACAAGTGATTAGCACTGTGGCTTCACAGCGCCAGGGTCCCAGGTTCGATTCCCCGCTGGGTCACTGTCTGTGCGGAGTTTGCACGTTCTCCCCGTGTCCGCGTGGGTTTCCTCCGGGTGCTCCGGTTTCCTCCCACAGTCCAAAGACGTGCAGGTTAGGCGGATTGGCCATGCTAAATTACCCGTAGTGTCCATAAGGGTTGGGAGGGGTTATTGGGTTGCGGGGATAAGGTGGAAGTGAGGGATTAATGTGGGTCGGTGCAGACTCGATGGGCCGAATGGCCTCCTTCTGCACTGTATGTTCTATGTAATCTATGTAATCTATCCCCCAGTGAGTCGGACATTCTGCCCAGACCCTCAGTCATGGTCACACTCCCGGAGCTCACAGCTGCTGCCACCTTGTCCAAGACAGGACTGGATTCCCTCCAGGAGCACCGGGGAACCAGGACATCCCTCATGGCCTCCACAGCGTCTAGCAGCCTCCCCAGGTCAGCGACCCCGAATCTTGGGGCCCGTCTCCTGGGCGCCATTGTTGCGAGCTGGCTGGAGTTGGCTGAGCAAGTGCAGTTTAAGTGCTGCTCGACCTTGTTAGCGGGGGGCTGGCACGCAGTCCCAGAGAATCAGCTGGCGAGCCTTCATTTGCGGCGAGAAGCCCGTGAGGCCTCGTTAAGTGGACCAATTAACAGTGAATAGCGTTGCCGACCGCACTGGGCCGAACGGCAGGAGGCTCGCCGCTACCACACTTAGAAATCTTTCCGGAGAATCGCGTCCTAGTGGTTGAGAGGGGGGCTCCGATCCCAATCAGGATGCGATGTGGCACACCATGAACATGAAGTCAGCCACAGCGACAAATCTAAAGGCCAGCTTGCACTCTGTACCCATCTTTATTTTTTACGGAAGGCTCAAAAGGGTCAATAAATGAACTGAGAAACCGTATGGGCACTGCAGAATCTGTCGCTGTGTTTGGCCCCACTCCCGGTGGTGGGCCCTCCCTTCTGTCCTTATGCTGCCTCGCCATAGCCTCCATTGTAACACTCGCAAACCTTTGCACATCCGACACCTAAAGAATGCAGCAAGCAAAGAGAAATTCCAGACAGTTGGGTCGTTAACAAGCTCAGCGGCTTGTTCAAGAGTAATTTCAAAATGGCAGGTGGGTTTCCAACCTCTGTGCCTACTCGCCTGCAAAAATTGCAGGGGTGGTGGTGATGTGTGGAGGTTTGGCAAACCCCAGCCCCTATTTTCTACATCCAGCGAAGCTCAAATATGAAAGTTTACAGTGAGCGCATAATTGTGAAATCAGTAATTGCGCAGATATTGGACAAAATCTGATTGAGCTGCATGAATCAGAAATTCCTCATGCTGGAATCTACTCACCAGCAGAACCACAGGCTTAAGTGCTGCATTCAAGCTTATCTGTGCTTTGGCTACAAGCGCTTTTTAAAAAACATAATGACCTAAGGTTAAGTCTATACACAATAATTACATTTTTAATACTAACACAACAGTGGAATCCTATGGGAATAAATAAATGTAACCTTTACCTGATTGTTAGGTTACTAATGTGAACTCAGCAACAACAGAATGAAAGACTGAAATTTATAGACCATCGTTTCACGCTTTTGAAGGCTTTACAGGGCTGAAATCAAATGTGGCAAAGATATATACTCTTGCGTCTCACGATATAAAATGTGAAAAATAGACACAGAACACACTGTAACATTTCACCAACACCTCAAAACGACTTTATTTTGGAAGCCACAAAAATGTTATTGTGCTTCTCAAAATCGCACAGCAGTGACTCCCGCTGCAGCGACATGTCGCAGCCAGTCTCACTTTAGGTGGCTCCCGCGCAGGTCCCGCGCCTTCGGGCGTTTTTGCCCTTTTTTGAGGACCTTTCGGGCTCTAACCCGGCAACCCGACAGAGCAAGCGGAGTTTGATCGGAAAATGTCGAGGCTGACGCGAAGAGAGGCAGAGGAGGGAAATCACAAGCACCGACTCCGACTAAAGATTCGGCAAAGATGGCGGGGGAAATGTCCGCGTCCATCACTCTGGATATGATGGTGAGGGCGATAGCGAGAGAACTAGAGAAGTTCGGTGGGTAAATGGTCGAGCGATTTAAGAGGCATGAACAGGAAATGAGGGTGTAATTTGAAGTCATGGTAGAGGAGGTTTTGGGCCCGATTAGGGAGCAGCTTGACAAGATGGCTAAGGTGCTAGGCAAGCAGGCGGAGAAGGTGAAAGGCATGGGGGAGGCCTTGTCTCAACATGAGGACCGACTCGCGTCGTTGGAAGCCAAAATGACGATAAAAATAAGGACCTCAAGGCAAAACTAGATGACGTGGAGAACAGGTCCAGGTGCATGACCCTGAGACTGGTGGGTCTGCCGGAGGGAGTCGAGGGCTCTCTGCTAATACTTCTCTGCAAAGTTTTCTCAGCTGATGAGCGGATATGAGGGGCGGGATTCTCCGTTTCTGAGACTAAGTGTTGACGCCAATGCAAAATCCGTGGACAGGAAAACCGGCACAGCATCTGGACCGATTCCACTCCCGTTGAGGGGCTAGCACTGATGCCATGTGGAACACAATCGATTCCAATAAAAAATAGTGCAGAATTTGCTAAGTCCGTGATTGACACTCGGGAGGCTGAAAAGCTGCAGCTGCATATACACATTACACTCCCCAAACACACTCATCCCAGCCAACAAGATGGCACTGGTTGTGCTGGAGCGTGCCCATACAGCTGATGGGTCAGCTAGGGCCTGAGTGCACCTAGGGGGTGCGCCCTGGGGGGACACCTATACGACCCATGGCCCTAAGTTCAAAGTGGGTTGTTAGCGGTGTGTGCAGCTGCATGGCTGCCTGTGGCAATTATATTCCGACCCCGTCCACCACAACCCCACAGCCCACCTCCTGGCCACCCTCCTCTCCTCCCCCATAGCCCTGGCAGAAGGACCCCGGCCAGTGGAACAACTGTCAGCAAACTCTGGCAATGTTGGACACTTTCCATACCCCCCCTCTCTCCCACATCAGCCACGGCACCTGTTTCACGATTTTTAAATGCACAAGGGAACCACACCATTGGGAAGTCAGCCCATTAGTGACGGAAGGCCCTGGAGAATAACAGGTTGGGCCTGCTAATGATATGCCAATGATGTTTACTGTATGTGCGGTCTGAAACGCACTGACACCGCTATCAAGGCAATGGAGAATTGCAATTTGATGTCAAATCAGCGCCCGCCACGATTGTGGCGTAGGAACCAATTTGTGGTTCCTGATTCTGCCGTCAGTGACAGAGAATCCCACCTTTGGTCTTCCCTGAGCCACAATATTGATAACTTTTCAAATGCTCTCTGAGAAACTCATTAAGTTCACTCAGGTATTCAAGGCAGGCTAAAAAATTACCTCTTCGAGTTGACAATGATGACTCATCATGTTCTCTTAGAGGTAGTCCCAAGGAAGACAGCAGTTTGACTGGGGCAACAACACTTCTCAGCATTTTCCTCCGGTAAGAACACTCCTTTTCAAACTGAGCCGATAGCGCAAAGTAAATTCCTCCAAGTAATTTAGACCTTTGACCAAATGCGCAACCCCTTCCGTCCGAAAACGTCCTCCCGCACTCCTGCGGTACCTTGGACAGGATGACGTCCGGATCGACGCCAGTGGCCATCGGACATTATTCCCCGAAGGGAGCCTTCTCCAGAACCAATGGATGAGGAGCCATGTCCGTGTCAGACTTGTAGGCGCCGACTCCGTCGCGGACGCCAGTCCTGCGGGCGCCAGAGGCCCCGTCGTTCCGACCGAAACTGGGACCAGACCAGGGGCCGTACCTTCCATGTGGATGAACCTGCGGCGACTATACCTGAGGACGTGGAGACGGAGGACGACTGCCTCCAGCTGCATTGTGTGGCAGCTCCCCGTGTGGCCCCCAATAAGGTGATAGTACAGGTCAATGGTCACCCGCTTGAGATGGAGTTGGACATTGGCGCAGCGGTCTCCGTGATCGCCCAGAGGACATTAGACCGCATCAAGCAGGGTATACAGACCCTTACATTAACCGACACACACGCCAGGTTGGCCACCTACACGGGGGAACCATTGGACATTGCAGGAACTACGATGCCCCTGTTGTTTACGGACGCCAGGAGAGGCGTTTCCCACTTATCGTGGTGCGCAGCCATGGGCCCAGCCTGTTGGGTCGGGACTGGTTGCGCCATTTCTGGAGGGTTGACTGAGGTGCTAGGACGATAACAGATGTATTCAAGCCTGGTTTGGGGAAAATAAAAGGGGCCGTAGCCCGTATCCAAGTCGAACCAGGAGCCACGCCTCGCTATTTACGGGCGTGCCCGGTGCCTTATGCCTTGCTCGAGAAGGTAGAAGGGGAGCTCACTCATTTCGAGACTTTGGGTATTATCAGGCACGTCCGTTTCGCTGACTGGGCAGCACCAATTGTACCTGTAATTAAGCCTGATGCCACAGTTCGCTTGTGCGGCGACTATAAACTTACAGTGAATACGGCTTCCCGACTCGACCGATATCCAATGCCTCGCATAGAGGATCTCTACGTAAAGCTTGCAGGCGGACTCTTGTTCACAAAATTAGATATGAGTCACACCTACCGACAGTTGTAGCTGGACCCTGTCTCCCGACCATATGTAACAATTAATACACGCCGGGGCCTGTATGAATATACACGGTTGCCCTTTGGAGTATCCTCTGCCTGCGCTTTTTTTCAACGTGTTATGAAGGGCATTTTGAGAGCTTTACCGCGTGTCGCTGTCTACTTAGATGACGTTTTGATCACAGGGACGTCGGAGCAGGAACATTTGGAAAATCTGGAGGCTGTCCTCAGGCGCTTTTCGGAGGTTGGAGTCCGTTTACGTCGCACAAAGTGCGTCTTTCAGGTGAAGGAAGTAGTCAACCTGGGTATCGGGTGGACAGCGAAGGTTTGCACCCCGTCGCAGAGAAGGTGCGCGTGATTCAGCAGGCCCCCGCCCCTACTGACACTTCGCATCTTCGTTCTTTTCTCGGCCTCTTAAACTATTATGGGACGTTCCTCCCCAATCTGGCAACTACGCTGGCCCCGTTGCACCTTCTGCTAAAGAAAAATCACACCTGGGTTTGGGGTCAGCCGCAAGAAACCGCTTTCCGACGGGTAAAACAACAATTGTCGTCGTCTGGGTTATTAACCCATTATGATCCTGGAAAGTCTTTGCTCGTCACATGTGATGCATCCCCGTATGGTATTGGGGCCACCCTGTCCCACAAGATGGAGAACGGGGCCGAGGGGCCGATAGCTTTCGCCTCCCGCACATTGACTGCAGCGGAAAGTACGCGCAGATCGAGAAGGAGGGCCTGGCAGTGATCTTTGCAGTGAAACGTTTCCACCAGTACGTGTATGGCCGCCACTTCACAATCGTGACTGATCATAAGCCTCTGCTGGGACTTTTCAGAGAGGATAAGCGAATACCGCCCAATGCTTCCACACGGATCCAGCGCTGGGCTTTGTTGCTCGCTGCATACGAGTATTCTCTGGAGCACAAACCAGGAACACAGATAGCGAATGCCGACGCACTGAGCCGATTGCCTTTATATACCAGCCCCATGTCGACCAGACCCAGACGGAGCCAGTCCTGTCAAAGGTTCAGCACATAGTTTAGGGCAGCACGGTAGCATTGTGGATAGCACAATTGCTTCACAGCTCCAGGGTCCCAAGTTCGATTCTGGTTTGGGTCACTGTCTGTGCGGAGTGTGCACATCCTCCCCGTGTGTGGGTGGGTTTCCTCTGGGTGCTCCGGTTTCCTCCCACAGTCCAAAGATGTGCAGATTAGGTGGATTGGCCATGGTAAATTGCCCTTAGTGTCCAAAATTGCCCTTAGTGTTGGATGGGGTTACTGGGTTATGGGGATAGGTTGGAGATGTTGACCTTGGGTAGGGTGCTCTTTCCAAGAGATGGTGCAGACTTGATGGGCTGAATGGCCTCCTTCTGCACTGTAAATTCTATGAAATCTATAGTCCTGTGTGGTGGGTAGCATAGACAGCTCCCAGGCGTGTTGCAGGCATTTTCCTCCAAGCTGTCAGAATTCAGCGTGGAAGACGGCATCCTCTTGTGGGGGACGCGTGTGATTGCCCCGGAAAAAGGACAGGAGCTGATACTAAGAGACTTGGAAAATGGGCATCCAGGTGTGACCAAAATGAAAATGTTGTCCCGGAGTTATGTCTGGTGGCCAGGCCTCGACACCGACATTGAGAAGGTGGCCAAAAACTGCTCCATTTGCCAGGAGCATCAGAAGCTTCACTGGCCGCGCCCCTACATCACTGGGAATGGGCAGGGCGGCCTTGAGCGCGCTTGCATGTGAATTTCGCCGGTTCTTTTCAAGGATCCATGTTCCTTTTATTAATCGACGCCCAGTCTAAATGGCTAGAGGTGCACAAGATGCTAGGCACAACGTCCTGCGCAACAATTGAGAAGATGCGTTTGTCTTTTAGTACACATGGCCTCCCCGAGGTGCTGGTCGCAGATAACGGCACTCCATTCACAAGTGAGGAGTTTGCGAGGTTCATGAAGATGAACGGCATACGCCATATCCGCACTGCCCCTTACCACCCGGCTTCAAATGGGTTGGCGGAGCACGCAGTGCAGACATTCAAACGAGGCCTAAAGAAGCAGTCTTCTGGGTCGATGGACACGAGGCTGGCTCGCTTTTTGTTTTCGTATCGGACCACCCCCCATGCGGTGACTGGGGTAGCTCCCGCAGAACTCCTAATGGGCCGGAGACTTCGCCACCGCCTTAACATGGTTTTCCCGGACATTGGCGCAAAAGTACGCCGCACATAAGAACGGCAGGGACAGGGATTTTCTCGGCATCGGCCGATTCGGCAGTTTGCGCCCGGTGACCCAGTGTTCGTTCGGAATTTTGCTGGTGGTGCCCAGTGGGATCCTGGAGTAATCGTTCGCCAAACGGGCCCTATATCCTACCAGGTGCAAGCCCAGGGTCGTCTCCAGCGCAAACATGTAGACCACTTTCGGTCCAGACGACTATCCCTTCCAAAGATTCCCCGCCCCCGGAGCTCATTTCTACAGCCACAGAGACCAGAGACAATGGAAAGTAGTCCTCACGATCTTCCACTGGTGCCTCACTCAAAGCCTGCGCAGGTCGTTACAGAACCGCATGGAGATAGAGATGCCGAGATGACGGAGGCAGCAGACTCTGACTCTGAGATGGAGACACAGGATGCATCAGAGGGGGAATCCTCGGGCCCACGGGCCGTGGATGTACAACCGTTACGCCGTTCATCACCGAGGCGCCGGTCTCCATCTCGTTACACGCCGCCCGATCCAGTGCCTCGTGCAAATGGTGTCCGACCTGCGGCAAAACGGGTCCGATGCCCTCCTTCGCCAGGGTCTTCGGTGGATTCCTTGGACTTTGGCTGCTTACCATTGGCTGGGGACGAATGACAATCCCACAATCCTGTGGGAGTATGAGCTTCATCAATGAGGGGGGCGGAGAAATCATTAGCAGACTCCCTGTATAAATAAAGCTGGCCAGTTTGGAACCAGCAGGAAGGAGTGAGCAGCAAGCGAAGTTGCTGCTGCTGGTGTATATATATATGTTATTGTAAATAAATGTTACTTCTTTGTATCCTTAAAACTCGTGCTGGATTCTTCACTGCCCTCACAAAAAAATGTTTGGCTGCTCATGTTACTGCAGTGATGTCAGAGTGGGGTGAAGCTGAGCTCTGGTTCTGCTTTTTAGTTTCACTTTGAGAAAAGCTTGGGTGTGTCTGTCTTTTTTGTTTCATTTCTCAGTGTGTTGCAGCTGAAGTCAGCCAAAGCAGCTGTATTGTTGAGCTCTCTGCCATGAAGGACTATCGCTTAATAATTTGGTGAATTCAGAATTATAAATGTTTTCAGTATTGAATGTAAACCCTGATATGCTTCTGTTTAAAGGTTTGTTAAGTCTTCTGGGTGAAAAGGACAGCATACAGATTACTTAGTGTTGTATTCTTTGGGGGGTGTATTTGATTTAATGTTTGCTAAGATGTTCACTGTTTGTTTTAAAAAGGTTAACTTGAGTTCATAGAATAAACATTGTTTTGCTTTTAAAAATACTTTTCCCTTTCTGTTGTACCATACCTGTAGAGTGAGCCGTGTGCTCCCCATACCACAATCTGTTAAAAGTTGTGGGTCAGGTGAACTCCATGATACACTTTGGGATTCTCTAAACTCTGAACCATAACAGTGCTCCAAAAGAGTTAAAACAGTGCTTTGCAGAATCAGAATCAGCTGCATTATTTAGGAAGCCTTGAAGTGAAATATTCTTGCATCAGCACATCCAATTGCTCTATAATTGGGTAATCACAGTTGCCAGATTTGCCTCTATTACAACAGTGATTACACTTCAAAAGAGCTATGTTGACTCTGAAGTACTTTGAGAGAGCTGAAGGTGCTTCCTATTAATTTAGGTTCTTTCATTTTTTTTCTTTACAGTCAGAAACAGCCGTCACAAGCAGTGAAGCCTTCATCTAGTTTCTGAAACAAAGACAGAAAATCCTGGAAGTACTCAGCAGGTCAGGCAGCAGCTACGGAGAGAGAAACAGAATGAACGTTTTGAGAAATGTTTGAAGATGCAACAGGTTTTGAACAAATACAGCTGCAGGAAATGGGAGGAAAGGATAAGGGAAATGCTCGTGGCAGTGTTCAAGGCAGGGCAGATTAAATGATGAAGGGAAGGTGGTACAAAGTAAACAGCAATGGCATTGGATTTGTTAAAGAGATAAAAGATGTGACTAAAGGAGGTGGGAATGGCAAACAGCAGAATAATTTTCAGCATGTCGTCCAAAAGAAATGGGAGCAGTGGTTATCATCTAAAATTGTTGAACTCAGTGTTGAGTACAGAAGACTGTAATGTGCCTAATCGAAAGGTGAGGTGCCTTTCCTTTGAGCTTATGCTGAGCTTCATTTGAACAGTGTAGGAGACCGAGGACAGAGCTGTCAGAGTGGAAGTAGGATGACAAGTTCAAACGACAAGCTCATGGTCTGACTGACGACTGAATGGAGTGGGGTGGGGGGTGGGTTCAGTGAGACTTCACAATCAGTTAGAAGAGAAAAGGAATAAGCAAAATGTTCCCTAAAATGCACTGATTCAATTTAATGTACAAAAAGCATCCTGTGTGGTCATCATAAGTCAGAATGGAGTGAAAGAGCTTGGCAAGAAGGCACAGAAAAGCAACAGGACATCCAAGCAGACAAACAGTGTCGATGGTCATGAGGACTCATGATACCCTTGACCAGCATTCAGTATCAGTGATGTTCCTCATTGGGAGCAGCAGATCAGGGAGTCAGTGTTTCAACAGACACAAAGATGGTCAATTCTATTGTTCTCAGACCAATCACACCAAATGTTTTCATAGGAACACAAGAGGGGCCCATTCAGCCCCTCAAGCCTGTCCCAGCTGTCAATGGGATCAGGCTGATCTGTGACCGAACTCCATGGGCAGAATTCTCCAACCCCCCGGCGGGTCGGTGAATCGGCGCGGCGCGGCGCGAATCACGCCACACCGCCCTGACTCCGGGCAGAGTGGAGAATCGGCGCCGGCGTGGTCGGCGCGGCGCCAGTCGGGGTTTGCATCAACTCTCCAGCCCGGGCCGGCACGCCGATTCTCCGGCCGTCACAAAAAATCCGAGTCCCGCCGGCGAAGTTCTAACATCAGCTGAGCCGGCGGGACATCGCCGATGAAGGATCCGGGGGCGGCCTGTGTGTGGGGGAGGGGGAGTCAAACCCCGGGGGGGGGGCCTCCGTAGTGGCCTGGCCTGCGATCATGGCCCACTGATCGGCTGGCTGGCCTCTCTGCGCCCCGGCCTCCTTTCCTCCGCACCGGCTCCTGTAGCCCTGCGTCATTTGGCATCGGGGCCGGTGCGGGGAAGAAGGCCACTGCGCATGCGCTAGTTGGCACCGGCCCAACTGCGCATGCGCGGACCCTGCGGCGCCGGGTTCACGCCGGGATCGGCAGCTGGAGCGGCATGGGCCGCTCCAGCGCCGTGCTAGCACCCTGTGGTCCGAATGGGGTCCCGGAATGGGCGCCGACGCCGGAGCAAAACACTCCCGTTTTTGCCGGCGCGACACTTAACCTCCCGATGGGAGAATCCTGCCCCATATCCCTGCCTTTTCCCCCTATCCTTTGGCACCTCTGGTTCACAAAAAACTGACAACCTCAGATTTAAAATTAACAATTGATCTAGCATCAATTAATTGCTCTTTGTGGAAAAGAGATCTCAACACCCTTTACGTAACAGTTTTTTTGAATTTCAATCCTGAAATATCTGCTCTAATTTTTAGACTAAATCCTCTCGCCTTAGATTCCCCAACCAGTGGAAATAGTTTCTGTTTAGCTGTTCTATCATTTCCCGTTCTCACTAGTGGCTCTCCTGTGTCTCTAAATTCAGGATGCTGATATAAGTTAAGTCTGCAGGGTAGTTTGTCTCTCTGGGCTTGGGTTTCATGTGAATGGAGTAGAGTTGAGCATCAGTTTGAAGCCTTAAAATAGAGCGAGTGCTGTTTTTGCATGCTCACTTTTACAGAGCTGGCTCCCTGTGTGAAATACAGGGTGGATGCGTGCTAGAAACAAAACTTCTATTTATCGGTTTTTCAGTAGAGATTTCACGAATCCATGAAATTGAATTGGTTTTCCAAAGTGCTTTAAGTTTCTATTCAAACTTATTTGCACCATCATAAAGTGAAAACATTCCATGAAATATTGCAATTGCACAGCGTTTTAGAATATTATTGTCTTTCTTCTATGTAGTAAAAGGATTTCTCGATAGGTTTCGGAGCAGCACATTCAAGGTGTCAAATGTGGCTTAGCTGAAGCATGCGTGGAAGCAGACAGTGT
Organism: Scyliorhinus torazame; assembly: GCF_047496885.1. Lineage (NCBI taxonomy): Eukaryota > Metazoa > Chordata > Chondrichthyes > Carcharhiniformes > Scyliorhinidae > Scyliorhinus > Scyliorhinus torazame. Next base: position 280,965,731 of record NC_092707.1, on the reverse strand, counting down.
GGATAAATGGGTCTTTTTCGGGTTGGCAAATTGTGATGAATGGATTGGCGCATGGATCAGTTCTGTGGTCTCAACTATTTACAATCTGTATCAATAACTTGGATGAAGGGACCCAATGTATGGCTGCTAAATTTGCTGAATACACCAAGATAGGTAGGGAAGTAAGTTGTGAAGAGGACATAAAGACTCTGCAAAGGGACATAGATAGGTTAAGTTAGTCGTCAAAAATTTGGCAGATGGAGTATAATCTGGGAAAATGTGAACTTTTCCACTTTGGCTGGAAGAATAGAAAAGCAGAATGTTACTTTGATGGAGAAAAATTGCAGGACTCTTGAAGTACAGAGGGATCTCGGTGTCCTGGTACATGATTCAGGAAAAGTTAATGTGCAGGTACAGCAAGTGATGAGGAAAGCAAACAGAATGATATTATTTATTGCAAGGGGAATGGAATATAGAAATGGATACTTTGCTACAATTTCCCAGGGCATTGGTGAGACCACATTGAGAATACTATGTACATTTTGGGTCTCCTTGGCCAGAATTCTCTAGACATTGGGACTCTGTTCATGCCAGCAGCACACCCCGCCCGTGGGTTACCCGGCCAGGTGAGGTGGCTTCAATGGGAAATCACATTGCCAAGCAGTGAGGATAGAGAATCCCGCTGCCAGCGAATGGCACGCCGCCGAGAAATATGTGGCTGAAGGATCAGAGAATGCAGCCCCTTATATAAGAAAGCATACAAATGCACTTGAAGCAGTTCAGAGAAGGTTCATTCCACTGAAGCCGTGAATGGAAGGTTATCTTAATGGGAAAGGTTGGGCCTGTATCCATTGGAGTTTGGAAGAATGAGAGATGATCTTACGGAGATATATAAGATCCTGAGTGGCCTTGATGGGGTGGATGAAGAAAGGATGTTTCCCCCAGTGGGAGAACTAGGAGACATGATTGAAAAATAAGGGGTCTCCTATTTAAGCCGGATATTAGAAGGAATATTTTCTCAGAGGGTTGTGAATCAAATTAGCCATGATCTTATTGAATGGTGAAACAGGAAATGGTCTAGTCCTGGTCCTAATCCTTGTGTTTGTATGCAAGTTACTTCTGTGTCAGAATGTTGTGGGTTCAAGTCTCACTCCAGGACCTCAGCATGACACTCTAGGCTGACACTCTCATTGCAGTACTGAGGATCACCTTAAGTGATGTCCTGAATTTGTGGAAGGCACTATATAAATACAAATCTGTCTTTCTCTGATGCAGTTTTGTCAATTCAGCTGAAAATAGGTTCATCACAGACAAGAAGCATTTTTAATCGGAGAGTCTGGTCCATTGTCTGTGAGTAATCTGATTTTAAATTACTGCAAATTACATTAAAAGCATTGATATATAATCAGGGGCGAGATTCTCCCAGCCCTGGCTCGGGCCGGAGAATCCCCGCGTCCGGGCCACACACCCCCGACGCCGGCATGCGATTCTCCGCAGAGCGCCATTGGCGTCGGCGTGGTTGGCGCGGCGTTGATCGCAGGCCGCTCTACGCGGCCAGCCTGCCGATTCTCGGGCCGGGATGGGCCGAGCGGCCGTGGCGCCCTGTTCGCACCGTAATCGGCAGCTGGAGTGGCGGGAACTGCTCCAGCACCGTGCTGGCCCACTGCATGGGCCAGAATTAGTCCTGGCAGCGGCCCGTTTACGACGCCGTGGACACTCTGCCGCGGGATGAGAGAATCCCACCCCAGTTTCTTTGTTGAGGAAATATTAAAAGGTGTGTTTGCATCCACACAAAGTAGTTTAAGATTAGGAGCTGGGTCTTGAATTCTCGCATACAGCACAATTAATGAACATTTGCGGTTGTTTTGATCTGGAGCTGTGGTCAGTTTTGTGGACGGGGCCTGTTTCAGGTGCAATTTTATTTTTAAACAAACATAACATTTTGAGGAACCTGAATGTGGAGGAAGTGACTTGGGTCTTTTGTGCTGCTCTGGATCATCCTCGGACTCTTCACGTTGGCTGCCATTGGTTGGGGGCTGGTTTAATTCACTTGGCTGGACAGCTAGTTTATGATACAGAACAAGGCCAGCAGAGTGGGTTCAATTCCCGTACCAGCTGAGGAATGTAGAACATACAGTGCAGAAGGAGGCCATTCAGCCCATCGAGTCTGCACCGACCCACTTTAAACCCTCACTTCCACCCTATCCCCGTAACCCAATAACCCCCCCCAAACCTTTTTGGACACTAAGGGCAATTTAGCATGGCCAATCCACCTAACCTGCACATCTTTGGACTGTGGGAGGAAACCAGAGCACCCGGAGGAAACCCACGCAGACACGGGGAGAACATGCAGACTCCGCACAGACAGTGACCCAGAGGGGAATTTAACCTGGGACCTTGGCGCTGTGAAACCACTGTGCTAACCGCTGCGCTACCGTGCTGCCCGTGAGGTTATTCATGAAGGCCCCGCCTTCTCAAGTTTACACCTCACTTGAGGTGCAGTGATCCTCAGGTTAAATCATCACCAGCTGTCATGATTTGCAGATATGCACATAATGAGATACAGACAGGCAGTTAATGAACACAGAGAACAGGACATAACCAATCAGCAGGCAGAACACTTGGGGGTGGTTTCCCACTATAAAAGGCACGAGGCGCTCACACTCCGCCTCTTTCCACTGGGGACATCTACAGAGTGAGTCAGGGTGGATATATCACATAACACCTCCAGCACATGGCTAAGAGCTAGTCTGGTTCAGTCAGACAGAGTAACCACACTTAGGTTAGCAGAGAGTCGAACTCACAGAGAACTGTGCTAACTGTGTGACAGGTTCAATAAATCAGATTGAACTAACTTCAAGGTCTGGAGTATCTTTCAGTTAAAGCTGCATCCAGTTGCAGCCAGTGTTATCTCAGAGTGCTTAACACACCAGGCAGCTCTCCCCTGCAAAGGCGAAACCGACATATGGCCATCTGGGACTATGAGGATGATTTACAGCAAAATGGGTCGATCCAGTGGACGAACTATTATACATTCCCAACCTTCCAATTTTCAAACAATCAGCGCGATCGAATGGCCTCGTTGCGCCTGACTGGGTGATGTGACAAGGCCATTAAATCTCATGAGATTGCGATGGTCGGAATGCCTCATAAGATCTCACAAGATGTCAGGATCTGGATATTGCCCGTACGGGGTTTGCCAGGCCATTGGAGACCTCTGAGTGGTCAGGGACAGGGCAGGGTGGCCCTCTGGCTCTCCCTCTGGCATCTGGGCACCAGGCTGACACCTTGGCGCTGCTACCCTGGCACTGCCTAGGTGCCTGTAACACTACCAGGCTGGCAGCGATGTGGCCAGTGTGACACTGCCAAGGACCAAGGCCTGAGGGGTGCCATGCCCATGAAAGGGGGGGATAAGGGGTGGTTTGAAGGGTGGGGTGAAAGGCGGGTATGAAGGGGCTTCATAAGGGTTGGGGGGGTCCTGAAAGGGGAGGTGGGTAGGCCTGAGAAGGGAGTCCCTCAGTGACCCCACAGTGGGGTATCCTCATTGGGGAAGCGGGGCCAATGCCCTAACCCTAACATTACTCATGGGTGGAGGGGGGTTGCCCTCAAGCTCACTTTGAGGTCGGGGCACCCTTTGAAAATGACGTCCCGATCTCGGAGGAGCTAGTCTCGCCATACTGCTGAAAACATTTCTAAGTGTGGGCTTGACAGGGAGAAACTCCCCAAGGCACAAAGAAATTACTAAGGGCCCGATTTCGTGGAAACAGTACAGAGTCCTATGTCGGGCGCATTTAGAGAGGTGTTTCCGGCGCTGGCAACACCGAGAACAATCCTGCTATTAAACAGGCCTCTGCTTCATTTCTGCACCTCACCGAGAAATGCCCCGCCATGGCCGCACTTAGTCTCATTTCCTCCACTAATGAGCTCAGCTCGCCAGTGCAGGAAGAGGCCGGGGCGCCATTTGAACGCCCCACCATAGTCTCCGGACCACCCCAACTTACCAGTTAGGGGGTCCTCAAGCCACCTCATAAGGGCAGGGCACCCCCAAGCCCAATTCCCAACATGGACAACTTACCACATGGACACCTTGGCATTGCCAGCCTGGCATCCTGGCTGTGCCCTGCTAGCCTGGCAGTGCTAAACAGCGCTTTCTCGTGGTCTCCGAACGTGGGCATTAGATCCCGTGTGTTGGGTAACTCCAGCACGAACATATTCAAGTGAGCCTGACTGCACACTTGAATATGCAAATCTTCCCATTGTGGGAGGGATCCAGATCACAATGCTTCGCTAGGTCCCGTTGGATCTCGCGAGGCATAAGGAGGCCATTAGGTCTCGCGAGAGGCCTCTCGCAAGATTCAGCAGCCTCGGCACATCCCGAAACAGGCATAATGAAGCCAGTAATCATGGCATATGTGTGAATAAATACTGGTGTGGATCTCACCCAAATATTCGGTGAGAAAAACTCCACCAAACTCACCCAAAATGACAATTTGAAATGTTTCGGTAAAATCTCATCCAATGGCGCTCTACATTGAGAAAATAGGAGTTTCACTCTTTAATGTTACTCAATTTTCAACAAAATGTCTGTAATTATGGTTTGCATGACTGAATGTAACTACAGAACCACATATTAGTGAATCTTTTTGATGGATTTGCAAGTTTGCATTTGAGGCAAAAAAAACCTCAAGGACTGGAACTGTGCTGAGATTTCAGGTTATGCGATGATTTGGTTCTGTAACATTTTTGTGATTTTAGCCCACTACAATGAAAGGAGAGTTGATTGTCCTTGATTTTTTAAGGCTGCGAGAATGAGCTCATTCAGCATATTTATCTAAGGTGACTATGAGAGACGGTGATAAAATTGTCGATTCCTACAATTTGATTTTCTGCTGATTCCCATGTGGTTAATTCGCATTGCATTGGGTACGTGAGCTGCCTTCTAATGTCTGAGGACACATGTTAATGCATGATTATGCAGACAGTGAGTTGCAATGTGGTAATTCAATTCTATTTCCAATTATAATGGTAAATAAAGCTTTTAACATGCTTCTGGCAAAAATTATTCTTTATATTATAATTGGAACTTGAAAATCCTTTTTTAAAAAACTGTTAAATAACCAGGCACGCCGAATCTGACTGGGGTAGCAACAGAAGGTTCACTGAATTAACATGAAAGAGAACATTACGTTTTAATCACTCCATCATCGGCGGCCATGATTTCAGCTGCATAACACCTGGAATTCCCTCCCTAAACATCACCATCTCCCTTTCCTTCCTTAAGTTACTCCTTAAAACCTACCTCTTTGACCAAACTTTTGATCACCTGCCCTAATACCTCTACGTATGTGCCTCGGTGTCAAATTCTATTTGATAATCAGGAATGGCTGTCAACTATTTTGTTTAGCTGAAACAGGTGCAATGTGTGTACATATCCTTTCTGTCTGCAAGGAACAGGTCCCTGTGTATTAATATATGTAGCTTCCAGTACATGCAAATGCGTCACTGAGTGAGCCCGACAGACAATTTTAAATTTGTTGTCAGCAAAATTCTTAGTACACTGCAGATTATTTCGCAAATGTTGTCTTTGCAGACAGAAAGAAATGGTACACACCTTGCTCCCATATACAGCTATGCACCCATTTCAACTAAACAAACTAAGCGACTGCCATTCTCTGATTCATTCAGCGTTAAAAGTGGTGCAATTCCCATTGGCTACAGCAGCGTGCTCCGGACTGTAATTTTTAGGCATATAGAATTAAACATTTTCCCACGTGAAAAATGGCAGGGGTCATGTGAGCACTTTATTGAAGAGGCTGCTGTGTTTAAACGGCTTCACAGCACTTGATCTCATTTGTTCCAAGGGGATGGCGGCGAGGAAGCCTGCTCCTCGATTCATGTGCTGGATGCCATTGAGGCGAGGAATAGTGAGAAGCCAGAGGATTGGGAAGCCTTTAAAAGTGAGCAGAGAACAACTAAAAAAGCAATAAGGGGGGGAGAAGATGAAGTATGAGTGCAAGCTAGCTAGTAACATAAAAGAAGATAGGAAGAGTTTTTTCAATATATAAAAGATAAGAGAGAGGCAAAAATAGACATTGGAGCACTGGAAAATGTGGCTGGAGAAGTAATAATAGGAAACAAAGGAATGGCAGACAAACTGAATAGTTACTTTGCATCAGTATTCACGGTGGAAGACACTAATGGGATGCCAGAGCTCCAGGAGAATCAGGGGGCAGAAGTGAGTGCAGTGGCCATCACTAAGGAGAAGGCTTTGGGGAAACTAAAAGGTCTGAAGGTGGATAAGTCCCCTGGACCGGATGGACTACACCCCAGGGTTCTAAAAGTGATAGCTAAGGAGATTGTGGAGGCATTGGTGGTGATCTTTCAGGAATCACTGGAGGCAGGAAAGGTCCCAGAGGACTGGAAAGTGGCTAATGTAACACCACTGTTAAAGAAGGGAGGGTGGCAGAAGACAGGAAATTATAGGCCGGTTAGCCTGACTTCGGTCATTGGTAAGATTTTAGAGTCCGTTATTAAAGATGAGATTGCAGACTACTTGGAAGTGCACGGCAAAATAGGACTGAGTCAGCACGGCTTTGTCAAAGGGAGGTTGATGCGCAATCAATTACTCTCAAGACAATGTGAGTCATAACTAATAGGCTTTAATCTGCTAGAACTCTTCCCCAGCAGCTTCGATACAGAAAGTGAAGGCTGCTGGGATGGCATCGGTTCGGTGGCGAGGGACAAAATGGCGGCGCCCACCCGTCCAGCGTGGTGTCCGGGGGGCAAAATGGCCGCGCCCGTGGGTCGCACGTGGCCTTAGGATAGGGGGGTGGCGGTGACAGCTGGGTGGTCGGTGCCTGAAAGGGGGGTTGCCGATAGTCGCTGGAGACCGCGGCCACGGCGCAGGCCTGACAGACCCCCACATAGTGGCCCTTCTTGCCGCACCCTTTGCAGGTGGCGGTGCGGGCCGGGCAGCGCGGGCGGGGATGATTCGCCAGCCCGCAGAAGAAACAGCGGTGTCCGGTGGCGTTAGCGGGCCGTCTCGCCGCGCAGGCTTGCGGGGGCAGGGGAAAGGTCTGAGGGGCTGCCGCTACGGGGTGCCACGCAGCCCAGGGGGCCGCAGGGCGATTGGGAGCAAAGGACAGCGCATTTTTTTATGCAACGTAGATGGACCCCGCCAGGGCCCGTGCCTCTGCAAGTCCCAGGGTGTCCATTTCTAGGAGCCTTCGGCGGATATCGGGGGAGGTCATACCTGCCATGAAAGCCTCCCTGATCAAAGGTTCCGTGTGCTCGTTCCCCAAAACTGGCGGGCAGCCACAGTTTCGGCCCAGAACCAGCAGCGCCCGGTAGAAGTCTTCCAATGTTTCCTTGGGGCTTTGCCTCCTAGTCGGCAGCAGGTGACGAGCGTAGACCTGGTTCACAGGGCGGATATAATGTCCTTCTAGCAGCTCGATCGCGGCAACATAATTCGCCGCCTCCTCGATAAGAGGGTAGATCCCAGGGCTGACCCGTGAGCGTAGGAAATGCATCTTTTGTCCTTCCGTGGGGGTGTCGGCGGCCGTGTCGAGGTAACCCTTAAAGCACGGCAGCCAATGTTTGAAAATAGCCGCAGAGTTGCCCGCGTGGCGGCTGAGTTGAAGGCACTCCGGCTTGATGCGGAGATCCATCCTTTCAACTGAAGTTGTAGCAGATTAAGTTGATGCGCAATCAATTACTCTCCAGACAAGGTGAGTCATAACTAATAGGCTTTAATCTGCAAGAACTCTTCCCCAGCTGCTTTGATACAGAAAGTGAAGGCTGCTGGGATGGCATTGGTTCTTATACTCCGCCTCTCAGGGCGGAGCTATGTACATCAGCCAATGGTAGACTCATGGGTCTAACCAATGGTCATCCACCTCTCAGGTACCGCAATACCTGATATTACCACATAGGTCATGTCTGAGAAATCTGTTAGAGTTCTTTGAGGAGATAACAAGGAAGTTAGACAAAGGAGAACCAGTGGACGTGATTTATTTAGATTTCCAGAAGGCCTTTGACAAGGTGCCGCATAGAAGACTGTTAAATAAGTTAAGAGCCCATGGTGTTAAGGGTAAGATCCTGTCATGGATAGAGGATTGGCTGACTGGCAGAAGGCAGGGAGTGGGGATAAAGGGGTCTTTTTCAGGATGGCAGCTGGTGACTATGGTGTGCCTCAGGGGTCTGTGCTGGGACCGCAACTTTTTACAATATACATTAATGATCTGGAAGAAGATACTGAAGGCACTGTTGCTAAGTTTGCAGATGATACAAAGATCTGTAGAGGGACAGGTAGTATTGAGGAAGCAGGCGGGCTGCAGAAGGATTTGGACAAGCTAGGAGAGTGGGCAATGAAGTGGCAGGTGAAATACGATGTGGAAAGTGTGAGGTTATGCACTTTGGAAGAAGGAATTTAGGCATAGAGAATTTATAAATGGGGAAATGTTTAGGAAATCAACAACACAAAGTTAGGAAGGCAAATGCAATGTTAGCATTCATGTCAAGAGGGCTAGAAGACAAGACCAGGCTGTATAAGGAGACCTGATTTGGAGTATTGTGAGCAGTTTTGGGCCCCGTATCTAAGGAAAGATGCGTTGGCTTGGAAAGGTTCCAGAGGAGGTTCACAAGAATGATCCCTGGAATGAAGAGCTTGTCATATGAGAAATGGTTGAGGACTCTGGGTCTGTACTCGTTGGAGTTTAGAAGGATGAGGGGGGGAGATCCTATTGAAACTTACAGGATACTGAGAAACATGGATAGAGTGGACATGGAGAGGGTGTTTCCACTTGTAGGAAAAACTAGAAGTAGAGGACACAATCTCAGACTAAAGGGATGATCTTTTAAAACAGAGATGAGGAAGAATTTCTTCAGCCAGAGGGTGGTGAATCTGTGGAACTCTTTGCCACAGAAAGCTGTGGAGGCCAAGTCACTGAGTGTCTTTAAAACAGAGATAGATAGCTTCTTGATTAATAAGGGGATCAGAGGTTATGGGGAGAAGGCAGGAGAATGGGGATGAGAAAAATATCAGTCATGATTGAATGGCGGAGCAGACTTGATGGGCCGAGTGGCCTAATTCTGCTTCGATGTCTTATGGTCTTATGGAGACAGGCAGCAATTTTATTTTTTTAATTGAGAGTACACAATTCATTTTCTTTCCAATTAAGGGGCAATTTATGATGGCCACTCCACCAACCGTGCACATAATAATAATCTTTATTAGTGCACAAGTAGGCTTACATTAACACTGCGATGAAGTTACTGTGAAAATCCCCTCGTCACCACACTCCGGCGCCTGTTCGGGTACACAGAGGGAGAATTCAGAATGTCCAATTCACCTAACAGCACGTCTTTCAGGACGTGTGGGAGGAAACCGGAGCACCAGGAGGAAACCCACGCAGACACGGGAACAACGTGCAGACTCCGCACAGACAGTGACCTAAGCCAGGAACGAATCTGGGTCCTCAGTGCTGTGAAGGAACCGTACTAAACACTGTGCTCCCTTGCCACCCTGAGACAGGCAGCAACATGTTGGGTTGTGGGGGTGAGACCCACGTAGACACAGGGAGAATGTGCAAATTCCACACGGACAGTGACTTGGGGCCGGGTTCGAACCTGGGACCTCGCTGCCGTGAGACAGCAGTGCTAACCACTGTGCCACTGCGACAGGCAGCAATATACCCTTGGGCTGACAGGAGACCCTCCAGCAAGATAACAAATCCGACCTGGGAGATGAATCATAAAACTGGTCAGTGCCAACAGCCTGACCACATTGTCGCAGGAGATGGTGCCAGCGATGCGTTGCACCCAGGACAAGGGTGGCATCCATACTGGAAAGCCTGGGATAAGAGGGCTAATCCAGGGCGGGCGCACTCAGCATGGCTCAGATCTGGAGAACCATCATCGAGGGATTTAACAATGAAGGGCCTCCGGGACTGGCAGCGTCAGAAAATATTGTGGCTTCTGGAGATCACTCCAGTGCCCCTCCGTACGATGGAGTACCCCAGGAGCCCACAAGCACCCAGAAGGGGGAAGATCCGATTGAGCACAGCCCCGGGCTTTCCATCCAGGAAATCCTGGGACCAATCAGGCAATCTGAATGCCCCCTTCCTGAGACTGGAAACTCAGGCGCAGTGGGCAGGGTGACGCGACAGCACCAATACCACCCAAAAATAGGCCTCGACACTCAAAAGGACCCAATAAGGGCATCTCAAGCAACAGGACGTGGAAGGCAGCAGGCTGCCTTCACCTTTGATGTGCATCTTGGGAACACATCAACATGTAGTTGGACGGTTCTCAAATCTAAGGAATTGTAGGGGCATGGGACACTATTGTTTGGGGAACATTGTAACTTGGAACACTTGGAGATGCCTTTGAATGAAATATTGTCACTCGCTGCTTTAATGCCTCAGAATCATTAACCCACTTCCCAGTGCATCTCCCCATCGAGACACAGTTGTTCTCACTGGTCCTCCATGTCCACCAGACGGTTAACTACTCTCAGTGCGAATGTTTGATTTGCAGTGATGTGACACAAGCATGATTCAGTGAACCCTAAGAGCAAAAGGTCAGAGAAATGTAGCACCGAACCTCGCTGGGACATGAGACGGGAGTCAGCATGCTGGCAGCAGACAGATAGGTGTCAGACATAAGCATTATATCTGCGGAGCACTGACTATTCCTCACTACAAGTCGTCATCGCCCTCCTGCATTGACCAGGCAGTGGGCACTCAAGGACTCCCCAGCTCGAACACCTGGATGTTCAGGATCTCGGCCAACTTCATCCACTGGTCACAGAAGGGTCACGACGTTCTCGGGGTGGCGATGTCACTGTAGGCAAGTGAGTTAGTCTACTTCCATGAAGTGGGAGGCGATGAGGGCATCTCTAGCTATCCTGCTCATGCACATCCTCGGCCCGCCTGGCCTCCATCCTCAAGTTCCTCAGCAGACTCTCTCTCAGCATCATCATGCACAGCCTCCTCATGCAAGGACACGTGTCACTCCTCAAGGTCATCCTGAGGAAGTTCATTGCCCCCCTGCAGAGCCAGGTTGGGGAGGGCACAGCAAACAACGACAATGTGGCAGACCCTCTGGGGATGTATTGCAGGGCCACACTTGACATGCCAAGGCAACAGAACCTAGTCTTCAGCAGGCCGCACACCGCTCGGTGACAACTCGTGTTGCGTTGTGCGCCTCATTGTACCTGGTCTCCGCAGCCGTCTGTGGCCTCCGCATTGGTGTCATCAGCCACGATCTGAGAAGATATCCCTTGTTCCCAGGAAACTATCCATGTAACCCGGGGTACTGGCCACAGATGTAGCTGTCTTGCACGCATCCCCCCCATGCCACCGGAGCTGGTCTGCAGTCTCTGTCCTCTTGGACTTCCTGGTGCTCAGTGGAGACAGTGATGCTCACCTCCTTCCTCCCTCTCGGAGGTCCCGGCACCTGGCTGGCATTTTTAAAAAGCATTAGAATATTGTGCCCGTGTGACATCACGCCTGGAGGATTAGAAGATTCGATGAGAGCTGGAGATGCGATGTTAACCTGTGAAGAATATGCTAATGAAATCACATTTATGTTAATTGTGTCTTAGGGGAGGGCCCAGGGAGATCGTGTTCCAAAACCTCACCGGCGTAAATTCTGTTTTTGGCTTCTCATGATATTTAGCGGCCATTGTGAGATTTGCACCCACATCTAGCAGGCCCACTAAATCGCACCCCTTGTTATTATATATCATATTGTGGTCCCAATTTTCCACTGTAATTACCATACTGCCCGACAAAACCCTAGTGCGGCTCAACAGAAGGTTCTTCAACAGCCAGTTTGTCAATTTCCCATTCAGCACCATCATTTTGTGCATTATTCTTAGGAGCTGATATTGCGGGCACAATTGGGCGGAGAATCAGTTCCAATGCCAAAATCATGACGGGCGTCGGTTTGACGCCAAATCTCAATTCTCCGTCACCTCAACAGCGGCATCAATGCAGTCCGGATCGCACGCACAGTAAACACCGTCTGCATGTTATTAGCGGGCCTGACGCGGTATTCTCCGGGCCTCCACGATTCTCCACCTCCGATGGGCCGAGATCCTGATGGCGCGGTTCACTTGTGCTTTTAAAAATCATGAAACCGGCGTCGCGGCTGATGAGGGAGAGAGAGGTAGAACACAGAGAGGGGCGACTGTGGGCTGCCGGGCCGGACACTGGCTGGGATGGGGCGGGCGAACCAGCGCCGGGGAGGGGGGGGGTTGACCAGGGCATAGGCCATCTGGCTGGGCACACCACTGACCACCCACCTAGGCCCCTGATTCTGCAGAGTGACACTGGCCATATGGGTGTCATCCCCGAAACCCACCCGCTGACATACCCCCCACCACCCAACCAGCCGCCACCCACCGGTAAGGCATCAGGTGGCTCACCCAAAGGCAACACCCACAGTAGCCACTATGGGGGTACCAGGGGGATGGCCGCGGAGCGTACCGCTGGCAAAGGCAGCACCAGCCCACGGCACTCTTGGCATCATGGACAGGCACTAGGGCCAGAGGCCCCCATGGTGCTGGGCACCCACCCAGGGGTGTGGGGATGGGGGTGGGGCGGGGGACATATGGAGGCAGAGCCTGCAGTGCCAACCAGGGCCCCCATGTAGCCTGGTGGACGTGGTTGGGCACGGGGGGTAGGCACCATGCTAACATGTCAGTCTTTCACCCCCTGCAGACAATGGATATTGGAATTCAACCAGCAATGGTGGCCTTCCTGCTGGTTGCCACGGCCCTGGGGGATCCCCTGCGGCTGTACGAGCTGCCGCTGCCAGAGGAAGAAGCTGCAGCAGGGGAGGGGGCAGCAGCGGAGCGGCAGCAGAGGAACAGGAGGCAGTTGCCCACAATTCAGAGCCGGCTGCCCAACAGGCCGGTGAGGAGGAGGTGCCAAGGAGGCACTGTGTGAGGCCTCATGTGTGCACCGGCAATGCCTGTCATTCAAGGACCTGCCAGACCAGGCAAGCCGTCGAAGGCTCCAGCTGAGCAGGGAGACAGTGCAACATATCTGCCAGATCATGGCACACCTGAGGGGATCTCCCAGGTCATTGGAGGCCCCTGGGTGACCAGGCTCTGGGCAGCGTGGTACTCTGGCACTCATGCTGCCACCCAGGTATCTTGGCACTGCCATCCTTGCACCTTGGCACTGCCAGAGTGTCCAGGCAGCATTTCCAGACTGGTAGTGCCAAGGTACCCGGGTGTCAGGTCGCCTGTGCCAGGAATTGGGCCAGGGGGTACCCTTATGAGGTGGGGTGAGAGAGGGCTCGAGGACCCCCAACAGGTAGGTTTGGGCATTCAGGCAGGTCTGGAGGCTGCGATGGGGATACTGTGGGGGTCGCGAGAGTGAGGTAGCTGAGCGAGCAAGGTAAGTACAGCCTCGGCAGTGAGTTCCTCACCAAGGCCAATAAAATGAGTCCCATTTGATAGCAGGGTCGTTCTTGCGCTTCAGGCACCAAGAAACACCCCGCTAAATGCAGCCAAAACAGGACTGTTTTTTCCTGTTAAATTGCGCCCATTATGTTACATTGGCAGATTGCCAAAACTCTCAAAGTAAGAGCTAAGTTAACATTTGGAACACGTGTCAAGATATTCAGCTTGCCAGCAATATTGCACAAGATCAAAATCAATTCCTCCCCAGTGCTTTTCTTGCTGTCATACCTGTTCATATAAAACAGCTGGAGAGAGCTGGTGTTGTCTGGGTAAGCATGCTGGAGTCAGAGGTAGAGGTAATTAGGGTAGCAAGCAGAACGTATCCTTCAAAATCAAAATAAACTGAAGTGTGACTAGATTTTTTTTTCAGTAAACAACCAAAATGCCCATTATTCACCTAGAGGAAGGAACAAAGTTAGCGTTTCAGGTCGACGATCTGTCAGAGCTCTGAAACATTAGTTCTGTCCCTCTTTGCAGATGCTAACTAACTGCAGAGTATTCTATCATTTTTTGTTTTATTTCAGATTTTCATCATGTGCAGTATTTTATATTTACCAATTATTCAGTTGTGTGTTCAGAAACATGTGAACACAAATTTGAAACACACATCATGAAACTAAGAAAATTCATTTGTGTTTCTTCATCCATTATGTGATGCGCCTGGGTCTGAAGCGGCACCAAAGACCCGCTTATGAACCAAGCCAGGGAATCGGTGCACTCTGCGTTGTAAGCCAATGTATTATTTACCTTCTTTTACCGTACTAATCACTTCTTAATCATGTAACTATTTCTTTATTCCTTTTATATTAATGAATGTGGACCAGTTGCTTGGTGGCCCTGTGTGTGTAGTTTGTCTCACTGTGGTAACATGGAACATCGAAGAGAAGCAGTAGCCTGACTGAAGACACATGAAGAATTGCATTGTGGGAGCAAGGCAGGATGGGTAATTTAGTCAAGCCACAGCCTTGTCAGAGTTAGCAAGGTCATCAAAATGAATTGAACTTTGCAGGAGAACTGGTCTCGAACTGTGAGAAAGACAGACTCCTTTTGTGCTGATTGGGGTAATAAAAACATCTGTCTGTACCAGCCTGAGGTTTAATAAAGTGCACAAGATAACAACTTGGAGTTACGCTGGCCCTATTCCTTCTAGCATGGTCTCAAGAGAGGCCCAAGAAAAAATGACAAGGGAAAAAGCACTGATGCAAATTGAAAACCCAGCAAACAGGCTAAAGACAGGTGTTACCTTACGAGGCCTGAGCTCAAGCCAACATAAAGAAAGAGTACACAAAGACATCATTGCTGCAATGGGATTGAGCTATTTGGTCAGTCAGTTCAAAGTCGTGCAAGAAGCCCTCGTTGGTGGATCAACCCGAGGCAAACTCTGGCTCGCAGGGTTGCTAAGAAACCAGAATTGGGGGTATGTATTATTGCTTCATGCTATTAATAAGAGTGTACCACATTTAGTGGAGCAATGTCCAAGTGGTTGTGAGCCATTGGCACTGAGTAGAAGCACAAACCTTTTGACCAGGTAGAGAGTCTTACGGCATCTTTCAGGGCCTGTACGGGGCATAATGAGATCACACCGGGAGTAGTGTGTGCAACTTGGTCTGCTTCCCTAAGGAAGGACAAACTTGCCCTAGAGGAAGTACATCTGGATTTATCCTGTGAGGAGAGAGATTGAGTAGAATTTCATATGATTTCACCGAATCATATGAAATTCTTAAGGGACTTGACAGGGCAGATGCTGCCATTTCCGCCAGGGTTGGGGAATGTAAAACACATGTCACATTCTCATAATGAGGGTCGGCCACTGAGATGAGGAGAAATTTCTTCACTCAGAGGATTTGAATATTGTTAGGAGCTTGTACAATTAATGAGATTAACAGTATAACTGCTAGCACCCTCATTGGGGAAGCAGGCTAGTTCTCCATCCAACAGTCAGACAGACTAGTTCCATCCATAATCCAAGCCACAGAGGCCTGTTTCAACCAACATTCAGAGCCACAGCAGATTGCAGAGAATCTCCTCTAAAAGACACAGGGCAGGACTCTCCGGTTGGTGACACTGAAATCGCGTTCGGCGATCGGCCGGAGAATCCCCGTTTACGGTGAAATCGGGGACGGCGGCGTTTTTGCAATGCTTCGCCCCCTCAAAAACGGCATATGCAGCACACCTTTGGGACAGCCTCAGGACGTCACCTGAGGCCCTCCCCCGATGGGCCAAGTTCCCAAAGGCGTGGAACACTTATCCTTTTTTTATCCGTGGACCCCGCATGACGGCTGCGGACTGAGTCCAGCGCCGCCACAGTCGGGGGTGAGTCATTCCGCGGGCAGGGGAGCTTCAGCGAGGGCTGGGTGGACTGGTGGGGAATGGTTAAGGGGTGGCAAGGCTGGTTACGGGGACGGTTTTTGGTAGGCCGGGTCCATGCGTGGCCGGAGCTATGTTGTACGGCACAACTGCCGCAGGCCACCACCGTGCGCATGCGCGGCCACGGACCTGGTAATTCTCCAGCCGTATCCGAACGTAAAGCCAGGGGCTTTATGCTGCGTGGCTGCTAGCCCCCCACCGGACGGAGGATCAGTGCAGCTTTTGCACTGTTTTTTCTGGCGTAAAATGCCACTGTTCCCACACCAGCGTCAGCACGTATTGTGCCTTTGCTGAACCAGGAAGAGATGTTTTCCAAGACTTGGTCATCTGAGCGGTGTTGTGTGGTATCTAAGCGGTATTGTGTGTTTAGCACAGAGCTAAATCGCTGGCTTTGAAAGCAGACCAAGGCAGACCAGCAGCACGGTTCAATTCCCGTAACAGCCTCCCCGAACAGGCGCCGGAATGTGGCGACTAGGGGCTTTTCACTGTAACTTCATTTGAAGACTACTTGTGACAATAAGTAATTTTCATTTCATTTCATAACTATTAGTTGGATTTGACCTATAGAGTTACTAAAATTGCTTTGGAAAAGGGGTGTCTCAGTGAGTTCAGGGAATATGTGAACCAAAGGTTTAAAGACATGGCAGGAGTTAACCGAAGGTTTAAAGACATGGCAGGAGATCTCAGACCCGTGTCATGCTCCTCGTGTGCGATGTGGGATCTCAGGGACACGTCCACTGTCCCTGGCTTCTTCACGTGCAAGAAGTGTGTCCAGTTGCAGCTCCTGTTAGACCGCTTGACGGCTCTGGAGCTGCGGATGGACTCATTTTGGAGCATCCGCGATGCTGAGGACGTCGTGGATAGCACGTTTAGCGAGTTGGTCACACCGCAGGTGAAAGGTACTGAGGGAGATAGAAAATGGGTGACCAAAAGACAGAGCAAGAGTAGGAAGGCAGTGCGGTGTCCTCTGCGGTCATCTCCCTGCAAAACAGATATACCAAATAGTAACATTATGGTGGGGCAGGCAATAAACAAAGAAATAACTGATGCATGTAGAAATGGTACAGCAGTTATCATGGGGGATTTTAATCTACATGTCGATTGGTTTAACCAGGTCGGTCAAAGCAGCCTCGAGGAGGAGTTTATAGAATGTATCCGCGATAGTTTCCTAGAACAGTATGTAATGGAACCTACGAGGGAACAAGCAGTCCTAGTGTAATGAGACAGGATTGATTCAGGATCTCATAGTTAGGGATCCTCTCGGAAGGAGCGATCACAATATGGTGGAATTTAAAATACAGATGGAGGGTGAGAAGGTAAAATCAAACACGAGTGTATTGTGCTGAAACAAAGGAGATTACAGTGTGATGAGAGAAGAGTTAGCTAAGGTAGACTGGGAGCAAAGACTTTATGGTGAAACAGTTGAGGAACAGTGGAGAACCTTCCAACTGATTTTTCACAGTGCTCAGCAAAGGTTTATACCAACAAAAAGGAAGGACGGTAGAAAGAGGGAAAATTGACCGTGGATATCTAAAGAAATAAGGGAGAGTATCAAATTGAAGGAAAAAACATACAAAGTAGCAAAGATCGGCGGGAGACTAGAGGACTGGGAAATCTTTAGGGGGCAACAGAAAGCTACTAAAAAAGCTATAAAGAAGAGTAAGATAGATTATGAGAGTAAACTTGCTTAGAATATAAAAACAGATAGTAAATGTTTCTACAAATACATAAAACAAAAAAGAGTGGCTAAGGTAAATATTGGTCCTTTAGAGGATGAGAAGAGAGATTTAATAATGGGAGATGAGGAAATGGCTGAGGAACTGAACAGGTTTTTTGGGTCGGTCTTCACAGTGGAAGACACAAATAACATGCCAGTGACTGATGGAAATGAGGCTATGACAGGTGAGGGCCTTGAGAGGATTGTTATCACCAAGGAGGTAGTGATGGGCAAGCTAATGGGGCTAAAGGTAAACAAGTCTCCTGGACCTGATGGAATGCATCCCA
Source organism: Scyliorhinus torazame (assembly GCF_047496885.1). NCBI lineage: Eukaryota > Metazoa > Chordata > Chondrichthyes > Carcharhiniformes > Scyliorhinidae > Scyliorhinus > Scyliorhinus torazame. Next base: position 280,947,907 of record NC_092707.1, on the reverse strand, counting down.
GAGTGCTAAAAGAGATGGCTAGGGAAATTGCAAATGCACTAGTGATAATTTACCAAAATTCACTAGACTCTGGGGTCGTCCCGGCGGATTGGAAATTAGCAAACGTGACACCACTGTTTAAAAAAGGAGGTAGGCAGAAAGTGGGTAATTATAGGCCAGTGAGCTTAACTTCGGTAGTAGGGAAGATGCTGGAATCAATCATCAAGGAAGAAATAGCGAGACATCTGGATGGAAATTGTCCCATTGGGCAGACGCAGCATGGGTTCATAAAGGGCAGGTCATGCCTAACTAATTCAGTGGAATTTTGAGAGGACATTAACAGTGCGGTCGATAACGGGGAGCCAATGGATGTGGTATCTCTGGATTTGACAAGGTGCCACACAAAAGGTTGCTGCATAAGATAAAGATGCATGGCATTAAGGGGAAAGTAGTAGCATGGATAGAGGATTGGTTAATTAATAGAAAGCAAAGAGTGGGGATTAATGGGTGTTTCTCTGGTTGGCAATCAGTAGCTAGTGGTGTCCCTCAGGGATCAGTGTTGGGCCCACAACTGTTCACAATTTACATAGATGATTTGGAGTTGAGGACCAAGGGCAATGTGTCCAAGTTTGCAGACGACACTAAGATAAGTGGTAAAGCAAAATGTGCAGAGGATACTGGAAGTCTGCAGAGGGATTTGGATAGGCTAAGTGAATGGGCTAGGGTCTGGCAGATGGAATACAATGTTGACAAATGTGAGGTTATCCATTTTGGTAGGAACAACAGCAAAAGGGATTATTATTTAAATGATAAAATATTAAAACATGCTGCTGTGCAGAGAGACCTGGGTGTGCTAGTGCATGAGTCTCAAAAAGTTGGTTTGCAGGTACAACAGGTGATTAAGAAGGCAAATGGAATTTTGTCCTTCATTGCTGGAGGGATGGAGTTTAAGACTAGGGAGGTTCTGCTGCAATTGTATAAGGTGTTAGTGAGGCCACACATGGAATATCGTGTTCAGTTTTGGTCTCCTTACTTGAGAAAGGACGTACTGGCACTGGAGGGTGTGCAGAGGAGATTCACTAGGTTAATCCCAGAGCTGAAGGGGTTGGATTACGAAGAGAGGTTGAGTAGACTGGGACTGTACTCGTTGGAATTTAGAAGGATGAGGGGGGATCTTATAGAAACATATAAGATTATGAAGGGAATAGATAGGATAGATGCGGGCAGGTTGTTTCCACTGGCGGGTGAAAGCAGAACTAGGGGGCATAGCCTCAAAATAAGGGGAAGTAGATTTAGGACTGAGTTTAGGAGGAACTTCTTCACCCAAAGGGTTGTGAATCTATGGAATTCCTTGCCCAGTGAAGCAGTAGAGGCTCCTTCATTAAATGTTTTTAAGATAAAGATAGATAGTTTTTTGAAGAATAAAGGGATTAAGGGTTATGGTGTTCGGGCCGGAAAGTGGAGCTGAGTCCACAAAAGATCAGCCATGATCTCATTGAAAGGTGGAGCAGGCTCGAGGGGCCAGATGGCCTACTCCTGCTCCTAGTTCTTATATGGGTATATTTTGGGGACAAGAGTTAACTTCAGATAAAAGGGGGTGGTTAGATATGAAAATACTTAAGTCTCATAGCATATATTAGTCTTTTGTCTTTTCTTTTACTTTAATAAGTACTCTTTATTAAGACAGCACGGTGGCACAGTGGTTAGCATTGCTGCCTACGGCACTGAGGACCTGGGTTCGAATCCCGGCCCTGGGTCACTGTTCGGGTGGAGTTTGCACATTCTGCCCGTATATGCGTGGGTTTCACCCCCACACCCCAAAGATGTGCAAGGTAGGTGGATTGGCCATGCTAAATTGCCCCTTAATTGCAAAAATTAATTGGGCACTCTAAATTTATTTTTAAAAACATATTCTTAATTAATTGTTTACACAATGACTGGACTGGTTGCTCACTGGGTTGTACATTGTTCCTCACATTAATCCAAACAAATATACACCGCAAAGTTTCAAGTTATCCTTCGAGGTTTTGAGAAACTCTCACAGGTAACATCAGCGGAACTTTTAACAAAATATGGAATTCTCTCGTGCAGGGAGCTATGGATGTTCAGTTGAGCATATTCAAGGCAGATCAATAGATTTTTGGGTACATGGGGTAAAAATGACTGCTGCCAACATGACACTACAAACACTTTACAAGTCGGTACCTCATTCCTCACTTCGACATTTTAACAGATGCAAAAAGCTGTCAAAAAGAAATAGGTTAGCACATCCATTGGAAGCAGAGAAACATTTGGGTCAAAAATATTAAGTGCTTTGCCCAGTAAATCACTGACGAGATTTCAGTCCTATAATGTGTGACTGAACTTTCTCATGAGAGATTATTGTAATTTGCTTCATAAAAAAACACTTAAGTAGGTTACTTTGACATCAAAAACTGACATGTGTTATTTCTCTGAAAGTTGTAAACAAGCCATTCCATAATCCAGTCATTTATGAGTCTCATTCTAAACCATTAGTGCCCTTACAAATTCAGGAACATATTCAAACGTTCTATCAAACATTCTTCGTCACCTCAAGATAATCACTTAAAATCATCTACACCACAGGACTAGATCAGAGCGGCACGGTCGCATTGTGGTTAGCACTGCTGCTTCACAGCTCCAGGGTCCCAGGTTCAATTCCCGGCTTGGGTCACTGCCTGTGTGGAGTCTGCATGTTCTCCCCATGTCTGCGTGGGTTTCCTTGGGTGCTCTGGTTTCCTCCCACAGTCCAAAGATGTGCAGGTTAGGTGGATTGGCCATGCTAAATTGCCCTTGGCGTCCAAAAAGGTTAGGTGGGGTTACTGGGATGGGGTGTTCTTCCCAAGAACTGGTGCAGATTCGATGGGCCAAATGGCCTCCTTCTGCACTGTAAATTCTGTGATATGATTAACTATGATTAACACTTAGATATAAAGGCTATAGTGTAGAATGGACCCATCATCTCTGGAATTTAGAGAAAAAAAGAGGTAATTTCAATTTAATGCATACAATTCTTTGAGGGTTTGACAGGGTAGATGTTGAACGGCTGTTTCTGCCGGCTGGAGAGTCTAGAACTAGGGGGTCACAGTCTCAGGACAATTGAAGAGGGCGCTCAGTCGGGTACGTACCTCCGTCACCCTGGGTTAACTCAACGGTATTACAATTTTGCAGCTTTTCCCTGCCTGGTTGATGGTCTGTACCTACAAAGCTGAAAGGTCGGCCATTCAAGACTGAGGTGCGGAGAAATTTCATCGTTAGGGTGGTTATCAATCCCTTGAGTTCTCTAGCACAGAGGGCTGTGTGTGCTCAGTCGTTGAGTATGTTCAAGACGGAGATCAATAAGAGTTTTGGGCAGTAATGGGAATCAAGGCAATGGTTGAGGAAGTGGAGTCAAGGTGGATGATCAGGCATGACCTTATTGAATGAGGGAGCAGGTTCAGGGGGCCAAATTACCAACCTCTGCTCCTACATTTTTATTAACACCAACATCCAGAGAAAAACAAACTTCTCTTATGCAGACGACAATCTATCTGTGACCTCTCCAGCACATAACTATTCTATCCCAAAATGGATGGCACGCAATTGAAAAGGTTGATAACTTTGAGTCTATAGCCACAAGTAATGAGAAAACAATGGAAGATATATGTTGCTACTTCAAGCAGTTGCTCGGGAGCGTGTTTCAATTATATTATTCAGCCCTTGTGGCCTGACAATATTGTTCCCTTTTTATCATCATTCAGGAGGAGTTAACTAATTGCTAATGGATCTGTCAAACTTTTTGGCCACAGTGCTGAAACGTACACACTAAAGGGAAAAGGAACAAATGTAACTCAATTCATCGGTGCCTCTGCAAAATGGATTCTGTGTTAGTAAAAGAAAATGGCTGTAGGCAATTGCTGACATCCACTGTGAATTGTGTTACATTACAAAGTGCTGCTCCCAGTTTAGGAAAATATAGTCACTGCACATTCTGCACGAGTTACCAGGTTGCAACATTTAGGTAACCATCTTTAACTTTTTGCTGCACTAACACAATGGCTTAGAGTAACAAATTCACAGGATCAAAATTCCTCATGGGCAGTGAGGCAGGATGAGCAGTGTCATATTGGCTAACCACTCTACATAGTATCTGGGATTCAATTCCACTGCAGTCAATATAATTGGACACGATCCTCTGGCCACGCTGTGCCAGAAAAGCTCTTCGACGCAGCGTGGCTGTTGAAAGCTAGAAGACCCCGCTCCCGGGATCTACCCGGCTCGCAATGCCTCGCGAGATTCAACGCAATCTCCCTTGTGTCATAATATCCACTCCTGTATATAATGAGATGCAGACAGGCAATGATTGACACACAGGATGACCAGTAAGCACACAGCACAGTGCAGCCAATCACCAGACAGTACACCACCACGATAAAGCCAGAGGTCATTAGGTTTCCCGCTCTCTCTGGACCCAGCCACTGAGACAGTGCAAACACCATGCGGTAGCTCGTGAGTCTGGTCAGGCTAGTACAAGGTCTCCAGTCAGTTCAGTATAGTGTCGACCCACAGTTAAATATGTATGTTAGTTCCATCGTTCAATAAAACCATGTTGGATCTTCTACAGTGTTGGAGGTCTGTTTCTAGCATCACTGCATCAAGTGCAGTCCACACCGAACCGACCTGCCTAACACATCACCTTGCAATTTCTGTTCACTACATTGTGTCATTTCCCAATGAACTGTGGGGCTTGGGTGGAAAGTTAGAAAAAGCTCTTATCACCACAAGATTTTCCATTGCACTCATTTCTTAATCCAATAGAGAGGATCTCTGTCCAACACATTTCTTGCTTCCAAGTCACTGACCTACTCAATTACTAGAATTTTCTGTTTCCACTTCAGCTTTTCCAGCAATTTTAATCTTTGTTTTTATCTTCTGGAGGGACTTGAACCCTTAACAAAATATTTGGTGCTGTTAATTGGACCTTGATGGTCGTATTTATGGGCATAAAACAGCTGAAACAAGTGCCAATATCAGCACCAAAGTCCTGCACTGGACAGAAGCATTCTTCATGCAAAATGTGGTACATGTGTCTTGCCCACAAAAAAGTAATAAATGTTAGCAAACTGGTGAACGGCGCGAAGGTACAAATCAGCAATTATCTCACTGAATGGTGGAACGGGCTAGAGAGGTTGAATGGCCTCATCCTGTTACTATGTTATTGAGAGACATCAGACCCACTAGTCTGCTGGGCTAGCTTTAAAGTATTTGAGGCAGTCACTTTTAAAACAAGTATTAGGCCCCTAGCATATGTTAATGAGAGGCCTAATTTGTTGTTTTAGGGACCCTCACTGAAATTGGGCTGCCCTCAAGCTTCAGGCCTACTTTTTCAGGCTTTACAAGCCTGAATGTGCTCCAGCAAGCATCCACCACCAAGAACTGAATTGCTTTTTTAAAAACAATAGATCTGACGTAGTGCTAGTGAGAGCATGAAGACTGTCTCCCCCTTCACCACAACACTTCTGAAGGCCAACTACCTGCCCATGATCGGCCCCCTTTCCATCCTTCTGCCAGCGCACCAACTCGACAGGGTAATGTTAACCAGGCCCAATTTTCAACTAGCTGCAGGTCCTCTGGTTGAGGCCGAGCACCCATTCCAGCCCTTAAAATGAGACCCTATGGGATTAACAATCCAGTTCCCTTGCAGCTTTTTTGTAAAACAAAAGGGACATAAATAATCAAACTTGAAATGTCAATTGGAAAATAATCTCAATATGTAAACTGTCGTGTTGGATGTTCTGAAACACAAATGATCCAACACGGCTGTAGATGGTACAACTCTGTTTTATTGTCTAAACAACGGTAACAACTAACTGCTGGCTTGGGTACGTGCTTCACCAGCTAACCTGTGGACCCAGCCCTATCACTATCTTAGTGAGGCACTCAGCACATGGTCTATGTCTGAGTGGCGCGCTGTGAGCTCTGTGCTCTGAACTATCTCCTGGTAGAATGAGCGGGAACTGTGGTGTTCCCTGTTTTATAGCGCGTGTGCTCTCACTGGTGATTGGCTGCGATGTTGTGTGTGTGCTGGTTGGTCCAACTGCCTGTCCATCAGTGTGTGTGTGATTGCACCATGATATGCTGATGTGGATATCATGACATCCCCCCTTTCACAAGGATATGTGCCTACATGCTAATAAATAGAAATGTGTACTGAGTGCATCTGAGTATGTGTGTGCAATATTTACAACATGTACATGAGGTTAAACTATATACAGAGGAAGGTGTCAGGTGCAACAGAAGAACGGGGTTGTACCAATAACAAAACAAATGCAATCAGCAAACGACGAGAGAGAACTTCTGAAACAATGAAGGACAAGAAAAGAAACTCGTTAACAGTACTGTAAAACAATTCAGTGCGTCCAATGTGCTAACAGGCTCATAAGTCAAGTCTCTCAGGTGGGCGACGAATTTGGGTTGACCGCCTCAAGGGTGGGTCAGGATCCACCGGCTGAGGAATGGGCCTGACCACGGGTGAGAGAGGAAGAGGCAGAGTGGCAGGAATCTCAACAAAGTCGACATCAGGAACAACAGGAGGGCGTGGCACCGGTGCATGATCTCGTAGTGAGCGCGGAACCAGGCGAAGGGCCCGCCGATTACGTCGGCGAATGGAGCCATCAGGCATACGAACCAGGAATGAGCGGGGAGCCACGTGGCGGAGAACCTCGGCGGTTGCCGACCAGCCACCTTCCGGTAGGAGTATGCGGACGTTGCCTCCAGGCGCCATGGCAGGAAGATCAGTCGCCCGAGCATCATGTGCCACCTTCTGCTGAGCACGCTGTTGTTGCATCCTTCGCAATACTGGAGCATGGTCAAGGTCAGGAACATGAATGGACGGCACAGTGGTCCTGAGGGTGCGACCCATCAACAGCTGGGCTGGCGAGAGGCCCGTGGACAGTGGGGCCGAGCGATAGGCCAGCAGGGCTAAATCGAAGTCAGATCCAGCATCAGCAGCCTTGCAGAGGAGCCGTTTCACAATGTGGACGCCCTTTTCCTCCTTGCCATTCGACTGAGGATGCAAGGGACTGGACGTCACGTGTCTGAAGTTGTATGAAGTGTCAAAGGATGACCATTCTTGGCTCGTAAAGCAAGGCCCATTGTCAGACATGACAGTGAGCGGAATTCCATGGCGAGCAAAGGTTTCTTTGCATGCCCGGATGACAGCTGATGACGTCGTGTCGTGTAGGCGTATGACCTCCGGGTAACTTGAGGAGTAGTCAATCAGAATAATGTAGTCCCTGTCGAGCGCATGAAAGAGGCCCACGCCCACCTTCGCCCGGGGGACGTGACCAACTCATGGGGCTGAAGGGTCTCAGGGGGTTGCGCCGGCTGAAACCTTTGGCAGGTGGGGCAGTTGAGCACCATGTTGGCGATGTTGTCACTGATGTCCGGCCAGTACACAGCCTCTTGGGCCCTCTGCCCGCACCTTTCAACTCCAAGATGGCCTTCGTGCAGTTGTTCGAGGACAAGCCGGTGCATGCTGTGTGGGATCACGATCCGGTCCAACTTCAAGAGGACACCATCAATGACGGCCAAGTCATCCCGGACATTGTAAAATTGTGGGCACTGCCCCTTGAGCCACCCTTCCGTCATGTGGCGCATCACACGCTGTAGAAGGGAGTCAGCCGCAGTCTCACGGCGAAAGTGGGCCAGCCGTGTGTCAGTGGCCGGCAGATTGGCCGATTTGAAGGCTACTTCTGCGTCGACCTGACAAACGAACCCCTCCGAGTCGGGCGGTGTGTTGAACGCCCTGGACAGAGCATCTGCGACGATGAAATCCTTCCCCGGGGTGTAGACAAGTTGGACGTCGTACCTCCGGAGCTTGAGCAGAATGCGCTGGAGGTGAGGGGTCATATCGTTGAGGTCCTTCTGAATGATGCCGACCAGGGGGCGATGGTCGGTCTCCACAGTGAACTGCGGAAGACCATATACATAATCGTGAAACTTGTCGATGCCAGTCAACAAGCCTAGGCACTCCTTCTCAATCTGCGCATAGCGCTGTTCTGTGGGGGTCATGGCCCGCGACGCATAGGCGACCGGGGCCCATGATTCGGTGTCGTCCAGTTGCAGAAGTACCGCCCCAATGCCAGACTGGCTGGCGTCAGTTGAGATCTTTGTTTCCCGTGTGGTATCGAAAAACGCCAGCACCGGGGCGGTGGCGAGCTTGACCTTGAGCTCCTCCCATTCACTCTGGTGTGCGGGCAGCCACTGGAATTCCGTTGTCTTTTTGACCAGGTGGCGAAGAGCAGTCGTGTGCGAAGCAAGGTTAGGAATGAACTTCACCAGGAAGTTGACCATCCCGAGAAAGCACAGCACTGCCTTCTTGTCTGCCGGCTGCTGCCTGGCTGCGATGGCTGCCACATTGTCGACATCCGGCCACACACCTGACCGGGAGATGTGGTCCCCCAAAAACTTTAGCTCAGTCTGGCCGAAAGAGCACTTGGCTCGGTTGAGGCGCAGGCCCTGATCTCGTATCCGTGCAAAGACACGTTGGAGACGACTGATGTGCTCCTGTGGTGTGGTGGATCAGATGATAACATCGTCTACGTAGACACGTATCCCTTCGATGCCCTCCATCATCTGTTCCATGATGCGATGGAACACCTCGGAGGCCGAGATGATGCCGAATGGCTTCCTATTGTAGCAGTATCTGCCAAATAGAGTGCTGAAAGTGCACAGCTTCCTGCTGGACTGATCCAATTGAATCTGCCAAAAGCCCTTTGAGGCATCAAGCTTGGTGAATATTTTTGCCCGAGTCATTTCGCTCGCGATTCCTTCTCATTTGGGTATGGGGTAGTGTTCCCTCATAATGTTGTGATTCAAATCTTTTGGGTCGATATAGATCCGGAGCTCGCCGGAGGGCTTCTTGACGCACACCATGGAGCTGACCCATGGCGTTGGCTCCGTGACCCGGGAAAGCACTCCTTGGTCCTGCAGGTCCTGCAGCTGCTGCTTGAGGTGGTCCTGGAGTGGTGCTGGGACCCTACGAGGTGCGTGAATGACCGGGGTGGCGTCCAGTTTGAGCCGTGTTTTGTACGTGTAGGGCAGTGTGCCCATGCCCTCGAAAACCTCCTGGTTGTGCGCGAGGAGTGAGTGGAGCTGCGCCCTAAAGTCTGCACCGGCAAATCGGACGTGCCTTCTGGAGACAGAGTGTGTACCCGCTGAACGAGGTGGAGGATCTTCCACGCCTGTGCGCCTAACAGAGAGTCCTTCGAGGATCCAACGATTTCAAATGATAATGTGGCTTTGTGTGAGTTGTGTGTAACATCGAGCTGGCAGGACCCCGTGGCCGGGATGACGTTTCCATTATAGTCAACCAGCTGACTGTGGGATGGCAGAATCGGTGGTTTAACCTTCAAGGTCTGGAAGGCTGACCATGCAAGGAGATTGGCGGAGGCACCAGTGTCCAGGCGAAATGTGATCTGCGGTTGACCATTAGAGTGGCACACCACTCATCGCCCGGATCAATGCTGTGCACTGGCAGCGGCTGGTGGTTCCGACTTGGGGACCTCCGGTTCTTGTGGATTACCGCAACACGGAAGGGCTCCCTGTCTTCCGTATCGCTGGTCTGCATACTATCAGGATATGACTCAGTGTATGGGGGCTGAATCGCCCGCACGTCCCTGCGAGGCTGGCGGAATTGTTGGGAGTTGGCAGGTTGAGCTGCTCGACAGCAGGCAGCGTAGTGGCCCATCCTGCCACAGCGGAGGCATTGTCACGCTTTGGCCGGACATTGCCGCTTTAAGTGAGCGGAGCCACAGTTGACGCACGTCGTGACATCATGGCGTTCGTTGTGTTTGTTGCGCCACTGCGTATGCGCGGTGCGGTCCTACGTAGAGCGCACCTGCGCATCATGTCCCTCTGCGTCAACGTCCCCTCTTTTGGCGCGTACAAGCGCGGGAGGCCTCGGAAGGCGCGAAAATGGGTGCCCTCGTTCGGGCCGTGGGCCGGGAGGAACTCGATCGACTGGACCCGCTCCGCCTCGTTGGACCCGTGCCGTACCGTTTCGGCCGCCTGGATTTGGGAGAACCAGCTGCTCGCGTTCTCATGGAGGACGCAGGTCTCGATGGCAGTCGCTAGGGTGAGGCGCTTAATTTGAAGGAGCTGCTGGCGTTGGGTGTCCGAGATTACCCCAAAAACTATCCCGTATCATGGAGTCGGAGGTGGCCTCATAGCAGCAGGACTGTGCGAGGATACGGAGGTGTGTCAAGTAAGATTAGAAAGGCTCATCCTTACCCTGCAGGCACTGCTGGAAGAGGTACTTCTCGAAGCTCTCATTGACTTCCACGCTGAAGCACCGTCTTATATTTTGTTTTGCCCTCGCCTTCCGCGAGGGAGTTATAGATGTGAATGGCATGTTGCCCCACCGTGGAGAGGAGGAGGGCGATCTTCCTGGTGTCCGATGCATTCTTCCTGTCTGTGGCTTCTAAGAAGAGCTGGAAACCCTGTTTAAACAGCTTCCAGTTTACGCCAAGATTTCCAGCGATTCGGAGCGGCTGCAGCGGGCTGATGTTTTCCACGGAGCAGGATGTCGGATTTCTGAAAGGGTGCAGGTAGGTCTCACAGTCGCTGGTTAGCTTCCACTCCTGGTATCATGTCGTCTTGGGTGTTCGTTCTGATACACAAATGATCCAACACGGCTGTAGATGGTACAACTGTGTTTTATTGTCTAAACAACGGTAACAACTAACTGCTGGCTTGGGTACGTGCTTCACCAGCTAACCTGTGGACCCAGCCCTATCACTATCTTAGTGAGGCACTCAGCAAATGGTGTATGTCTGAGTGGCACGCTGTAAGCTCTGAGCTATCTCCTGGTAGAATGAGCGGGGACTGTGGTGTTCCCTGTTTTATAGTGCGTGTGCTCTCACTGGTGATTGGCTGTGATGTTATGTGTGTGCTGGTTGGTCCAACTGCCTGTCCTTCAGTGTGTGTGTGATTGCACCATGATATGCTGGCATGGGGTGAACTTGGAAGAAAATAAGCAAATGAACAACTCTAGACCAGCAAACATCACTTAGAAAGAAGTGGATAGCAGTGATCCTGGAAACAGAAAGAGTTTTCTAATGAGAAGTGCATCTCTGATAGTTCTGTGCTTCCTTTCTTTTACTAAAAGCAACATTTCCAAACTCCTGCAGCTCTTTCAAATGAGTCTCCCGCAGCATTTCCAGTCCCTGCTATGCCGGCAGCCTGTTCCGTTTCACTAGTTTGTTATATATTTTACATATCTCAGAGCAATGCAGAGGTGATAGTTGTTTTTAAGTGTGCAGCAGGTTTAATTACAAGAGTTTTAAAGTATCCCTGCAAACACCCCTCCCCCCCCTCCCCCGCAGAGTGTTTTGCTGCAGATGGAGGCAGCCGCCATTGACCGGCACCGCTGTTAACGGTGTTTTCTGTTTTATGCACCCTCCAGCCTGCATAGCAGGGACAGGAAATGCTGTGGGAGACTCATTTGGAAGAGCTGCAGTGATTTGGAAATGTTGCTTTTAGTAAAAGAAAACCCGCGGCAGGAGTTCGCCGTCGGGCAAAATGCCTGCACTCATGCTGACAGCTCAGCTTCTAGTAGATTCTGTGGTGTCTGTTTACTTTGCTCTGAATCCTGTAGCCATGTAAAATGGCTGCGTTCCGATTAATCTGGCCAAAACCCAGTTTAAAATGGCTAACCCGAAAGACTGCTGGGAAAAGCAGCCAAGAAGACACAAGCAGGCAGCTTTGCATATTCGGCTCTGGGAAGATAGCCCAGATCGATACTCAGGGCTATCAACAGCCCATCAACCCAGGTATTCGCAGTTGCATTCAGGACTGTTTGCAGCCAATCTACTCAGACATCCACAGTTAAATCGGCTATCCCCGGGAACAATTGCAACATATTAGCAATTGAATACCGGGCCAGACCTGTCGGCGCCTGCAGTGGCCGAAACAAAGACAGGTGAGCGACCACCCCCCGATCGAGGAATCGCCTCACCATTGGACACATCGACCCCAGAGATTGGGGACAGAATCCAATCACTTGGGACTCAGGGTCAAGGGCCGCCCCGGGAGGCGGGAAGCCCCTGGGCCCTATAAATGTGAAGGTCCAAGTTCAGATCTCTCTCTCTCTCATCTTCGCCTGCTCGAGACCTTCGCAAGACCAGCCACCGGCAAGTGTAAGTTTGAATCCAACGATCGCTATCCGGTAGAGACACCTAGCCACCGACCTGTAGCAGCCTTTTGAATCCCGCGGGCCAGATTTGATTGGACAAGCCATTCGTTTCCCTGACCTGGTGGGCTCTTCCTAAGTTAAGTATTGGCCAGTAGCGATAGGTTTATTATATAAATAGTAGTATTAGGGTATTAATATTGCTTGTTGTATATAATAAATGACCGTTGTTTTAATCCTTACTAAGCGGTGTACTGTGTTATTAATCATAACCTGAACTTGAACCACGTGGCGGTATCATAAAGATACCTGGCGACTCATGAGCAAAGGTGACCTAAACAGAGCAAATAGACTAAGGTTAAAAAGAGCAACAATCCAGACCCAGGTTCAACCAATGATGGCCTCAATTTTTGGATGTCCTCTACATTAGCAAGGCCAGAATGTGGGAGAGCAACCAGGAGTGTGTTAGAATAGTCAAGCTGAGAGGTAACAAAAGGATGAATGAAGGTTTCAGCAGCTGATGAGCTGAGGCAGAGGTTGAGTAAGAAAATGTTAAGCGAAGTGAAAATAGGTGATGTTAGTTATGACAAGAATATGTAGTTGGAAGCTCATCTTGGGGTCAAATATGACACCAGGATTGTGAACAGTCTGATCGCACAAGGATGGAATTTGCATCTGGGACCGTCATAGAGCCTCTCGCGCCACCTCCCTTCTTACATTAATACCCTCCTTAAAATATATCTTGTTCACTTAGTCACTCATTTGCTTTGGCATCTGTTTTTATCTGTTTATGCCTCTCTGTAGCATCTTAGGACTATTTTGATGTCAAAGAAAATGTGAAAATGTAATTGTTTGTTTTATACGGACAATTCAGGTCCCAATTTTTCTGAGGCAGTAGTTACTGAGAACATTATTTATCTGCCAAAACCCCTCCAAAATTGAATACCTCAGAGGGGAAACCTGGCTTGGATTTCAAAGTGGAACGATATCTATTCTCCAGCACTAATATTACTTATCTTAGCGAACACAATTCACAAATCTGCTTTTGATTTCTTCGCAAAGAACAAGATACAATACAGGCAGAGGTAGACAGGCTGTACGTTATAAGAATATCTTACTTTTCAGTGTATCCATCCTTCCAGATCCATTTCCCGCACGAGTGTCATTCATCACAGCTGTCGTCAGTACCTTACAAAGAAAGATATCAGAACATTTTCAATTTACATTTTCCCTATTGTCATGTATTACTTTTGTACAAAGTTACTCATAGCCAAAAACATTTTGAAAACATAACACAAGATACTAATGATTGCAAGAGCAGGTCAGGAACTCACCTCCTGGCTCCCCAAAGCCTGGCCAACACCTACAAGGCACAAATCAGGAGTGCGATGGAATAGTCTCCACTCGCCTGGATGAGTGTATCTCCAATAATAAACTAGACACCATCCAGGAAAAGCAAACCACTTGATTGGCACCCCATCCACCACTACAAACGTTCACTCCCTCCACCACTAATGCACAGTGACAGCAATGTGTACCATCTACAAGATTCACCGCAGCAAATCACCAAGGCTCCTTTGACAGCATCTTCCAGATCCGTGACCTCTACCACCTAGAAGGACAGGGGCAGCAGATGCATGGGAACACCACCACCTGCAAGTTCCCCTCCAAGCCACTCACCATACTGACTTGGAAATATATTACCTTCCTAACAGCATTGTGGATGTACCTACACCACATGAACTGCAGAGATTCAAGAAGGTTGCCCACCACTACCTTCGCGAGGACAATTAGGGATGGACAATACTGACAGGCCGCACGGTGGCACAGTGGTTAGCACTGCTGCCTCACAGCACCAGAGACCCCGGTTCGATTCTGACTTTGAATGACTGTCTGTGTGGAGTTTTCACGTTCTCCCTGTGTCTGTGTGGGTTTCCTCCGGGTGCTCCAGCTTCCTCCCACAGTCCAAAGATGTGCAGTTTAGATGGATTTGCTATGCTAAATTGTTCCTAGATGGAGTTACAGAGATAGGGGTGGGGTTTTCTCATCCTGAGGCTAAGTGTTGACACCGTCGTAAACGCCCGAGCGTTTCACGACAGCGTAAACATGCCCTCAGGAGCAGCGATTCTGACCCCTATAGGGGGCCAGCACAGCACTGGAACAACCCACGCCACTCTAGCTGCCGATGCCGGCGTTAAATGGGCGCCGCGGGTCTGTGCATGCACACTGCAACCGTCGCCAATGCGCGCATGCGCAGTGGCTTCCTTCTCCGCGCAGGCCCCTACGCAACGTGGGCTACAGGGGCCGGCGCGGAGCAAAAGAGGCCCCCAGCCCGAGAGGCCGGCCCACCAATCAGTAGGCCCCGATCACGGGCCAGGCCACAGCGGAGGCCTCCCCGGGGTCGGACCCCCATACCCCTCCCCCCCCCCCCCCCCAACCAGGCCGCCCCCAGTTGCATGCACACTGAGGTGCCGCTGGGTAAGACTACACGTGGACGGCACCGACCGCACTCAGATTTTTTGGGAGGTGCTCGGCCCAACCTGGGCGTAGAATTGCCGGGGGGGTGGGGCGCGTAGACCATGCCGGCGCCAATGGCGCCGATTCTCCGCTCTCCGGGAATCGGCGGAACGGTGTCAAGGCGGTGTCACGTGATTCACGCCCGGCGATTCTCCGGCCCTGCGTGGGCTGAGAGAATCCTACCCAAGGTGGGGGGTTGGCCTAGGTGGGGTTCTGTTTGGAGGGTTGGTGCAGACTCAATGGCCCGAATGGCACTGTATGAAATTCTACGACACCTTTGTGAGCAACACCCATATCCCGTAAATGAATTTGAAAAATACTGTGATCTACATATAAGAAATCTTTGGTCGAAGTACGTATATTAATCGAGGGATGCTTATCAATTATGGAATTCTTGGAAAATCTGTGCAAAACACTGCCAAATAAATATGTTCCAAATTTAATTGGAGGGTGCATCCCAGTTTCTGACACGCATCAAGACCTCTCCACAGTATTTTAGGTAATTTGGACATTCTGAATTCTCCCTCTGTGTACCCAAACAGGCGCCGGCAAGTGGCGACTAGGGGATTTTCACAGTAACTTCATTAATGTAAGCCTACTTGTGACAATAAAGATTGTATTGTTATATTATATTACATTATATTATTATTACATTTTTCCTGATCGCTATAGTAATTGTTACTTTAAAGGTAAGATTGCTTGTTTCGTGATTTCCATGTTTGTGTATCTTTTGCTTTCATTTTTCGCCCATGCAACAGTCATTTATTATTGTACAATTCCATCCATATAGGTTTAGAAGAAAATATTGCTGAATCCAAGATGCATCATATACTTGGCAGCAGAAAACACTCAAGTGGGATATGTGTGGGGGAATTAAAATTAAATCCTATTCAGGCTAATAAGATTAAAATCACTCTGTTCTGGAAGTAGATAGTCTATTAGCATGTAAGGCGGTCTATACCTGGACAAACAGTGATGAAGGCAAAATATTTTTATGCAGCTGGAAGATCAATCAATCTTAGTGACAAGGGGTATCATACGACCATTGGTTGGTAGTCAGGAATAATTGCAAAGTTCTTTTTTAATAATGCTTTAATCATCTCGGACTGTAAAACTCTGATTGCACTATAATAAATACAGCTCTTAAATCATTGCCATCAAATTTTGAACGCCAAGCCTGGCAAACAGCTTCTTATTATGAAACAACCTTTCTCAGAATTGGTCGGAGAATAAACCCACTGACGTGACAAACATCTCAACGATTGTTCAGCTCAGCCTCCCGCTGAGATCCCTGAGGTGTAGGTACACCCACAGTCCTGGTATGGAGGGAGTTCCAGGATTTTGACCCAGTGACAGTGAAGGAAGGACAAGATATTTCCAAGTCAGGATGGCATGTGGCTTGGAGGTGACTTCAAATGGTGGGGTTCTCATGCTTCTGTTCCTATCTGAGTTCCTGGCCTGACTTGCTTCCAGTTGGGTCTATTTTGGTTTGTCCATGATTTCCTCACTAGGGTGGCTTTTGATGTTTTACAATTCCACCGTCCCGGTCCTCCCTTCTGTCAATGCTTCCTGCCTCACCAGCCCCCTTGCTCCTGGACGATATGTATTTTTGGCCTCGCCCTCTTTCACCGCACCTCTCATCTGAGACTGTCTGCAGTCTTCACCTTCTTCTTTCCCATCCTTCATTCAGTCCTCTGCCTGGCCCCACTCTCCCTACACAACTCCTTCTTCCACCCACCTCTACACACCCACCAACATTGGATCAATTATAACTCAACCCTCAAGCCTCATTTGATCTGAAACATGCTCTTAAATCCCCTTAGCATACAATAGTTTGTAATTATGTTGGTAGAATATCAAGATTGTATTTTTAATTTAGAAAACACATTGAGGAGGACTTCAGTTTAATTATTAGTCCATTCTTTTTGTTTTTCATGACAGTGTAGGACAGCAGTTGCTTTGAAGTTGCAGGATGGTTTATGTGGATATTTCATTTCTATAAAGATTTATAGGAGCCTGATATTTCAATAACCTTTGTCTCATCTTTTCAACGGTCTATTTTGGGGATTAAAGCTGTTGGCTACATACAGCCTGCTGAGATGTTCTCATTTGTTAAAAACAGACAGGCTGTACACAAAGTGCTACCATTAATCAATCTCCCACGGTGCTGCAAACAAGGAGTCAAGACCGCCTATCGTCTTCAGGTAAAGGAGGGGTTTGGAAGGCCAGGAATAGTTGGACAGGTGCGCATAGGCAAAGTTCAACTTCAGAGGCACGTGTCCTGACCTTAGTTTTGAAAAATACTTTGATTTCATGTCACCATTTCTCATAACTGGCACATTTGCTGCGTTGGGAAAGTAGGAGGCATGGAGTTGGCTTGATCAGGGTGGTTACTTTGTAGCACAAGCAAAGAGAGACACTGAACTAGGATGCTACAGTGCCAGCAGTGGTGGGAGAGTGCAAGTACAGTGTGACAAGTTTACATTGGCAGTTTCAATTAAAAATGTGTTGACACTGGAATTCATAAGGGGTAAAGGCGACAGGAGAGCATAACAATTCTGCAAGAATGGTTCCAAGGATGGGGAACTTCAGATGTGTGGAAAGAATAGAATTACTGGGGTTGTTTTCATTTGAACAAAGAAGGATAAGTTTATGGAGTGTGCAATGTTTTAAAAGGTTATGATAGAGTTTTTTAAAAATTCATTTATGCGATGTGGGCGTCGCTGGTTAAGCCAGCATTTATTGCCCATCCCTAGTTGTCCTTCGGAAGATGGTGGAGAGTTGCCTTCCTGAACCGCTACAGTCCTTGATGTGTAGGGACACCCAGTGTGCTGTTAGGGAGGGAGTTCCAGGATGTTGCCCCAGTCACAGTGAAGGATAGGCAATATATTTCCAAGTCAGGGTGGTGAGTGACTTAGAGGGGAACCTCCAGGTGGTGGGTCGTGGGATTGGAAGGTGCTGTTGGAGGAACCTTGGTGAGTTACTGCAGTGCATCTTGTTCATCGGTGGTGGAGGGTTTGAATGCTTGTGGAAGGGGGAGCAATCAAGCGGACTGCTTTGTCCTGGATGGTGTTGAGCTTCTTGAGCGTTGTTGGAGCTGCACCCATCCAGGCAAGTGCAGAGTATTCCATTACATTCCTGACATGTTCCTTGTAGATGGTGGACAGGCTTTGGGGAGTCAGGAGGTGAGTTACTTACCATAGGGTTCCTAGCCTTTGACCTGTCCTGGTAGCCACAGTATTAATATGGCTAGTCCAGTTCAGTTTCTGATCAATGGTAACTCCCAGGATGTTGATTGTGGGGGATTCAGTGATGGTAATGCCATTGAATGTCAAGGGGCGGTGGTTAAATCCTCTCTTGTGGGAGATGATAACTGCCTGACACATGTGTGGCGCGAATGTAACTTGCCACTTGTCTGCCCAAGCCTGGATATTGTCCAGGTCTTGCTACATTTGGACATGGACTGCTTCATTATCTGAGGAGTCGTGAATGATGCTGAACATTGTGCAGTCATCCGTAAACATCCACACTTCTGTCCTTATGATGGAAGGGAGGTCATTGATGAGGCAGCTGGAGATGGTGGGCCTTGGGCACTACCCTGAGGAACTCCTGCAGTGATGCCCTGGAGCTGAGATGATTTACCTCCAACCACTGCAACCATCTTCCTTTGTGCCAGGTATAACTCCAACCAATGGAGAGTTTTCCCACTGATTCCCATTGACTCCAGTTTAGCTAGAGCTCCTTGATGCCATACTCGGTCAAATGCTGCCTTGATATCAAGGGCAGTCACTCTCACCTCACCCTCTGGCATTCAGTTCTTTTGTCAATGTTTAAACCAAGGCTGTAATGAGGTCAAGAGTTGAGTGATCCTGGCAGAACCCAAAAAGACATCCATGATCAGTTATTGCTGAGAAAGTGCCACTTGATAGCACTATTGATGAATCCTTCCATCATTTTGCTGATGTTGGATTTGTCCTGTTCCTTGTGTAAAGGACACACCTGGGCAATTTTCCACATTGCCGGGTAAATATCAGTGTTGTAGCTGTACAAGAACAGCTTGGCTAGGGGTGCAGCAAGTTCTGGAGCACAAGTCTTCAATGCTATAGCTGGGATATTGCCAGGGCACATTGCCTTTGCAGTATCGAGTGCCTTCAGGCATTTCTTGATAGCATGTGGAGTGAATCGTACTGGCTGAAGACTGACATCTAGGATGCTGAGGACCGCCGTGGGAGACTGAGTTGGATCTTCCACTCGGCACTTCTGGCTGAAGATTGTTGCAAATGCCTCAGCCTTGTCTTTTGCACAGATGTGCTGGGCTCCTCCATCATTGAGTAGATAAAGAGAAATCATTTTCAATAGTTGAAGGGTTGGTAATCAGAGGTCACAGAATGAAAGTAAGTGACTAAAGAGCCTGAGGAAAGATGAGGAGGAATTTTTTTTAACTGCTGTGATCTGGAATAAAAACAGAAAATACTGTAAAATCTCAGCAGGTCTGACAGCATCTGTGGCGAGAGAATGAAGCTAACATTTTGAGTCTGGATGATTCTTCGTCAAAGACAGAGAGAACTGGAAATAGGATGAGGATTAGACTGTAGTTGGGGGTGGGGGGAGGGAGGGGCTGGATAGAGAGCCAGTGATAGGTGGAGGCTGGGGAGAGATTGACAAAGATGTGACCTGGAATGTACTGTCTGAAAGGCAGTCAAAATCTTGTTCAGTAGTAACTTTCAAAAGGAAATTAGAGAAATAATTGGAAAGGAAACATTTGTAAAGCTCTTGGGAAAGAGCAGGGCAGTGGGACTAACTAGTTAACTCTTTCAAATAGCCAGCAGAGGTGAGATGGGTCATATTACCTAATTCTGTGTTGCATCATTTTCTGATTCTATGAACAGGAAAATTGTTTTGTCAACATGAAATGGCAGTGAATAATCTACGCCATAATGCTTTTCCACAAAATGTATAAAAGTGGCAGAATTTTATGTCTGTGCATGGAATAGTCTTTGATATGTTAATATAAACTCTCAGTATTCAATTATAGAAAATTACCGGTGATAATAATTTGCAATGGGATACATAAAAAATGTACCATTCTAATAATATAATTAATTGAATTGTTTAGACAATTCTTTTAGTTATTGAAGAGAGCATTTTAAACTTTGGAAGCAACTTAATTTACGGATAATAAGGTTATGAAGAACCAAGGTCTGAATTACAATAATAGAGGATTGATGTTTTCCTGTAACATTCTGACAGATATTTGCTTGTTTCCCAAAATAAATCAATGTCTCTGTTAAAATAGGGGAGAGGGAAATTCCGTACAAAGATATTAAGCATTCGGCCACTAATATTGTCAAGAGTAATCACTTAGTTGGCTCAACAATGTCTTTACAAAGCATTAAATTTGAAATGATTTATTTATTGGAACCTCTCCTCACTAGATGATGCTTTCAATTGTTCATGTAAAAATCAATTGGGCAGGAAAATGGAGTTGAGGCCACAATCAGATCAGCCATGATCTTGCTGAATGGTGCTCAAGGGGTCAAAAGGCCTGCTCCAATTCATGTGGTCACCATTCAACCTAATGTACTTAAAAGTGATAACAGACAAAGGGCCTGATGACAAACATCTTAGAATGGGGAAGAGAGTTACATTATTAGGAGAGCCTCAGACCTCTTCCATTCAGGTGGAGAGATTTTACCCTCGACATGCCTTTAATCCCCATTTGTCCGCTATTAATAAATGTATCTCCCAATTGTGTTTTTTGCATAGTTATAAAAATATTGGGCGGGATACTCCATTGGCTGACGCCAGATTCAGGAAATGCGACTGGGTGGAGAATAGGTTCCGACGGCAAAATCACAATTCTCCGTCACCTCGAAAGTGGCATCAATGCGGTCCAGAACGCACGTAGAGTAAACGGCATTTGCATATCGTGAGCGGGCCTGACCCGGTATTCTCTGGAGCTTCCGCGATTCTCCTCCTCCGATGGGCCGAGTTCCCGACGGCACGGTTCACTTGCGCGTTTAAAAATCATGAAACCGGGGTTGTGGCTGCTGAGGGAGAGGGAAAAGGTACGGAAAGTGTCCAACATCGCCATAGTTTGCTGACAGTTGTGCCGCTGGCCGGGGGGCTTCTGCCAGGGCTGGGGGGAGTAGCGGGGGGTGGCCAGGAGGTGGGCTGTGGTGTTGGGGTTGGGGCTTCATTGCCGCTACAGGAAGGCAGCCATACAGCTGCGTACGCTACTGACAGCCCACTGTGAACTTAGGACCATGGGTCCTATGGGTGTCCCCCCAGGCCACCCCCGAAGTGCCCTCTGGCCCCAGCCGATCCATCAGCTGTATGGAGGCGCTCCAGCACAATCAGTGCCATCTTGTTGGCTGAGATGAGTGTGCATGTGGGGATTGGAATATGTATATGCGTCTGCAGCTTGTCAGCCTCCCGAGTGTCAAACACGGACCCGGCAAATCCCACACTGTTTCTCATTGGAATTGATTGTGTTCCATGTGGCGCTGGTGCGAGTCCCTCCATAGTTGCTGAATCAGTCCAGGTTCGGCCACAGTTTTGGTGGCGTGAAAGTCCACGAATCCTGCCCAGGCGTCAACTCTTAGTCTCAGAAACAGAGAATCCAACCTTAGTTTCTGAAACGGAAATTTTCGCCGTGATATCTGCCTTTTAAAGTTTGATGGGTGTAAATATGTACATGTGCTAAAAGAAGTCCTTTCCAATAAATATCATCTCTTAACAGCAACTATTAACAGGCAATGATTATTCTCTGGGTCCTGACATTTACTAAACTGTACAGCATGCATTGAAGAATTGGATATTTCCTACCTGTTTATTGCTGTCATAACCATCACTTCTCTGTTTGAGTTCCAAAGTCTTGGAAATTAGATTACACTTCAAAGTTGAGTTGAGACCAGGGAAACCACTTTCAGTGTGACCTAAGACAGATTAGAAATAAATTTGAGGAATTTGACATTAAGATTGGTGATGGATGGTGGGGTGGAGGTGCAATGTTAACATCGGATCACAAAGCACAGAAGAAGGATTACTAGTAGATAAATTAGCGACAGCAGGGATGAACTTTGGAATGAAAACAAACATTGGCAAAATAAGACGATGTATATCTTAAAATCTCCACAAAATAATATGATTACAGAAGCAAGAGAAGGAGGATAGGTGCAGGAATTCAGTAATTAGGAAGCATAATATCTGCATATGGAAGATGCAACAAAGAAATATGAACAAGAACAGCAATGGAAACGCTGTTTTTGGTAAAAAGAGATGTTTGCTAAGCGGCACTGGAGCAGTGGTTAGCACTGGTACTTCACATTACCAGGATCCCAGGTCCGATTCCCGGTTTGGGGCACTGCCTGTGCGGAATCTGCATATTCTCCCTGTGTCTGCGTGGGTTTCCTCCGGGTGCTCCAGTTTCCTCCCACAATTCCCGAAAGACATGCTTGTTGGGTAGATTGGACATTCTGAATTTTCCCTCAATGTACTCGAACAGGTGCCGGAATGTGGCGACTAGGGGATTTTCACAGTACCTTCATTGCAGTGTTAATGTAAGCCTACTTGTGACAATAGTAAAGATTATTATTTATTTTTTTATCAACTTAGAGTACCCAATTATTTTTTCCCAATTAAGGAGCAATTTAGTGTAGCCAATCCACCTAACCTGCACATCTTTGGGTTGTGGGAGTAAAACGCACGCAGACACGGGGAGAATGTGCAAACTCCACAGAGTCAGGGATTGAACCCGGGTCCTCAGCACCGTAGTCAGCAGTGCTAACCACTGCACGATCGTGCCGGCCAGATTATTATTATTATTATTATAAAGCTGAGTAAACAACTTAAGGAGCAACTTGTAAAGAGTTTGATTTGGTGTGTTGTGTTGCACAGATTTAGACTTGGGCATAATACAAAGAGGAGACCAATTTGCTAAATAGCTTTGAAATGTGAGTTTGGAGGAGAATGGAAAGGGTCCACTGGGCAGCTAAAGTAAGAAATGATGAAGTGCCATGAAGAGTGAATGAAGAAAGTAATTTGCTGAAAAGAATTAGGAACAAACTGTTCTATGTAGGGCATGTCTTGAGAAGAAACACTATAGAGGGAAGGTGTCAAGGAAAAAGAGGAAGAAAATATCATTGCTGAATGGCATGAAAATTGTAGGAAGTTACTGGCAAATGAAAAGACTGGCACAAGTCGGAGAGAGATGGAACGTCTGCCACGAGCCAAGGATTTACCTTCGGACAGAAAACATACGCTGATGATGATGAAGTTTTCAGAATCTAACTACTAATGAAAGCAAAGGTTAGGACTCTAAGAATAAGGTCATTTATTGAGTTTTTACTTGAGCATTGCTGAAAAAAGAAACATGCTATCAAAGCTTTTTGTCTTGCACTCATCAGGACAGCTCGCAAGAAATTACCAACACTAACAGGGGAATGACAATTGATTACAAGTAAACAAATACATCTGTTTGTTCTATCTAACTGATGCACAATCAATTACTCTTGAGACAAGGTGAGTCATAACTAATAGGCTTTAATCAGCTAGAACTATACCCAGCAGCTTTGATACAGAAAGTGAAGGCTGCTGGGACGACATTGGTTCTTATACCCCGCCTCTCAGGGCAGAGCTATGTACGTTAGCCAATGGTAGACTCCTAGGTCTAGCCAATGGTCATCCACCTCTCAGGTACTGCAATACCTGGTATTACCACATTCACCCCCTGTTAAAAAGAACCCAGCGGGGTGATGGCCAGCGTTACTGTCGCCTTTTGCATGGTAGGACCAGGTATGGAGGTACCGTGATGTTGAGGGTAACAGAAGAAGTGTTTATGGTGCAGCAATCAGACGATCGGGTGGCCGGGTCGTCCTTCTGGAGCGCCTGGGCTTCGGCGATGATCCTGGTGGGGGCACCGACGGTTGCGGCTCCGGAAACGTGATGTCTTCCTCCCAGGCAGCTTCGTCACCCCTAGGCGGTGCTGTTGGGGCGAAAAGTGGGCAGGGGGGAGGGGCGCCTGTAGGGGGCGTCGGTGCCTGTTCGGCGTTGGGTAGGGGCGGCGGCAGTATTGACCCTCCGGTCAGGTGCTGCGGGGAGGGTGGGTGGCAATGGTGCGGGTGCGCGTGGGGCTCCGGCGGGCACCAGGTCCCGAAGGGAGACCGTGTCTTGGCGGCCGTCGGGGAACGTTACGTAGGCGTACTGGGGGTTGGCATGCAGCAGGTGGACCCTCTCGACCAACGGGTCCGACTTGTGCACCCTCACATGTTTCCGCAGCAGGACGGGTCCGGGTGTTGCTAGCCAGGTTGGGAGCGAGGTCCCGGAGGAGGATGTCCTGGGGAAAACAAGGAGACGTTCGTGAGGTGTCTGGTTTGTGGTAGTACAGAGCAGCGACCGAATGGAGTGAAGGGCCATTGGAGGACTTCTTGCCATCAGGAGACTGGGAGATTCCTGGACCGAAGAGCCAGCAGGACGGTCTTCCAGACCGTTCCGTTCTCCCTTTCTACCTGCGCGTTTCCCCGGGGGTTGTAACTGGTCGTCCTGCTGGAGGCGATGCCTTTGCTGAGCAGGAATTGACGCAGTTCGTCGCTCATAAAGGAGGACCCCCTATCACTGTGAATATATGCGGGGAAACCGAACAGTGTAAAAATACCCTGGAGGGCTTTGATGACGGTGGTTGTGGTCATGTCTGGGCAGGGGTTGGCGAATGGGAACCGGGAGTATTCGTCAATCACGTTCAGGAAGTACGTGTTGCGGTCGGTGGAGGGGAGGGGCCCCTTGAAATCCATGCTGAGGCGTTCAAAGGGACGGGATGCCTTTATCAGATGTGCTCTCTCTCTGGTCGGTAGAAGTGCGGTTTGCACTCCGCGCAGATTCGGCAGTCCCTGGTGACTGTCCTGACCTCCTCGATGGAGTAGGGCAGGTTGCGGGTCTTAATGAAATGAAAGAAACGAGTGACCCCCGGGTGGCAGAGGTCCTCGTGGAGGGCTCGGAGGTGGTCCACTTGCGCGGTGGCACAAGTGCCACGGGGCAGGGCATCAGGAGGCTCGTTCAGCTTCCCGGGACGGTATAAGATCTCGTAATTGTAGGTGGAGAGTTCTATCCTCCACCGCAAGATCTTCTCGTTCTTAATCTTGCCCCGCTGCGCATTATCGAACATGAAGGCCACCGACCGTTGGTCCGTGAGGAGAGTGAATCTCCTGCCGGCCAGGTAATGCCTCCAATGTCGCACAGCTTCTACTATGGCCTGGGCCTCTTTTTCGACCGAGGAGTGGCGAATTTTGGAAGCATGGAGAATACGGGAGAAGAAAGCCACAGGCCTGCCCGCTTGGTTGAGGGTGGACGCCAGAGCTACGTCGGACGCGTCGCTCTCGACCCGGAAGGGGAGGGACTCGTCGATGGCGCGCATCGTGGCTTTTGCGATGTCCGCTTTGATGCGGCAGAAGGCCTGGCGGGCCTCCGTCGACAGTGCGGAGGTTGTGGACTGGATCAGGGGTCCAGCCTTGTCGGCGTAATTAGGGACTCATTGTGCATAATAGCTAAAGAAGCCGAGGCAGCGCTTTAGGGCCTTGGGGCAGTGAGAGAGGGGGAACTCCATGAGGGGGCGCATGCGTTCAGGGTCGGGGCCTGTGACTCCATTTCGCACTACATAGCCTAGGATGGCTAGACAGTCGGTGCCAAACACGCATTTATCCTTATTGTAGGTCAGATTAAGGATATTCGCGGTCTGGAGAATTTTCGGAGGTTGGTGTCGTGGTCCTGCTGGTCATGGCCGCAGATGGTGACGTTATCAAGGTACAGGAATGTTGCGTGTAAGCCGTACGGGTCAACCATTCAGTCCATCTCACGTTGGAAGACTGAGACCCCGTTCGTGACACCAAAGGGAACCCTTAAAAAGTGATAGAGCCGCCCATCTGCTTCGAAGGTAGTGTACTGGCGGTCCGCATGACGGAGGGTAGCTGGTGGTAGGCAGACTTGAGATCCACCGTGGAGAAAACCTTGTATTGCGCAATCCTGTTTACCAGGTCGGCTATACAGGGGAGAGGGTACACGTCCAGTTGCGTAAACCTGTTGATGGTCTGGCTATAGTCGATGACCATCCTATGTTTATCCCCGGTCTTTACCACCACTACTTGAGCCCTCCAGGGGCTGTTGCTTGCGTCGATGACCCCTTCCTTCAGCAGCCTTTGGACCTCGGACCTGATGAAGGTCCGGTCCTGGGCACTGTACCGTCTGCTCCTGGTGGCGACGGGTTTGCAATCCGGGGTGAGGTTCGCAAACAGGGAAGGCGGGTCGACCTTAAGGGTCGCGAGGCCGCAGACAGTAAGGGGGGGTATAGGGCCGCCAATTTTAAAGGTCAGGCTTTGTAGGTGGCACTGGAAACCCAGCCCAAGAAGGATGGCTGCGCAGAGGTGCGGCAGAACGTACAGGCGGAAATTGCGGAATTCCCTGCCTTGGACAGTGAGGTTCGCTAGGCAGAACCCCTTTATCTCCACTGCGTGTGACCCGGAGGCCAGGGAGATCCGTTGGTTTACGGGATGGGTGACAAGAGAACAGTGCCTTACCGTGTCGGGGTGGAGAAAGCTTTCCGTGCTCCTGGAGTCGATCAGGCACGACGTCACGTGGCCGTTGATGGCGATCTTTGGGGTGGCTTTCGCTAGCGTCCGGGGCCGACTCTGGTCCAGGGTAACTGAGGCCAGCTGCAGCAAGGGGGAGTTCTGGTCGGGCAGCGTGTAGTCGACTGTGCTGGGGGCTTGAGGCCCCATCCAAGATGGCGTCAGCCACGGGTCGCACATGGAGTCCGGGGATGCTGAAGATGGCGGCGGCGAGGGACAAAATGGTGGCGCCCACCCATCCAGCGTGGTGGCCGGGGGGCAAAATGGCCACGGCCGTGGGTCGCACGTTGCCTGGGGATAGAGGGGCTGCGGTGGGCCTTGGACGGCCGGGACCTGAAAGGCTGCTGATAGTCGCTGGAGACCGCGGCCACGGCACGGGCCTGGCAGACCGCGACATAGTGGCCTTTCTTGCTGCACCCTTTGCAGGTGGCGGTGCGGGCCGGGCAGCACGCGCGGGGATGATTCGCCTGGCTGCAGAAGAAGCAGCGTTGGCCGGCGGTGATAGCGGGCCGTTTTGCCGCGCAGGCCTGCGGGGTTAGCGGGAAGGTCTGGGGGCCTGCCTAGATGTAGTGCCACGCAGCCCAGGGGGGCGCCGTGTGTCCGGGAGCAAAAGCCAGTGCGCTTTTGTACGCAACGTTCATGGACCCTGCCAGGGCCCGTGCCTCAGTGAGGCCCAGTGTGTCCATTTCAAGGAGCCTTCGGCGGATGTCGGGGGAAGTCATACCTGCCACGAAAGCATCCTGAATTAAAAGTGTGCTCGTTCCCCGTAACTGCTGGGCAGCCACAGTTTCGGCCCAGCACTAGTAGTCCCCGATAGAAGTCTTCCAGTGTTTCTTCTGGGCTCTGCCTTCTAGTTGCCAGCAGGTGACGGGCATAGACCTGGTTCAGAGGATGGATATAATGTCCTTCTAGCAGCTCCATCGCTGCAGCATAGTTCGCCGCCTCTTCGGTCAGAGGGTAGATTGCAGGGCTGACCCGCGAGCGCAGAAGGTGCATTTTCTGCCTTTCCGTAGGGGTGTCGGCGGCCGTGTCGAGGTAGCCCTTAAAACACGCCAGCAAATGCTTGAAAATAGCAGCGGAGTTGTCTGCGTGGGGGCTGAGCTGAAGGCATTCCGGCTTGATGCGGAGATCCATCCTTTCAGAAGTAATAGCTGATTAAATTGATGCACAATCAATTACTCGTGAGTCAAGGTGAGTCATAACTAATAGGCTTTAATCAGCTAGAACTGTACCCAGCAGCTTCGATACAGAAAGTGAAGGCTGCTGGGACGACATTGGTTCTTATACCCCGCCTCTCAGGGCGGAACTATGTATATTAGCCAATGGTAGACTCCTAGGTCTAGCCAATGGTCATCCACCTCTCAGGTACTGCAATACCTGGTATTACCACACTAACTCCCTCCCACCTTTCTGCATCCTTTATTCCACCATTGAAGCCACATCCTTGAGTAGTATTGATTCTTTTGAATTCCTTCCTTAAAGTTCTCCATCTTTGTACTTCTTTCTCTGGCTTTGAAAATCTTTCTCTTCACACTCAAGTCCTCAATCACGCTTTCTATCTCTTTCTGCCTGACTTTAGCATCTGGTTTCTTACTCCTGTTTGTGACGCACCTTGGGACAAGTATTACCTTCAGGCCATAAATGTAACTTGTTGTTGCATGTTACGAGATACATTGCTTTGATTTGCAGTTAATAAATGCAGAGGAATAATCGCACTGGGCACATTCAATTTGCCATGAGCAGGTCATAAATTCTATTAAACAAATGGCAACAACTGCAGTCAACCTTTTCGAAGGTCATGTTATGCTCGAGAGGCCATTGCTACATACTTTTGTTAGCTGACTTAGCCGGGGAGAATTATATAACCATAGAATGGTTGCAGCACAGAAGGTCATTTGGCCACCGTCTCTGTGCCGGCTCTCTGTAAGAATAACTAAGGTTATGCTCCCCCACTCTTTCCCAGAGCCCTGCTATTTTGTTCTCTTCAGCTGCTTATCCAAGTTCCTGTGTATGCCATGATTGAATCTACCTCCACCTCCTCTCAGGCAGTGCATTCCCAATCCTAACCACACACTGCATGAATAACTTCTCTTCACGTCACCGCTGCTTCATTTGTCAATCATCTTAAATCCAAACATTCTGACAACAGTTTCTCTCTGTCTACTCCTTCTTCGGGGGGGGAGATGGTGGTGCAGCGGTAATGTCACTGGACTAGTAATCCAGAGGCCTAAGCTAATGATCTGGGTTTCTAGTCCCTCCATGGCAGTTGGAGGAGTTTAAATTCAATTAATAAATCTGGAATATTGGGGGCGATTCTC